>NC_134591.1:80268430-80593152 GCF_037038515.1 Microtus pennsylvanicus | reverse complement strand
GCTGTAATCCGGGGTCATGCTGCAGAAGAGACGGTTTCCTCCTGCAGCCTCCGCCTTGGCCTGCACTGCTCCCTGCTCCCAGTAAACTCTCCTCATCCGTCACCATCTGATTTCTGCTGTCATGATAAACACCACTGTTGTGATATTCTGTCTGTAATCTAACAAATGAAGCTTGCCTGAAGACCAGAGTGTGGAGCTAAGTTACTAGTTAGCCAGAGAGGCCGGGCCGTGGTGGCACATACCTTTAATCCCAGCACTTGGAAGACAGGGGCTGAAGGACCTCTGTGAGTTCAAGGCCACCTGGACTACACGAAATTGAATCTGTCTAAAAGAGAAACAGAGCTCACACAAAGGTGATCCTAGACTTGGGATCCAACGTCTTTAATCCCAGCCCTAGGGAGGGAGAGACAGGAGTGATATGGCTGGGTGGAGAGAGGAATATAAGACAGGAGGAGACAGGAGCAGATACAGTCTGAGGTTTTGTAGAGACAGCAGCAGTCTGAGATAGGATCCCCCCTTTGGTCTGACCATGGGTAGAGGTAAGAACTCTCTAGTGACTGGCCACTCTGCTTCTCTGATCTTTTAGTATTAATCGCTAGAGCTGACTCTGGGTTTTTATTATTAAGACCAATTAGAATTCATGTAAGATACCATAACAAAGAGCATCTTGAGGAAGAAAGGTTTATTGGTCTTACAGATTCCAACCACAATCCATAGTCAAGGGAAGTTGGGACAGGGATGCAAGGCAAGGACCTGCAGATAGGGACTGAAGCTCCCCATAGATAGTTCACTTGGTCTGCTTTATTATACAACCCAGAATACCTACCCAGGGGTGGCACTGCCCAAAATGAACTGGGCCCTTCCACATCAAGTATTAATTAAGAAAATGCCCCATAGATATGCCTACAAGCCGATTTGATGGGGCAATTTTTTAATTGAAGGTCCCACTTCCTAAGTGACTCTAGTTTGTGTCAAGTTGGAAAAGAAATGAACAGCATGCCACCTCTCCTCCCTCCTCATCTTCTTTGCTTAGGACAGCAGCCATTGGATTGGATGAGGGCCACACCAGTGACCTCATTCTATTCAGGGGCTCCTTTAAGGACCTCGTCTCTAAACAGTCACATCCCAAAGTGTTGGGTGCTAGGACTTTAGTGTAGGAACCTGGGGATACCAATCAGTGTCTCATAGCAGTGGGTGGCATGATCTCGCTCCCTGTGCAGGGTGGCTACCTTGCCCATCACTCCCAACATCTTACAGCACAGAGGGCTGTCCTGTAGTACATGGGCATGGTCATTCAGAGCATGACTTGAAGTATCCCAGGCTCCAGAGAGGAGCCGGGATGCATCTAAGCAGGTGGGAGCTTGCGCGGCAGGCAGTGTGGATCAGAGTCTAAGCACATACACAGAAATCTAAGCACTCCTCTAATTGCTGCAGGTTAATTAGTGATCATCTCAGCATTTGAGAGAGGAAAAGCCACTTGAGCACCGCCTACTTCTCTGATTCCCACTCTTTGGCTGGCAGGCACCGGTGGAAACAGCTCTCAGACAGTGAGCCGTAAGGCCCCCGCTCTCCTGTAGACCAGCCACCAGAATTTGAAGGTGTACAGAGTCCAGAATTTTTGCCTATGAAAATATTTACCAGAGAGAAAAAACTTCGGGGGTATGGGAAGGCAAGGAGCCTTAATGAGCCAAATATCCAAGAATGATTAGAACCTCCAAGAATTCCATTATTTCTGCTTCTAGCACTTTCACTACCTCCAACTCCAGGAAGCAGATATGGAGTCAGCCTGCCCATCAGACCTGTCCTCAGAAGTCTGCTTTCCTAGAGGACCTGGCTATTGAGTGAACTTGGTGTCTATTTTAATTACTTTCTATTGCTATGATAAGATACCATGGCCAAGGCCACTTACAGAAGAAAGAGTTTGGGGGGGGGGCTTACAGTTCCAGAGGGCTAGAGTCTATGACCATTATGGTGGAGAGCATTGTAGCAGGCAAGCAGGCAGGCAGGCATGGAGCTGGAGCAGTAGCTGAGAGCTCACATCTTGATCCACAGGCAGGAGCCATAGAGAGCTACCTGGGAGTGGAGTGGGATGTGGGATGTCCTTCTATACACTGCAAGCATGTGTTGCTTTAATTGGTTGATGAATAAAGCTGCTTTGTCCTATGGAAGGGCAGAATATAGCAAGGCAGGAAATCTAAGCAGAGATACAGAGAGAAAGAAGGTGGAGTCAAGAGAGATGCCAGCAGCTGCCAGGGGAGTAAGATGCAAGAGAATTACTGTTAAGCCATGGACCACGTGACAATACACATATTAATTGAAATGGGTTGATTTATATGTAAGAGCTAGTTAGTAATAAGCCTGATCCATTGGTTAAAGAATTATAGTTAATATTAAGCCTTTGGGTGTTTATAAGTGGCTGTGGACCGGGTGGGATGCAGAAAAGCCTTAGTTACAGGAGTGGGCTTTTGAAACCTCAAAGCCCAACCCTAGTGATATTCTTTTTTCAAAAAGCCCATATCAACTCCTTCTAAAAACAGTTCCACCAACTGGAGACCAAGCATTCACATATATGAGCCTTTGGGGGGCATTCTCATCCAAACCACCACAGTGTGCGTAATTGGTGTTCACAGTCAGCGTATGTCGTCATCAGTGATGTCATTAGTCAGGGAGTAATTTTCCTGAACAGAGCATCATTCCTCTGTGCTGTGCCCTGAGGACAATTTCCGTGACACCTTTGTGTTATTATTTTCCATTTCAAGGCTGTACGGAGTGTGCTCACTGTCAGGCACCTGACCCTCCCTGAACTGCTGCGTCATGTGGTACCGCTCAAGTCACCTCCCAGCAGCCATCCCTAATCCCCTATCCCCATTTCCTGAGCACCAGAGATCCATCTCATAACCCAAGAATCTTGGATTTCCTATTTCCATGACTTTGAAACAAATACACTTCTTTTAAATTTAAATTTCTGGGCTCTGGTATTTTGTTCTAGCAATGGAACATGGACAGAGATGTGGGAAAGGATGGTGTGCAGAGAGTTACCACAGGTTCATCGCCAGCTGCGTGTGCCACCTGCAGTAAGAGCTGAATGTGGAATCCAAGTCGCACAAAGAGCGACAGAGCGTTGGTGTGGTGTTCAAGAAGCTACTTTGACTGTACATGCTTATCTCTGCTCTTCTCCAAGATGACCACAAAGGGATTTCTCCGTGGTGTCAGGTGTACGACTGGAGACTTACGGGGATCCTTTAAGGGATGAACACACACAGATGAGGGTGTGCAGTGAGCAGGTGCCAGGGGAACAAGCTTCGCTGGCATGCAATGTAAGGAACAGAGTGACAATGACTTTTTCAAATAGAAGCCTTTAGGATAGAAGGTTCCAGAGGGAGCCAGACTAGACCGGAGTTCATACACCTAGAAGTCCAAAGGCCCCTGGAGCAGGTGTTTCTAAAGTGGATAAAATAGAAGTCAGAGCCGAAAGTAACAGGAAAACTTCATATGGACAGGTCAGTCTCACGACTGCCCTGACCACACGCTAGCAATGGACTGACTTCTTCCCCACTCCAGCCCAGATGGAGAGGTTTGCCTAGCCAAGACCAAGGATAAAACAGTAAACCCAAAACAGCTGTATGGGGACACCCATGCCACCCCTTCTCAGCTGTACGGGGGCTATCTCTGATCCCAGATACCTGAAGCTTTGCTGGGAGGTCACCAGGCCTTAGGAACCCACCTGCCTTGCAGCCAGCTCTTCCGGTGCCCAGGGAATTAGGGAACGTGGCTGCTTCAAATTTCATCTCACTCTTAAATACAAAACACAAGTATTGTTGAACGGCCTTGGGTTGATGGATCTTGGTTACTAACTTGACCTATTTGGGAAGAGGGAAGCTCAGTTGAAGAATTGTTACCATCAAATTGGTATTTTCTTGATTGCTAATTGGTGGAGGAGAGCCCAGCCCACTGTGGGCAGTGCCATTCCTAGGCAGGTGGGCCTGGACTAGGTAAGAAAGGTAATGAGGATGAAGCTGGGAGTAAGTCAGTGAGCAGCTCTCCCACACAGGCTGTGCTTCAGCTCCTCCATGGGCTGTGCTTCAGCTCCTCCATGGGCTCTGCTTCAGCTCCTCCGTGGGCCGTGCTTCAGCTCCTCCGTGGGCTGTGCTTCAGCTCCTCCGTGGGCCGTGCTTCAGCTCCTCCGTGGGCTGTGCTTCAGCTCCTCCATGGGCTCTGCTTCAGCTCCTCCGTGGGCTGTGCTTCAGCTCCTCCGTGGGCTCTGCTTCAGCTCCTCCGTGGGCTCTGCTTCAGCTCCTCCGTGGGCTGTGCTTCAGCTCCTCCACGGGCTCTGCTTCAGCTCCTCCGTGGGCCCTGCGGCAGCTCCTCCGTGGGCTCTGCTTCAGCTCCTCCGTGGGCTCTGCTTCAGCTCCTCCGTGGGCTCTGCTTCAGCTCCTCCGTGGGCTCTGCAGCAGCTCCTCCATGGGCTCTGCAGCAGCTCCTCCATGGGCTCTGCAGCAGCTCCTCCGTGGGCTGTGCTTCAGCTCCTCCGTGGGCTCTGCAGCAGCTCCTCCGTGGGCTCTGCTTCAGCTCCTCCGTGGGCTCTGCTGCAGCTCCTACCTCCAGCCCCTTCTTGCCTTGACTTCTTTCCCTGACTTGCCTCAGTGATGGACTGTAACTTGTAGGATGAAATAAACCATTTGCTCCCCCAAGTCACTTCTGGTCACAGTGTTTACTGCAACAACAGATGACAGACAAGGACCAGCCTGTAATGTCAAAGGAAGGACGACAAAGTAAGAAAATACTAGTGAGGACCTCAGAAGACAGAGAATAACACAGGAAGGTGTGGAGAGCTTTGCCTGTGTAAGATTGATGACAGCCAAGATGGCAGGAGCTGTATTACATCGCTGAGAGAACAGAATGTTCTTTAAGAAGCAGCACATTCAGAGATCCAGGAAAACACTGAGAAATTAAAGCCATGCAGGAAGCCACAGGAAGATCAAGCTGAGGAAAGTTCATTGGAAGCAAATCGGAAATACTAAGAGGCAGAAAATCACAGAAAGGGGAAATTAGAGGGTTGGCCTGGGCTATCTAATGCACCGTGGACGTCCCAGAAAGAGAGCACAGGGATTCAAGGGAAATGAATCCTTTCCAGGGAAAGGGTGGGCATCTGGGGTTTCCAGGAAGGGGACTGTCAAAAACCTAGAAAACCAACAAAGCAGATCTGCCTGTGGTAGCTAATCTTAATTGTCATCTTGGCTGGATTTAACCAGATGGAAACACCCCTCTGAGCATACCTAATAGGGAGCATCTGTAGAGAATTATCTAATCAGTAAAGACCCACCCAGAATGTGGACCACACCACCCCACAGACTGGAGCTCAGGACTAAATACAAAGGAGAAAGCCGCCTGCACATCAGCTTTTGTCTCTCCACTCCCTGGCTATGGAGACGATGTGAGCAGCCGCCTCAAGCTCCTGCCACCAGGCCTCCCACACCATGATGGACTGGGTCCCTTCAAACTGTGAGCCAAATGAAGTCATCCTCCACCAAGCTGCTTTGTTGCTTTTCTCGGGTGTTTTCGTTACAGAAAAGACAAAAGTAGCTATTGCAATACCTAAGACATGTGGAGCTGCAGAACACTGGGGGTGAAGAGATGAGAGGGTCCAGAAGACAAGAGAGCTGTTCAAACAGCAGTAATTTAAATAATTCTGTATCTCTCACAGGATTTGGCAAGAACAACTATAGAGTTCAGAAGGGAAACCTCGAGCCTTGACACCTCAGCTCAGCCGTGAGACATGAGTAGAAGCTGCTCCGCACACTTATGAGATCACGGCCACTTCTGTCCCATGGGTGCATAGAATCCTGTGACTATGAGAGGAGACTGGACCCCAGAGGACAGAGTGGTGCCTGGAGTCACAGCTGTGCAACCCTATCTCAAGATCAGCTGAGCCACCCAGCCCTCCCCGTGGGGAAGGAAGGAGAAGACTGGGAATTTTGATCAAAGTGTACAAAGTACTGAGTCCGGTGAATAGCCTGGGAGGCGGTAAGGAAAGCCACATGCCAACAGAGCAGGTGACAGCCCTGGTCGTTATTCATTCTGGGGAAGCACAGAGTACATCAGGATCGGAAATGTAATCATGGAGCTACTTTGAGCCTCAGCTGTGAATAATAATTACATAATTATGCAAATGATGAATATTGATATAACCACAAATTATACTACTGGAAGGAGGGGCAGGAGTTCTGTGTGCATGCATGTGTGTATATGTGTGTGTGTGTGTGTGTGTGAGTGTGCGTGTGTGTGTGTGTGTGCGTGTGTGGTGTGTCTGTCTGTGTGTGTTTGAGTATCAGTTCACTTGATTGTCAGGCAAGAGAAACAACATGGAGTAGAATCCTCATCTTCTAGGGGATGAACCCTAGAGATTGAGCTGAAATTAAGAAGGAGAATCAGAAACAGGGCAAGAACTTACTGCACAGGAAGACCTGAGTTCAAATCTCAGGAATGGCAAAAGCCTGGTGTCTGTAACTCCAGCAGTATAGATGTGTAGAATCATGAGGTCACTGAGGCTTGCTGACTGAGCCTAGCTCCAAGTCCAGTGAGAGACCCTGTCTCAGGGGACCATAATGGAGAGAGATAGACAAGCACAGCCAAGAGCCTCCACATATGCAGGCAAGGGGGACCATACCCACTCATAAACCACACATATGTAGACATGTACAGAAAAATGAAAGCCAGACAAAAAGCAGTAGCAAGAGAAATAGGTTCTTTTGAGTACCAGGTCCAGATGGGAGCAATGGGGGTGAGAGAGACAGCAACCCTTGGGAAATGGACACAGGATGGGGAGAAGGGACAGACACCAGTCAGCTGCTCCCGTCCAGCAGGATGGTTCTAGTTCGCCTTTTGAAGATATCTTGAGTTAATGTGGCTGGAGCTCAGCCAGTCACCAGATAGGGCAGGTCCCACTGGGATCCAGGTTGAGGGGACTTTGCCAGCTATTTCCAAGGAGCATGCTCAGGGACTGTATGGTGAGGCTGGGGCCTGGCTGGAACTACTCTACAGTCCACTGGTGACAAAGGACTTCATTAAGGTCCAGGGAGGTGGAGACACTCCAGACTGGATGAGCTTCAGAGCAGGGCTTTGAGACTCTGCAGGAGAGCGGGAACTAAAGGAGGACGGTCTACTGCCTCTGGGGTTCAGAGCTGGTGGGGACAGTCCCTTTACCCCCAAGTAAAAGAATAGTAGATACTTGGATGTGGGAAGAAGCCAAGGGCCTTGTTGTGGATATTAGATGAGATTCCTCTAACAAAGACAGAAATGTGCGCGCACGCACACACACATGCACACGCACACACACTCACTCACATGTACACTCACTCATATACATACCAGCACAAAACATACACACATACACACACATTCACTCACACACACACAGATACCTACACACTCACACCACACATACACTCATACACACACACACACACACAAACACACACACACACACTCAATGCTTGAAGCAGCAGAAGTCTGGTATCAGGCATCAGCAGCCCTGCCATTCCTCTGAGGCTATAACCCAGGACCCTCTCTACCTCCTTCAGCTTCCTCGGTATCTGTAGACTTGTCTCTGCCCCTGCCCTCTGTGGCCTTCTCCCTACTGAGACTCATCAATTTTTTCATCTTCTGGGAAGACCATCATCAAACTTGATCAGGGTCCTCATCCTCACTTGACTTCAGCAAAGATCGCATTTCCAGTTAAGGTCACATGTTTTGGTACTGGTACATGCTCTAATGTCTTGGGGGGGGAGGAGCACAATTCACCCCACACCAGATATGAGCGTTGGTGTCCACAGTGGGCTTGGCAGGAACATTGTCCTCTGTTCTCTCGGAGGCCCACAGGGAGGGCTGTTCCCTTCCACATATTCCTGCATCTCACATATACAGCTCATTCATCCAGTTTCTCAAGGACTCCCAGACAGAAGCTCTTTGAGCCCTTCAACAGAGGACTCATCTCTGCTCTGGAGGACTCCCAGTCAAGGTCACTGAAGCTGTGGGGAACAAGGAAGAAGCAGACAAGAGCATGGACTTCTGGGGTGCACAGAGAACCATGGTCTCCTTTCAGCTTGAGCCCGCACCCTGGTCACACTTACTGTCTTTGCCAGAGATGCTCAGAAATCAGTCTTCATCCAGCCACGCAGCCAGGACTGGAAGTTCTAACCTGAAAATCTGAGCCTTTCAAGGAACAAGGAGACTCCTAAAGAAAACATAGCTGCCTGGGGCTGGACAAACACCTTCCCACGATGGACCATTTGGAGACAGAACACCAGTCCCTACAGCAGAAAGGAACAAGGATGATGCTGGAGCTCCCCCATGAGTTGGGCCATCAACCATTATTCGCCGGTGACTTTTCCCTGTCTGCGCTCCCCTGAGCCCACTGCTGCAGATATATGTAGGTCAGCAGATGGACCAATACCTCCATTGGCCCTTTTCAAAAGATTTAATGGAGCCTTGAGAAAAAAGCCATCAGGCAAAGAATTACCCATTTCGCTAACAAGATGGTTTCATACAGAGGTGTCCACGCCATGTGTCTCCCCCAAGGTTTCTCACGCCATCACCGCAGACCAGGTTAGTGGTGCTGGAAGAAGCAACAGCCCCTACCCCAAAGGATCTTCGGGAGAGACAGGGAAGAACTG
This sequence comes from Microtus pennsylvanicus, assembly GCF_037038515.1. Lineage (NCBI taxonomy): Eukaryota > Metazoa > Chordata > Mammalia > Rodentia > Cricetidae > Microtus > Microtus pennsylvanicus. The sequence continues at coordinate 80,584,480 of NC_134591.1, read as the reverse complement.
CCCCCTTCTCCTGGTCACAGAGTGTATTTTGGTAGGACACCCGTCTACAGCTTCAGGGAGGACGGGATGCAGGGGGATGGCCATCACAGGAATGTAGCAGATAAGGCCCTGAAGCCACGCTGGCATTTAATATAGACAACTGCAGATGTTGCTATCTCTGATGGGACACCCAGGTGAGGTGTGGAGGGGGCGGCTCCACCTGCCTGCTGAGCATCCAGGTGAGGTGTGGAGGGGGCAGCTCCACCTGCCTGCTGAGCATCCAGGTGAGGTGTGGAAGGGGCAGCTCCACCTGCCTGCTGAGCACCCAGGTGAGGTGTGGAAGGGGCAGCTCCACCTGCCTGCTGAGCATCCAGGTGAGGTGTGGAAGGGGCGGCTCCACCTGCCTGCTGAGCACCCAGGTGAGGTGTGGAAGGGGCGGCTCCACCTGCCTGCTGAGCACCCAGGTGAGGTGTGGAAGGGGCGGCTCCACCTGCCTGCTGAGCACCCAGGTGAGGTGTGGAGGGGGCGGCTCCACCTGCCTGCTGAGCACCCAGGTGAGGTGTGGAGGGGGCAGCTCCACCTGCCTGCTGAGCACCCAGGTGAGGTGTGGAGGGGGCAGCTCCACCTGCCTGCTGAGCACCCAGGTGAGGTGTGGAGGGGGCAGCTCCACCTGCCTACTGAGCACCCAGGTGAGGTGTGGAAGGGGCGGCTCCACCTGCCTGCTGAGCACCCAGGTGAGGTGTGGAGGGGGCGGCTCCACCTGCCTGCTGAGCATCCAGGTGAGGTGTGGAGGGGCGGCTCCACCTGCCTGCTGAGCACCCAGGTGAGGTGTGGAGGGGGCAGCTCCACCTGCCTGCTGAGCAAACATGAGGCACTGAGTTCAGATCCTCTGCACTCACTTGGGGGAATAAAAACCAGGCCTGGTTGTGCACATATGTAACACTAGCCGAGGGTGGAAGACACAGGGTGCCCCCAGAGTTTTCATTTTCTGACCAAGCAGTCTAACCAATAGGTGAGAAAGAAAGACTATCCTTAAAGATGAGGTGGAGGGCAATCCAGGAAGACATCCGATGTTGACCTTTGGCCTCCGCCACAGGCACACCCACCTGCATGCACGTGTGCTCATACACAGGGTACCCATCTTTCAGTATTGTCTTCCTCTCCTCTCTCCCAAGAACTTTCCAGCTATTCCCAATGCTCGTGCCGCTCAGAGGCAGCCTCTCCATAGAAGCTGATTCGTTACCTGCTATTTGGGAGAATTTCACAGCCTCCGCTCTGCCTCAGAAACAGGAAGCCTAGCTTTCTGTTAGGCTTTTTATTTTATTTTTTTCATTTTTGTTTGTTTTCCCCCCCAACCCCTCTTTGCACACTGCGGCTTTCATCTGTGACTCACGTCTTGCCAAAAAGGTGGATAAATGAAGGAAGAATATTTCTTTTCAAAGAAAAGGAAATTAAAACGAGCCACGCAGTGGCAGAACGGTGAGTCCGAGGCTGACAGGAAGAACACTGCAGCAGCATCCCCTGAGCCGCAGGAGGGCTCAGGACCAAAATACTTGTGGAAAAGGGCCCGCCCCACCCCCCTGCAAGCAGGCAGACAAAAAGCTCTGTCCCTAGCTGCCACCCACTGGGCACAAATCGTGTTTAACAGCTCCCGAATTTACTGCCAATTGAATAAAAGACCACTATTTTAGGAAATGTCAGTATTTCTCCCCAAAATAAATAAAAGCCCCTTATTGTGAAAAGTCCCGGTTTCAGGCAGCCCACCTGGCAGATCTGCAGAGCAATGGGATACACTCAGGGTACTCAGCAAAGGCCTGGCCAGAGGCACGCCTGGAAGCAGGGGTGCTCCACCAGAGAAACTGGGTGCCCATCTCCATCCAGGATGCTCTGGTCTAGTGGATCTCAGCAACTCAGTTGTTCTGAACTGCGAAGAGGCCCTAGGGTGTTATCTCTGCAATCCTGGCACCCACACTATCAGAGAGAGCATAGCCGTGTAGGAAGACACGATGCAGGGGACTCACTGTGCAGGGCTGAAGTCCCCAGTTCTCACCAAGTAGAGCCAGTCTGGCCTGGAGATGTATCTGGGACTAGAGCGCTTGGCTTATTGAAGGACCTTCTGCAGCCTAGTCACCCCTCCTGGACCCCAGAGCTGCTCGGCATGCTGTGTGTCACCATAACCCCGGTCTCTGTTTCAACCTCCAGAGTCACACAGAATGCCCAGGTTTCTGGCCACAGGAACAGTGACCCCACAAATGGTAGGATGAGTTAGACATTGAAAGCATCTAGGAATGGCCATTGTCTGCCACCAAGAAAGAAGCCCAGGTCTCGGAGGTCAAGACCCTTTGTAAACGGAACATGTCTTCTCTAGGAGTTGGGGCTTGGCTCATGCTTTGATCAAGGCCAGGTGCCCATGGGGCTTGCTGAGTCATGCTCATGTTGGGGTGATGATGAGATCATCTATGAGTTTGACATTTCCTCCACTCGCAGACACCCAGCCTTCGGGAGCTTCGTGGTAGGCTCTCCAGCTTTGCAGCGAGACTCTGTGGGCATCAGACATGGGGGTGATCCACTGACCCCAGTCCAAAGCCCTTCACAGATGGGCAGCTGCCCAGGAGGAGTGACGCTGTGACCCAGGGAACTGAGAGCTCTTGCTTCTCTGGCTATAGCGGGGACTGTGCTTAGTCCCTGCAGCAGCCAGCAGGAACAGAATCTGATTCCTCAGATTGGGCAGGAAAAAAGTCTGGACGATTCCTTGCCTTTGTCATCAGCTCTGCCTATATTGGAATCTAGAAGTGGTTGGTCAGGGTGGGGAAGCAAGCTGCTCTCCTCCCTCCAGGCAGACAGACAGAGAGGAAGGTGTGTCCTCCTCCAGGCAGGGCAGATAGAAGTACAGGGTCTGGCGAGGTGACTGTTTAGAGTCAGGGGCCTGCAGAGGCGTGGATGAAGTGTTTGCATCACCCTTGGAAGCAAATGGAGGAGTCTGATTTATAGGCCCCTGTATGTGTTCCAGCAGCAGCCTGACTGAATCCGGCAGAGATGAGATTATCACTGGAAGGCAGCACACTGCTCGTGGCTTGATTTAGCCGTGGGCCACCGTGCGGAGAAAAGGAACACGCCCCGATGCATCAACCCGATCCTTTCTGCTTTGCTGGCCTCGGGAAATGAGCCCCAGATCAGCTGATCAGTTCCCTGAGAAGGCTTTCTGTCCCTCAGCAGGAACATCTCACCCCAAGGAGGTCACAGGCATTGGGGATAGGGGTAGGGTGTCAAGTCCCAGCACACTCTGGAAGGGAACAGGGTCAGCTAAAACAACAGTCTCCTTGAAGTCTCTAGAGAATGGACCACAGTCCTGCATCCCTGTGATCGGACCCCCCAGGGGCCTCACCATGGCCACCTCACCATCCAGGATCCAGGGACCAGAACCCAAGGAGGATGCTGACAGGGCAAGAGGTTCCTTCTTGTTAGGTAGCCAGTTTTATTCCCTCCACATGCCCACCTGCCCCTGCACAATCTACACATGCATATGTGCAGGCACAACACTTGTGTGCACTGAGACAAGCATGCATAGTCCACAGGTCTGAAGTCCTACACCTAGGTACCCACATGCGGACAGAGACACACTCACATCCATGTATGTGTGGGGTACACATGTACTCCATGTATGTGCACAGAAGTTTGAGCACACACATGTGGTATTGTGTTTAAGTGCTTGAATCCCAGAGCCCAGTCCTTTGCTTTCCCTACTGGTCTCTCTTGGTGCACTTCTGGTGAATTCTATCATCTGCATGCCCCAAAGGACTTTCTTGAGAATGAGTCAGCCAGGATGCCCAGAGCCCGTCACCAGTCACAGAGCCTGTGAGGGAGCTTAGAAACAGTAGCTAGGACTGGGGCATTTCTCATGTGAGGGACACTGGAAATCTCAGCTCTTTCTCCTACCCATGTGAAGCCACCGTGACCACCTTCCCGAGAAGACCAACCCTCCACATGTGTTCCATCCATCCCAGGGATGCTGAGGTGAAAAGGATTCTGGGCCTCTTGGAGGTAAATGGATGCTACCTCTGGAGGTTGAGAGCACCACAAACCCCTAAGACAGAGGACCCGAAGCCTGGCTTCGTATGCTCAAAGTTGATGACCCCTCCCCGCATGAAACACCAACTTCATAAAATGCTCTTCTGCGTTAGGCCCTGGGAAATGAAACACAAATGCATACCCAAGTAACAACCTCAAATTACACATGTGTGTATGTGTGACATACATGTATGTATATATGCATATATATCATAAATATAAGGATTCAAAGTAAATACAGTCACTTCAGACTTCCAAAACATTGATGCTTATAGGTCCTTCCTCTGTATCTTGTGCTCATGGGGCCATGATCCATCTCTAGATCAAGCTCTGAGCAGTGAGCTTCCTACCAGAGAGGCAGCAACAATCTCTTGGTATCCAGATTAAATCCAGGCTACTGCTGGGCCCCATACAGAGCCCATGAGGCAGGCTCCTCACACCAGCTCCCAAAGCGGACCCCAGCCACTTCGGCCAAGCTGCTCACCCTGCTCTTAAACCCCTCCTCTTTATCTTGTGCTTATGGGAGCAATGAAAGAGTGAAGAGGAGGAACAGAGAGGGGAGAGGGTGGAAGGCAACAGTAGCTTTGAGCCTGCTGTGATTAAGGTTCTTCTAAAGTTTATCCAGCCCACCTCTCCCATCCCTCTCTGCTCCCCTTCACCCGCTGTGCCTGCATCCTTGTTCAGTGGCCTCCGCAGAAAGAGTTCCTTGCCTGATAACAGACAAGAAGCGACATCACAAAGCAGTGACCCCCATGCCTGGCACACTGCCGCCATGTTCTGCCATTATCTGGAGTGTCCAAGGTTCCCCGGCAAGCCTGATGATTGGAGTGACGGGGCTCCCAACTTCTGGTAGCACCTCATTGGGTAGCAGAAGGCTCTTCCGTGCCCCCAACTCTGCTGAGCACGTTCTCTACACTCATAATTATACGATATTAATTGACACGAACCATTTCTTATTTCGCACTAATTGAAAATTACTGATTTTCCTTGTGCAAATAGCTCTTCATGTCAATTACCAAATGTGATGCAGCCATTTTTTAATTAACCACTCTCTACCACATCCTTTCAAATCTGGTTTTCAGTCCAGGCGGCTGGCTCGTCCTGTACAATCACAGTCAATAATGACCAGGGGCTCTCTAAAGATCCTGTTGTATTTTGCTGAAAGGACTGAGGAAGGGAACTTGGGGAAGTATTTGACCTGCCCATATTTTACTTCCTTGAGATGTGGCGGAGTGAAGCAGGAGTCTGGGAGGCTGAGAGAGTGCCCTAGACTTTCACTTCCCCGGACCCAACCCAATCCTCATAGTGAGCTGAATTGTGACATGGGAGGGACGCTTCTAAAGGGCTTCCCAAGTCTACAGTCTCCCCCGCCGTGTGTGTGTGTGTGTGTGTGTGTGTGTGTGTGTGTGTGTCTGTGTCTGTGTGTGTGTCTGTGTCTGTGTGTGTGTGTGTGTGTCTGTGTCTGTGTGTGTGTGTGTGTGTGTGTGTGTGTGTGTGTGTGTGTGTGTGGCATCCCCTCGACGTTACTCAGTCTTCTAGTGCCCTGGGTTAAACACATACACAGTTGAGTCCAGGACTGATCTGTACTCCACCTGAGTCTCTGTTTCAGCTTGTCTTCTGATGCTGTAGCAAAGCGCTGGAGGCCATACGGCTTACAGAGAAAAACTTACGCTGCTCGCAGTGACAGCGGCTCAAAGTCTATACAGCACCGCGAACTCTTCCCTTCGCTGTCTCCTTGAATAGTGAAGGGCATCATGGCAGAGGCTCATCATGCAGAGGGATAGCTCATGTGATAAGATGAAAAGACAGAGTGAGGAAGAGTTGGCCTTGCTCAGAGATGATAATGACCAAGTCATTTTCAAACCACAGCAGACCAGAAACTGTGTGCCCTATACTAATGGCAGGCCTGAGCTTTAAGCTGATACATGGTCAGCTAACTGGTGTGAATCAGCCAGTTGTGCTATATCAAACCACCCCAGAATTTGCTAACTTACATCAACATTGCTCCGTGGGTAGTTTGGGAGTGTTTTCCATCTGGAGCGGGCTTGGCGGGTCTCACTGGTTGCATTCACACTGGTGGCCGGTAGATGGGTAATGAGGCCGGATGATCAAGAATGGTCTTCTCAAAGCTCCTCCCAATAACTCTAGGTCCAACCAGGTTGACTGAAGTCAGTTCTCACACTGGAAGACTTACCTGTCCTCATCCCACCTTGCAATATCTTGCACTGATGAGTCTGACTGAGGGTGGTCCAGTGCCCCTGAGGTTTTCTGTGTGCACTCTTGTGGAAGCACCCTGAGAGATGCCCAGCACAGGACCAATGCCCTGGAGCCCTGTTGGAGTCATGTAGAGCCATGGCACCCCATACTCCAGTGCTCCCAACCCATCCTCAAGTGCCCCAAACTCTGTGATGGATTCTATATGTCCCACTCCCAGCAAAAGGCAAGAGTCACACGCATAGCATCCATGCAGAGGAGGTAGCACAGAGAGCAACGTGCAGCAGGCATGTGCATAAGAGTACAGAACCCACGGAAAAATAATCCCACATGGAGCTACCATGGGCTGAACCCAAACAGGGGATTTTGAACTTTATTTTGCTGGGGCACAAAATTCCTTGCACCCACAGAGCACTAGAGGGCCAGGGATGTTAAACACACGGGGGCCTTCCTCACTGGAGGAGCTATAACACCTATTTTCCCAGTGTCTGATAATGGACATTGTTAACGACATGGAGACCGTCTGGCTATCTGTAGAAGCAGACCTCACCTAGTATTTGCTCTAGAGGCAGACCTCACCCAAATCCCCCAGAATGATTATCCCAGACTCTTCCCTCCCTAGATCTTAATCATAAGCTCCCAGCTAAACCCGTCCTTAGGGAGACGTCACATGTATTTACTCTATAGCCTGCTGATCTCTATGCTATCCGAGACCACACTAGACCTTTTAGCCAGCCAGAGAGCCCACCCTCGTGGTCACATGTACTTTGGAAAGGCATTTCTGTGTAGTCAAACCTTAAGCTTTATGTGCACCTAGAATTGGAATGATTGTTGCCTGAAAACATTTTTTCCCCAAATTGTACTGCATTTTAAATACACCGACGTGAACCTCCCGGCATTAGACTCCCCAAAGTCTGAACCAGGTTGACAAAGTCGATCTGAACGGGGTTTTCGTTCTCATCTCCCCACAGGCTCACTTCCCATCTCCTTATTGTTCGTCTGCTTTAAGTGGACAGAAGAGCCACGGTGCGAGAGGAGCCTGTGAGTTGGACTGCAAGGCAAACTGGAGTAGATGGAGAAATTTTTGAAACCCGGGCCTCGTGGCTCCAACGTGTGCTGAGGCTTTCGTTGTGCCTCTTGACTCCTCTATGTCTTAGTCACAGTTTATCTTTAAGTGGGAATTCTCTGCTTACTCGGGAGGGGTTGCCATGGTGACTTGCAAAGAGGGCAAATACAAATCTGAGTGGAAAGGATGGTGTTGTATAAATATAGACGGCTCCCCCCATCGTCACTGCTGGGAACTCTTCTGGCTGGAAGTCTAGGGTGGGTGGGCCGTCAGCAGAGCCTGGGCCTTGACAGGGACTGCTCGCTGCCCCAGTGGGTGAGCAAAGGTGCATTTGCACCCATTCGCTCACCTCTGCTTGTTCACAGCATGATTTTAAGCACCCATGATAGCCTCAGTACTGTCACCAACACTAGAGACAAGAAAAAATTTAAAAATAAAAATGCAAAGCCTTTGTTCACAGGGAAGCGGCACTCTAGTGGGGAAGATGGCGAAGAAGAGATGAACTATGGCTGCAGATCCCCCCTGAGCATTAGGACAGGACAAAAGAGGGAGATGGGGAGCAGAGAGAACCTTTCAGTGAGGAAAGGATGGCCCTGGGAGCCCTCTCAAAAGAGGTGACATTTAAGCTCAGTCCCCAAGAGAGGAAGCACAGAGGTTCAGTCACAAAGCCAGCTGCCCAGGGTCACCCTACTGGAAATCCATCAGACTTTGATGTCTAATTTCTTCTTCACTCAGCCCTCATCCCTGTAGAGGCCAGAAGATGGGGGTGGACAACAGCGCACAGGCCCCCCCAGTTTCCCATCCTTACACCCTTCGGGATGGATCCACTTAGCTATAATCCAGAGACACCTCTTTCTTGAGAGTAATTACAACTCACCCCACCACTCTACAGCCAGCCCCTCTTCCACCCTGACCATGGAGCCCAAGAAGGAGAAGCCATGTGCCCCCTACACCATGGAGCCTGGCTCTGAGTTGTACATATAAACCACAGCTTCCAAACAGGTCCCCAAACCCTCTCTGCTCTAGTGGGAACCAACCCACTCCATGAACAGGTCTCTAAATTCAAGAAAAGCTAAAGGTCCCTCCCCTTGCACCACTCCAGTTTCTGTGAGCCAGCAGGCCACCAGGCATGAGCTAAATCAAAGACAAACCAACCGTGTCCCTTTCAAGGAGTCTGCCTCTCACTCACACAGGAAAGAGGCCTGGCCAGGCTGGGACAACATGAAATGAACCAAAATAATGTGTGTCTGATGAGAGTATTAGGCAAGACTTTAAGGTCAATTTAGCATGATTTAAATATTTCCCACTCGTTAGCAATCATTTAGAGTATAATTTCGTTTGCACCCCCTCCCCCAAACTTGAAGTTTTATTTTAATGGCTTTGAGATTTTGAACCAGATCATTAAAATTAATGATATTCCCAGTGTTCCTGTGTGCCTGGTGGAATCTGATCGGTGTTTTTCCCTTTATAGATCATCAGTAATAGAACACTTTAATGGCCCTAATAGAAGGGCACTCTCTCTCTCGCTCCATGTTAATGAATAATTTCCATAGCCAGATATGGAACCCCCAAAGAAAGAGGAAGCGTATTTCATTAGACACGTCAACGCCAGACCCTAAATAATTCAGTCCCCCAGATTAAAATACTTGATGCTCTCCATGTCCTAATGGGAGATAATGAAATGTCCCCAAATGCTGCCATCTTAAAATTAACATCCTTTGAAACTCTAAAATCAATCAATGTCAATGACAAGAGCCGAGCCTAATCCTTTATTGATTTGTACAGCCAAGAAAAGGAAAATGAAGTCCGGCTTGGCCTGTTCTTCAGGCTAGCTGACCGCTGGCCAGCACTCTGAGTCACTCAGTCTTTGTCCTGGAGGTTGGAAAACACCAGCTGGCGAGTCCCCTGCTTTTGAAAGACAGACATCACAGCTCACCCATCTTCAAACGCCCATGGCACACATCCCTGTGGTCTAGTCCTGTCCCTCACAGGCACATAAGACTCTACTCCCTTCAGGGAAGGGTAGGGATTTTGTTGGGAAAACCATCTGCCTTCCTACTCCACCTCCACTCCCCAAAATTCTACTTTATTTCCTGTAGATGTTATCACCACCTACAATCACCCTGATTATTTTGGGGAGGCTCCCGTTTTTTTGGTTATCATTTTTGTATATCATTTGTATATATTTTGTGGTTTGAGGGTAGGAGATTTTACTTTTTTTTTCTTTTGTAAGTTAATCTCACCTATGTGGCTCAGAAAAACAAAAGCTATTCTATTTTACAACTACATCCAGGGTGCCTGAAAGAATGACTTGCATAAGGTGTGGACCAGGGTGCCTGAATGGCTCGCATGAGGTGTGGATGGATGAGTGGACAGGTGAATGGGGACAGATGGATAGGTGATGATGAGTAGGTGGAGGGAGAGAAGATGCAGATAGACAGATAGATAGAGTGTGTGCATACCTGCGTGGATGGATGAGTGGACAGGTGGAGAGACAGACGAATGGGTGAATATATGGGAAGGTGGGTGGAGGGGTGGAGAGGTAGATGGGTGATGGCGGATGCACAGCAGATGGGGCATGGGTGAGTGGGTTATATGGGTGAGTAAACAGATGGATGAGTGGATAGATGATAAGCACCTGAACAATGAACAAATAGGTGGATGGACTCCTGGGTAGTTAGAGAGATGAGAGAGTAGATGGATGGATGGTGGATGTGGATGCTCGATGAATGGATAGGTTTGTGGTAGAGGTAGATGGATGAATGGATAGACGGTAGATAGATGATAAATGGGTGGATGGATACATGGTTGGTGATGGTGACAGGTGTGTGGATGAGTAGGCAGATGGATGATGGGTAGCAGATGGATGAATGGCTATATTGACAGGTGGATGGATGGATGGACGGACAGACGGACAGATGGGTGGAAGGTTTATGGTTGGAAGCTATGTGGATGAGTAAGTAGGAGGATGAATGATGAGTGGTTTTGGTGGATTGAATAAAAAAGGCCCTTATAGGCTCATATATTTGGATTCCTGACTGCTGAGCTGTTTGGGAAAGATTAGAGGATGTGGCCTTGTTGAAGGAGGTGTGTCACTGGGGGCAGATATTGAAGGTTCAAAAGCCTATGCAATTTCACCCCCCCCTCTCTCTCTGTCTCTCTCTCTCTCCCTGTCTCTCTCTCCCTCTCTTTCTCTCTCTCATGGATGGATGGATGGATGGATGGATGGATGGATGGATGGATTGATGAGTGGATGGATGGATGAGTGGATGGATGGATGGATGGATGAGTGGATGGATGAGTGGATGGATGGAGAGATGAATGGATGGATAAGGGATGGATGGGTGGATGGATGGGTGGATAGATGGGTGAATGACTTGATGGTTGGATAGAGGACCATTGTACAGACAGACAGATGAGTGGATTAATGGATAGAAGATGTATTTGTTTGCCTTCCTTGATGTTTTCCCAGAGCAGAGAACCATATCTATCGAGATCTTATCTTGGTGAATGAGATATCAATACTGGTGGATTCTCCACAAGACTGAGAAATCCATGTGCTTACTGCTGCCTGTCCCTTCAAAACATCTGGGCGACTACTACCCACAGTATTTGTATCTGTGTTTTAGAGCCTATGAGTGTTCTTTGGCCCTGCTGACAGTGGCTCCCCTTGGGCAAACCTGTATATGCTCAGCTTCTTTCCACAATGCCACCTGTACCTGACACTCAGTAGGCCATCAGCTCACCACACAAGTTATCCCTCTGGCAAGAAAGCTCATGGACCAACACAAAGGGAATAGCAAAGAAGCAGCTTGAATAATTCAACAAACAGCCAGTGGAGTCCAGGCGCCTTGCACAGGCACTGGCTGGAACTCAAAGAAAACCCAGAAAATGGGAAACCACAGAATGTCTCTGCATGAAGATTAAAATCGCCCCGTGATAAAACAGCCTCATGTATCAGAGTCAGAGACGGGAGGAAATAAGAAAACCCCACAAAGTAAATTGGAATTAGGTCAGGAGGACCAGGGAGAAATCACAGCGAAAATTCAGTCCATAGAAGAAAATTGAAAGATAGCGATAAACTGAGGGGAGGGAGTTGCTGTAGTCTGTTCCCTAGGAAACAGGCTGGAACTTTCTCAGCTTCACCTTTGGGCCTCATCCATGGCCAACTCTATGCAGAAGATGCCCTTAACATGGCTTAGAGCATGGGCACTCCCTGAAGCAGCCCTGGAGCCCTGGGACACAGGCTAGGGTCTGTGGTGAGGTTGGCTCGTGGTCTTCAGATGTTCACTTAGATACTTGGTTCCCAGACACGTCTCTATGAGGCTCAGGCATTCCTGGCCAGCCATGGCCAAAGACAGCATCACCCATTCTGCCTGCCTCTGAGATCCCTGGCCTGATGGAATGGACAGCAATGCCTACCCACCCTGTGTCCAGCAGAGGGCACCTTTTCCACCTTGCACACCCACTTGATCCTGGGTATTCTGTGTGGTGGACCCTGGGACAGTTTGATGAGTCCAGACAGATGCTAAGGCGGAAGAAGAGGTACCCTTCTCCAGTGTGGAGTGCTTCGTGGCTCAATCCTGGCCTCACTTTTCTTCAGTATGGGGTGCTTCCTGGCTCAACCCTGCTTCCCTTCCTGCCTCAACCACATTTTCTTTCCTCATTACTCCATCTGGCCTCTGATCTAAAGTAACATATCTGACCCCTAGGCCAAACTATAGGTTCAGCGTCTCACGAGCCTCAAGGCTGGACTCAACAGGATCCTCCTTAACCCCTCCACTCACATGTGGTAAAATCTTGACTGAGCAAGAGCCCTGCCTGTCAGCTTAGCCAGAACTTCCCAACTTCCATGTCTGGTTGAATTCTCCAGCCTCCACCAGCCCTGGTGGGATCTGGTTTTCCCATAAATGCCCTTAGCAATAGCTTGGGAGGTTTGGGTAAGTCCAAACACACCACTTTATTTATGGGATGCCGCTTTCTCATCACCCCCAGATCTGCTGTCCCCTGACTTGCCTTCAGCAAGAACCCTGTGAGCTTGGTGAGCCTGTCATCCCCTCTTGTTGACTCTGCACACCGATTCTACAGTTCTGGTGGAACCTGCCACTCAAGCGTGCTGTACTCAGAGTCCAGCTCAATCTCTCTTCTCCCTACAAGACCCATCGTGGCACCTGCTGAAGGCCCTGAGCAAAGGCTGCCCCGCTTCAGCACACACCACTGAAAATAATAACAGCCGTGAAGAAAAGCCAAGCGGGCAAAGACCGGGCTGTGGTATCCCGGAGGCAGACTGAACCAATGTCCTACCCACGCATCCCCAGAAGTCAGTGTGGCCATAGGGATTGAAGGGTAAAAGGACAGTAGAGGGTACCCTTGCCATTATCCCTGCAGGCCTTTGCGAGGACTTGGACTTCACTATGAATGCAAGGGAAGTCACTGGAAGATTCTGAGACAGGAAAGGTATTGTCTGGCTATTCTGTTGCAGCTAGAATCCAAGAAGGGAAACACCAATGGTAGGGCCAGGGAGAGAAACAGAAGAACAATGTTATGGTTTAAACCCTGAAGTGTCCCAGAGCTTATGTGATAGCCCCTTTGCCTCCTGGTTTTTTTTGGAAGTGGTAGAGACTGTCAAAGATGTCAGTTTATTGGGGAGGGCCTTCAAAGGTGATACCCATCCTGGTTGACGTGGCTCTGTACATAGCTTCCTGACCTGCTACTTCTTCAAGAAGCCAGGAGCATCCCTACCATGTCCACCCACACCCATCCCAACCCCCACCTCAATCCCTCCAACCCCACCCTAGCTACCACAACTAAGCCTCTCTGCCTTCCCTGCTACAAGCTCAACCATCACCAACCATCCTAAGGCAAGATAAATCCTTTATCTCTCAAACTGTTTCTTAGATAGAGATTATAGTGATGACCTAGCAAAGGTATCATCAGAGGTGAAATTCAGGATTAAACTATCAGATGCCAGGGGATGGGCAAAGGGTGGATTCTGGTTTCCATGTCTTCCCGGAAGCCCACCCTGATCATTGGAAGCCAGTTCCTCTTTCCTCCCGAGTGGACCCCGTTCTCCAGAACTTTCCCTGTCTTGAGTTTTAAATCTCTCATTTGCTCCAAGGGCCCACAGGGCTGGCCCTCCCTCCCTCCTGGGCTCTTTATTTCTCCTCTCTGCCCTCACATACAGAATCTACACCAGCACATGGTCAGTACCAGGCCAAGGCTTTTATCTGCCTCCTCTCTCCCAGGCATGTCCCAACCTGATTGTCATCTGATTGTTAGGATTTTTCCCTTGCTGTTCAGGTAACAGCTCAAAGTCTCCTACCTTTAGGAGCAGCCCCTGCCTTCTACTCCCCACCATCCCCATTGAGGCAGCCAGTTTTATTTTCTCATAATCAACCGTCTTCCTTGTCTAAGACTACCCTGCACCCCCTCAGCAAGAAAGAAGCAACTTAAAACCCAAGGTGTTGCTGGAAGCTCCTCGACTTCTCCCAGCACCCGGAACAGGGCCCAGGTACAGACATCAGAAATGCAAATATTTGTTGAATAAGATGCAAAGAAGTAAGGGGACACTTCTCCAGGGAGGTCTTGGGGAGCACGAGGGCCTCAAGAAGTGTGTCTGTCAAAATGCCATTTCCTGGACAGCCAGAGGGCAGAAAGCAGGCGAGGCCAGATTGCTGCGCTGGCTGCTTTCCTTGTGGTTGTGGAAAAAACATGTAGGGAAGTCTCAGTTCACAAGTACAGTCAGTAGGAGCAACAGTGCCATTCCACGTCCTCACTTGTAAACTCGTTCCCTTAGGTTGCAAGGTCACGTGGCTCCAGTCACACCCTCCCCACCCCTACCCACCAAAGCTGCTGTACTCAGCTGTCAGAGGTAAACAGTGCATAGTGCCAGCCACAGGACAATGACCTCACTAAAGGACTCTATGGGCCCTGGTGAAGCTGTTGTCCAGGATGCTCGGTGACTCCCAAGATGAAGGTACCAAGGAAAGAGCTCCAAGCTGAGTTCCTGAAGTTGCCAGAAAGTGCAGAATGACGCTGGTACTCCTCCCTCCACTGGTGCCCTCTCCCACAGGGCATGACCCACAGCAGAGTGCCACAGATGGATACTCAGCATGCCTGTTGAGTTCTAATGTCTTCTTCTATAGACGGTGTCCCCAAGTGGCCAAGAGACCTCTGACATCATAGACAGGAACAGGGGGGTCCCACCTGATGTGGGAGTGTCATATATCAATCTGTTGATTTCATTGGTTAAGTAATAAACAAACTGCTTGGGCTCATAGGTTAAAACATAGGTGGGAGGAGTAAACAGAACAGAATGCTGGGAGGAAGAGGAAGTGAGCTCAGACTCAACAGCTCTCGTCTGGGTGGGGGGGCAGACGCCTCTGAGAGACGCCATGCTCCCGGCTCCTGGGCAGACACACGCGATGAAGCTCCGACCCAGGATGGACGTAGGCTAGAATCTTCCCGGTAAGCACACCTAGCTGTGCTACATAGAATATTAGAAATGGGCTAGTCCAGGTGCAAGAGTTAGCCTAGAAGAGGCTAGATAGAAATGGGCCAAGCAGTGATTAAAAGAATACAGTGTCCGTGTAATTATTTCGGGGCATAAGCTAGCCAGGCGGCCGGGGTGCTGGGAACGCAGCCCCGCCGCTCTTATTACTACACCCACCCTTGGAACTTTGTTTAATCTTAACCACAACCCTAGAGCATTATACTCAAATGCAGCCCATAGGAAGGAGACACCCATAAAGCAAATCAACTCTCTGGTCCCCATTTATTTATTCTGGAATGGAAAGTCCCATGTCAGAGGCTCAAATCTCCATAAGAAAGCTCTCTGGCATTGCTGGCGATAGACCCCGTGAGCGTCACACAGCTGGGCAGTGCTCTACACTGAGAAGAGGCCTTAGAAGAGAAAGCCACATCAGATGGAGGTTCCAGATGTAGGAATAGAACTTCCTAGAGGGTTGGCGATGTAGGATGAAGGAAAAGGCACCGTGATGAAGCCGGTGGATTGAAGAGCTCTACAGAGGCTACAAATACTGGGGCTGCAAAGAGAACCCAAGGCACAGCTACTACCAGGCGTGGACCTCAGTGGTCTGTGCTGCTGTCCTGGGTACAAGTCCGTTCGTGATGAATACCCTGACAAGACAGCTTGGGGGAAGGAGGCTTCTCCGGTTCACACTCCAGGTTACAGTCTATCGTTAAGGGGAATTCAAGGCAGGAACCTAGCGTATCCCATCCATGGCTAAAAGCAGAGAGAGAATAAAAGTCTTGCCCTCCTCAGGACTCCAAGCCTAGGGAATGGTGCTGCCTATAATGGGTTGAATCTTCATAACTCGATTAAAAATCAAGATAACCCCCCACAGGCATATCCACAGGCCAATCTGATCCAGACAGTTCCTCGCCTGAGGCTCTCTCTTCTCAGGTGGCTCTAGGTGTCCTGATTGAAACTACTTCTGTGCCTTCTGAGATGGGGCACTGTGGGCTTCTCAGGGTGGGACTGGGGGGTCAAGGCACAGCTTTCACAGCACTCACACGTAATGCAGGAAAAACCAAGACCAGATCCTTAGTCCATGACCAAGATGGGGGTGTCGAGTGTGCAACACCAATTCATTTAATTCTACCCGCACTGCCCGCTCCCTCGTGGCTCCCTGTGTCACCGCCACCCTGACTGCTGCTGGCTGGACTGTCTGAAGCCTTCCTCCCAACCCCGTCAATCATTTGACACAACAAGACCATTCTCCTGACTCTGACCAGCTAGAGGCCCTCTTCCTACAAGTTATTTCCTTGGAAGGGCAACCAGTTGTCCCTCATCCTATAAAACCAAGGTCACTGTTGCAGTGCTGACATTAAAAGGCATTTGTTGTTAATTGTGGAAACCCCATCCCCAGTTACTTTACGAAGACGGAAAGTGACACCTTCTCACAGTGCTATGGCTGCCTGCACCTGGGTCTTTCCTACTGTCATGCTCAATGTCTCCCTCAACCCCACAGGGCGACGGTAGAGCTAACCAGTTATAAGTCTGGAATCTTGACCATGAACCCCACAGCGAACCCACAGCTCAGTGCCCCCAGCATGCAGTTCAACAGAGCTGGCTACAAGTTGTTCACCCCTCAGTGCTGACAGAACTCTGTCACACTGTTGATGTGTGCTGTACGAGATCACAGGCCAGGCCCTGCTCTGACTGGCAGTCTGGACATGAGCCATGGACAAGGCAGCCTGTCTGGGTCACAGCCCACATAGTCAATCATCCAGCCACCAGGTGGTAGGCCATGACCACACCACCTCTGCCTCTGTGTAGCAAGATAACAGACAGGGTTAGTTCTGGTCCAGCTATTGAGGCTGGGATTCATGGGGAAAGGTCACGGTACGAGGGGTCCTGCAGTTCTCTATTAAAAAGTCCCTACTGCCAGACATCCAGGATGCTGTGCAACATCCCAGCATCTGACATCCAGGATGCTAAACAGTTCGCAAAGTATCTTGGGCGAGTGGAATGCTATGTGGTACCCCAGCATCAATCCCAACTCCTCATGTTAGTTTTAGTGTTGAGTAAAACTCCAGCATTTGAGGTGTCTACAGTGATAAGTGGTACCCCAGCATCTCAGATGTCTCTAGTGCTGAGTGACACCCCCATACCTGAAGCATCCATAATTCTAAGTGGTACCCCAACATCACAGGTATCTACAGCATTCGGTGGCAGCCCAGCCTCTCATGTGTCTCTAATTCTGAGTGGTACCCTAGCACCTCAGGTTTCTGTGATGATGTGTGGTACCTAAGCATCCAGTGCATGTGCATCAGTACTTTCTAATCCCAGATTTGTGTCACTGAACTGTAAGCTCACTGATAAGAGAAACCATAAAGGTTCACCTTTGTCATTAGTGCCCAGGGTCTGCCTGTGCATAGGAGATGCTCAGGGAAGGTGCACAAGGGAAGGGCAATGCTTGACCAGTTCTCACCGGTGAGATAATTTGTATAACATGCACCATCAATCTCAACATTTATGTCAAGCTGTTCCCATTGCTGCTTGAAAGCTTGGGGGGTTGGAGACAGAGTTCCAAGTACTGATTCCATATTTGAACTAAATTGAAAGTTTTAAAAAAGAAAACAATTTTCCAGGGCTGGAGAGATGGCTCAGAGGTTAAAAGCACTGGCTGCTCTCCCAGAGGTCCTGAGTTCAATTCCCAGCAACCACATGGTGGCTCACAACCATCTGTAATGAGATCTGGTGCCCTCTTCTGGCCTGCAGGCAGACAAGCAGCCAGAACACTATATACAAAAATAGATGCATCTTTAAAAAAAAAAAGTAATATTGCTGTTAGGTATAGACCCAAAGGATGCTCAGTCGTACCACGAGGACACGTGTTCAACTATGTTCATAGCAGCTCATTATTATTCATAATAGCCAGAACCTAGAAACAACCTAGATGTCCCTCAACTGAAGAATGGATAAAGAAGATGTGGTATATTTACAAAATAGAGTACCACACAGAGATAAAAAATAATGACATCTTGAAATTTGCCAGCAAATGGATGGATCTAGAAAAAAACCATATTAAGTGAAGTAGCCAAGACCCAGGAAGATAAACATAACATGTACTCACTCATAAGTGGCTTTTAGACAGAAAGCAAAGAAAAATCAGCCTAGAATTCACAACCCTAGGGAACCTAGACAACAAAAAGGACAACAAAAAGAGACATGCATAAGTGTACATAGGAAAAAAACAAGATCTTCTGAGTAAGCTGGGAGCATGGGGGTCACAGGAGAGGGTAGAAGAGAAGAGGAGAGGGAAACAATTTTCCTTGAAAGGTCCCAGAATGTCTCATTCTCCATCTGGGAATGTTGACTTCAACTGACCTGCAACACTTAGACACTCCAAGGCCTGCCTTTGCTCTCCCTCTTAGCAGGCCAACACTTGTGAAAGTCGGTCATGTTTCTTCGCAGAGGTAGATTATAAGTAGGCCTGCAAAGCAGGACAATAATCTTCCTTTGATAGAGACTTGACCATTGGTATTGGAACACACAGTAGCTGAGGGTCAGGAGTTTGGAGTCAAGATACCCTGAGTTCAAAGCTACCCTCTGCCATCTACCCTTGTGTGGGAGAGTTTTATGTCATTTCAAAACAAGCTGGGGTCATCTGAAAGGATGGAACCTAAATTGAGAAAATGCTTCCGTAGGATCTGGCTGTAAGTATTTTCTTAACTAGTGGTTGATGAGTGAGGACCCCGCCCATTGTAGGTGCCCCCCACAAGCTGGTGGTCCTGAGTTCTGTAAGAAAGCAAGCTGAGCAAGCCATTTGGAGCAAGACAGTAAGCAGCACTCCTCTATGGCCTCTACATCAGCGCCTGCCTCCAGGTTCCTGCCCTTTGAGTTGCTGCCCTGACTTGGGTCAGTGATGCACTACAATGCAGAAGTGTGAGCCAAATAAACCCTTCCCTAACCAATTTTCAGGGTGTTTCCTCATAGCAATAGAAGCCCTAAGGACATTAGGAAGGTTATGTGCTCTCTCCTCACCTGATCGCTTTCTCTATGAGACACAGCTGGCACTTGAGTCAGTGCCACGGGCTGCTGAGTGAGATGTGGCAGTGCCAATGTATACTTACCACAGTTCCTGAGTCCATTCCAGTTATCTGAGATCCACACACCTGGAGGAACACACGTACTGTGTGCAAGGTGTGCTTGTGCATGCTTGGGCCCATGAGTGTATCTGTACTACAGTCATGACCCCAGGAGCCGTCACAGACTCAGGGAGCTGCCTCTGACTCACAGCCACCCCAAGAGGAAGACAGTCCATTTTCTCTCAACTGAGCCAGCATGGTCTGGGCCCCACCGGTGCTGTCTGGGTGGCGGCCTTGCTTTTGCTCTTTCTGTTTGACCCAAGGTCCTCCTTTTCCTCCTCTGTCTCCTGCAGTTGGTTTTCCTAGTATTCTCATCCTCAGTGGGAAAGAGCAGAGCTTGCACTCTCCCCCCACCCCCCTTGTTCGGCCAGTCTGACCTCCAACACCACCATCTACTCTCCATTCCTTCCCAGCCTCCAGCACAGCCACCCCTTAATGATCTCACCTCCACAGACTGAGATTGAACTGTGCAGGAAGCGACCATGGGGAACGTCAGAACGCCAAGGCTGGATGAGCACTCCCAAGGCTCAGTGAGCTGTCTCAGGCAGCTTTGAAGCTTGATTCATTTATGGTGACCTGGGCATCAGCTGTGGTCATGTGTGAGCCCTAGCCACAGGCCCTCTGATGTTGGCCATTCCCACAGGCTTACACAATCCTGCACAGTAAGTATGCACAAATTGCATTAGAAAGATTGTTGACGGGCTATGCAATGAGCCAGGATGTTCAAGAGACAACTTTTACTGTCCTTTGAACACAAAATGTCCCCTACTGGCTCATCTTTCAAATGTTTGGTCACCAGTTGTTTGTGTTATTTTGGGAGGTTTTAGAAACTTTAGGGGGTAAGAGATAGCTGTTTCCAGGAAGTGAGTCACTGATGGGTCTTGGGAGTATCGCATCCGTGGCTCCTTCCTCTCCTTTTCTTTGCCGCTAAGCTATAAGCTCCTCTACTCTCCCACACCGTATTTCAGATGGACTGAGGCCACTAAAACCATGAGCAAGGTTAGTCTTTCTTCCCTTAAGCTGCCCCCTTAGGTATTGTGATCACAGAGACGAGGAAACTGATGGATACAGCCTTGCTTCCGATAGCTGGGTGTGAGGAGCCTGGCCCTGAGTCTCCTCAAAGCTCCAGCCAGAGCACAACACCCGGTACCACCCTGATCCCCAAGATCCAGTGTTCTTCCTTCCTACTTCTAAACCAGTCACGAATCCTTTCATCTCCACCCCAGGGAAGAGCCTGGGCCAAGGAACGGCAACTTCACCAGGAGCCTGCACCTCCTTCCACCCCATTCTGATGATAACCTGACCTCCGTAGTCAGCGTCCAGACCTATTCAGAAGCTGACCCAGCACCTGGGAAATGGTTCATATGGGTGTTGTAGATTTGCTTTCTGTAGGGACATCAGAAGCCAGAGCACCCTCCGCAAGTCTCCTGTGCCTATCCATCATCTGTCCCAAACTTGTTTCATACCCATAATGCTCATAAGCAGATACTTTTGATTCTCTATTTTATCACTGAGGCTCAGAGGTCAAATAAAATCAAACCATGGCTCCAGAGCTCAACTTGGTCTGGACCCAGTGGTCTCAGGGTTCCACTGACAATGGCCCAATAGTCACAAAGACCAGGTCCCTCTCCTTTCCATCCTTCCTTTAGTCCTCCAGAGTAGAGCTCAAGGGACTGGTCGAACCCTTCCATTCCCCTTGAGGACACTGTGGCTCAGATGTCTGAAGTAGTATATGAAGATCTTGACTCTGTACCCAACCTAACCTCTTAATGACATCCCTGGATCTATGGTCCTGCGCCTGGTGATGGCATCTTCATTGGCCAATAGCTTTCCCTGATTGCTTTTCGTGCTCAGGTGTGGTCTCTGCCTTCCCAGACTACATGGGGATCCAGGTTCAGATGAGGTCAACTGAGGATCTTGGCATGAGGGTAAGAGATTCCGAACTGTATGAGACTAACATGAAAGAGAGGGAGGAGGCAGCATTCTTGTGTGTCAATCAGGACCAGGACCCAGGGCAGTTAGAGAGAAAGCCCCTAACACACAGTAGTCTGGATACAAAGACTCATGGGCACTGGCATCTTTGTGGAAGGCAGATGTAATACTTCTGAGAGTTCATCAACTGCACCACAAGAATGCTATGGATGACCAGCTAGATGCACCGCTGCCTATATTTATGCCTTGACCCCTTCTCCCCCACTGCCTGTGGCTTCCATTCCCTTTTCCAGCTAACTCAAGAAGGAGCAAGGGGCCTCCCAGTCTCTGTGCCCTCTGCCCCCTGATCTCTCAGCCTGTGTTGCGGCCATCCATCCTGGCCAGAGTTCCAGCTGCGTCTGTACCACATGCTCTATGTACCACCTTCCACACACGGCTGCTGTCTCTTCTGCTGCCACCTGGCCTCTGTGGTGAGGACTCCCCGGGAGCTGCCTAGCTCCCTCTGTTCCCTTCCTTTGTACCAATGACTATTGCATGGCGATGATGCGGCAGAAAAGGGGCCCTCGCATGGCTTCCTCTTGCTCACACTCCACCCTCATGCGCACAACCTGTGTGTGCCCTTTGAAGGAACAACATGCGTACCCAAGATGGTGCTGCCGGTCACGTGTCTGCCAATATGTCACATTCTCCAAGTTTAGCTTCTGAATCTAAAAGGGATACCCCTTTGGAGTCTTAGTTCTGGAGAACTGTTTAAACTAAAACCCATGAGAGAAGTCTTTGTCCAAACCAGAAAAAAAGTGAAGCAGACAGACCCTGCTGTTTTTCTTGTGCATTTGAAAACCCACTGTCATGTCTAGCTCTCCCTGCAGGTGATGCTGCCCAGGGTCATATCTTCCTGTGGCTTTCTCACCCCATGGGCCTCTGCACCATCTCTCTGGGGAAGAACAAAGTGGGGGAAACCTGCAGCCAGCCTGCAAAGCCCTGCACAGAAAGAGACAGACATTCCTCTTCTGGGTGAGAGAGAAGGAACTAGCTCCACAGCTTCAGGAAGGAGAAAGACCTGGGTGTAGGCCGAGACTTCTCATTCGTTTCCCAGCTTCACAGACCCAAAATAATCACACAGAAACTTTAGTTACAATACTGTTTGGCCAATTGCTTAGGCATATTTCTAGCCAACTCTTACATCTTAAATTAACCCATTTCTATTAATCTGTATATCACTACGCGACTGTGGCCTGCCGGCAAGGTTCTGGTGGTGGTTGGTATTCTCCTTTGGCAGTCACATGGCATCTCCTTGACTCTGCCTACTTTTCTCCTCTATCTCTGCTTGGAATTCCCACCTGGCTTTACTCTGTTAAGCCATTGGCCAAAGGCAGCCTCTTTATTAGACAATATCAATAAAGGATTCACAGTATACAAAGGGAAATCCCACATCGCCTGGGGCCCATGTCTTCAGACAAGGCAACATGCCTTGGGGACCAATTTAACTAGGATCAAGGGAGATGGCACAGGTTCTCGGAGGTCACCTCCATGGAGAACTACCCACGATTCTTGCTTATGATCCTAAGACTGTGACCAGGATTTCCTGGTGCCTCTGGCTCTCCTGTGGTCAGGAGCCCCATACAGCCCACTGCCTAGGGAACTGTCTGGACCAGATCCCCCGCCTGAAGGAGAGATCCCCAGTCTGTGTTGAGAGTCTGTCTGCCATCTTCGGTTTCCTGGCCCTGGGCTAGTCCACGGCCAAGGCCAGCATGCTGGACCTGCACACTTCTGGTCTGTAACCTCAAGCACCAGACAGAGCCTCCAAGTCCCAGTCCTTGATTGCCAAGCAGTAGGAAGTTCACGACATGATAGAGGCCCAGCAACTGCCCGATGACCCAGACTGGCTTCTCCACCCGTATGTCCCCATCCCTTTGTCAGTTTCTGTCCTGTTTGCTTTCTATGGCTGAGATAAATAGCACAGCCAGAGGCAACTCGGGGAAGAAAGGTTTTAGTTCACCTTACAGCGCAGAGTCCATCATGAAGGGAGTCAGGAATGGAAGTCGAAGCAGAAACCTGGGACGAGAACTGAAACGGAGGCCATAGAAGAATTCTACTCATCAGATGGCTCTCAGGTTCACTCAGCTTGCTTTTTTATGCAATCTAGAATCATTTGTACAAGGCTGGCATGGCCCGCCGAGGGCTGGACTGTCGCTTATCAATTGTTGATCAAGAAAATGCACCAACGGCTTGCATACAGATCAGTCTGGAGGAAGCACTTTCATAACAGAGGTCCTTTTCTTCCCAGATGATCCAGGCTTGCATCAAGTTGACAGAAGAACTAGACAGCTGGACTCTCTGGTCACTCTAGTCTCTCTGTCTGGCATTTAAAATGTTTTAAGAGCTTAAGACTTATCATGACAATGAGGCACATCTGCTCCTGACAGCACCAATTACTTCAAGAGGAAGATGGGCGTCGAAGAGGCTCCTTATGGAGTTTGCTAGTCATTTGGACAAGAAACTGCTCTTCTTACCTGGGCTGCATGATGTTATGCTGTATGAACTGGACATGCAGGACCCACAGAGAAATGACTGCTGAACTAGCCTAAAGGTGAGACAGTCCTTTGGAGTTCCTGCTTCATGAAAGAGTCTCTCAGACATTCTGAAGGACACAGAAAAAAGTGACTGACAAACTGCCAATGTAGGTTGAACTGTCTTTGAAATTTCTTGTTTCGTGGAAAAGTTTGCTGGATACTATGGGCCTGTGGGCTGAACATTGGATGCCCCAACTTTGGGTTGGGTGACTGTCCAGGCAGTAAGATGTCTCTGTCAAATATAGTGTTTTGGAAGTTGCTTACAAAACACTTCCTGTTTACTTAGGTAATATTATATCCTTCTGGAGTCTTTGATGGAGTTGAAGAATAGATATAGTTTTCCTTAGTCATGATAAAAGATAAAATATATTTAAATACTGTAACTATAATTCTTGATACCTGTTTTGTTATATGTAATTTTACTATGCTAAAGTTAAAGCCTTCCTTTTTATTTAAACAGAAAAGGTAAAATTATATAGGAAGTCCTTCTGTATATGTGTTGCTTCTATTGGGTAATGAATAAAGAAGGTGTTTTGGACCTGTGATAGGGTAGAGTAGAGCTAAGCAGGGAAAACTAAACTGAATGCTGGGAGAAAGGAGGCAGAGTCAAGGAGAAGCCAAGGAGTCTCAGGAGAGAGACACGCTGGAACCTTGCCGGCAGGCCATGAGCCTCGTAGTAAAATATAAAATAATGGAAATGGGTTAAATTAAGATATAAAAGCTAGCCAATATGAAGTTAGAGCTAATAGGCCAGTCAAGTAGTGATTTAATTAATACAGCTTTTGTGTGGTTATTTCAGGAGTCTGGGCTGCCGGGAAATGAACAAGCCTCCTCCTACAACATCTTTGTCTGTCTGTCTGTCTTTCTGTCTGTCTCTCTTTCTCTCTGTTTGTGTAAGGGGGAGTGTGCACACATGCAGAAGGCAGAAGAGGGTGTCCTCTTTCACTGCCTATTCCTCTGAGGCAGTGTCTCTCCCTGAATCTGGGGCTCACATTGTCTTGACGATGCTGGAGGAGCCCCGCTGGTCCTCCTGTCTTGGCCTCAGTCAGAGCTGGGGTTACAGCATGTGCTGAATGCCCAGGGTGTTATATGGATGCCATTATCCAAGCTCCTCGTGACTGCAGCAAATTCTCTTAACCAGCTGCCTCTCTATACCCGCCTCTCCAGCCTTCCCTGTATATCTCCTCAAATGTCAAGCATCATAAAGAAACACAGAAGAGGCACCCCTACCAGCATCACCCCTGTTTCTGTTGTTTCCTCAGCAGAGGGAGCTTAGTGTGTTCACAGTCCCGGTTATGGTTTTTCTTGCCCACAAATCCTTACAGCAGAAACTGCTGGCTGGATTCGGAGTGAGGAACCCATGACTAACATGGGATTATTGGCTGAAGACTTGGCACACAAGCCCTACTTTGATTTAACAAGTTATTTTTCAATGATTTAAACAATATGTACCTATCAAATGTATTCTTAAAATGCAGATAAGAAAAATGAGAAATGGAAAACCAATATTCACCACAGCCCCATCTGGAACATTGTTATCATATTAATATCAACACTTTCTACTGCACTTTTATCTCTTACTCCATGTAACCCTTTTAGACACCACAAAAATCAAAATCATAATATTAGGATTCATGGCACACTTCCCATAATCCTTTGCTGGGGTGATGTGGCATGCTGTCTTTACAAATATGTCATAATGTCCCATGCAGGGACTAGAACAGTTAGACCCAGATTTGGTCAGGAAAACGGAAGCCATTCCAGGTGCTTTGAGAAGCAAGTTCGGGTCCAGGGGGGTTGGGGGTAAGATAGCTGTTGGAAGAACTGGGGGGGGCAAAGCTCAGCATGATCAATGCCCCCCTGGACTGTGAGAGACTCACACAATAAACTCTAGTCCACCTTCAATGGTTGTTATTGAGGGTAGGGCCTTCTGCTCCTTGTGTGGCCATAACGTGGAGATGGGACTGTGTACACACAACCCAATGGCCTCTGAAGACAACAGAAGCCACCACAGCCAGAGTGAGACAGGAGGCAGATGCTGCGCAGGCGTCCGAAGGAACCGACTCTGCCAGTGTTCAATCTTTCTGGCCTCCAGAGCTGTAAGCAATGAACTATCAGTCTGGCCACCCTGTTCATGTGCTTTGGTAGATAACCCCCCAAATTAGCAGCATACTGTTGTCCTCTAAGGTAAGGACCATGTCAGTGTCAACCTCCAGCAGAGACGGTGGCCTCTGTCCACTCAGCCAAGATCAGGACTGGACCCCCTCTCCAATCTGAGGCCCCATGATCCATTTCCCAGCCTGATGACCAGGCAGACTCACTGAGGAAGCAGCTGCAGCCCCTTCGTCGGCTCCCACACCCCACAGCTGAGCCCTCTGTGCAGTTCTCCAGCCATACAGAGAGTGGGGTGTCTGGAGGAAAGCAAGTTCAGTTACGGGGCTCAGGGAAGAACTCCGCAACAGAGGGCAGAGCGCAGAAGTCATGCTAGGGCCTCAGCACAGCCCATCCATCTGCCCTGTGTCTGGCATGGAGGGAGGCAGGCTGCTTCCCAGACGTCTGGCATGGAGGGAGGCAGGCTGCTTCCCAGACCTGAGACGGAAGCTGCCGACTCCTGTAAGCCTGCCCACTACCCACGCAAACTGCTCAGCCAGCTCTTTATAGCAATTAGCCCTGACATGTGCGGAAACTGGCGGCCTCTCCAGGGCAGCTTTCATCCCTGTTGTCAGGAATTGCCCGGCTTGAGTGGAGCTTTGCTATGGGCCACAAACCACAACACTGCACATGTCATGGGCACCTCTAAAATGGTCTGGTGGTTCAAGAAGCAGGTGAGGAGAAATGAGGGGGGTAGTAATGGATGTGTTTGAAGAAGGCTCTCTCCAGCTGGGGGCAGAGACCGACAGCGGCCATAAGTCCTCTGCAGAGGCCGGCTTAGGTTAGGTCAGGACGAAGGATGAAATGACACCCATGAGAGCAGAGATCCCGATTGTTAATCCTCCTGCTTTTATAGACAACCAGATGCCTATTGAGTGCAGGGAGGTGAGGAGACAGGAATGCATTTAATGTGGAAACCCTAAAGTCACACCAAGCATGTAACAAGCACTTGTAAACACGGCCCTGTACAACACCGAGCCTTACCCTCCAGCTTGAGCGCATCCCACATGAGCCCCTCCCTTATACCTGCCAGCTGCACCCACCCACTGCTGTGCTCCTTGCTCTCATTCTGTCTGACCTGTGACCCTCTTCCAATCCACCAATGAGGCCATAGGCAACAGATGATGTCAAGGTGGTAATAGCTATGCTCAAACCATCAACACCACGGCTCTGGGCTCTAATAAGCATCAGGGATGGGTAGGACCGGCACACTTCCTGGTCTCTCAAAGCTGGCAATCTGCCAGCAGAAATCACGATGTGATGCTATGAATATGTTTTATTACCATTGGTTAATAAAGAAGCTGTTTCGACCAATGGCTTAGCAGAGTAAAGCCAGGCAGGAAATCAGAACAGAGATAGAGAGAAAGAATAGGTGGAGTCAGAGAGACGCTATGTAGCTGCTGAAGGAGACAGACGCCCCAGAACCTTACCAGCAGGCCACAGCCTCATGGTGATCCACAGATTAACAGCAACAGGTTAATTTAAGATGTGTTAGTAAATAAGAAGCCTTAGCTAATAGGCCAAAGCAGTGTTGAAATTAATATAGTTTGTGTGATTATTAGGGTCTGAGCAGCTGGTAAATGAACAAGCTGTCTCTGCCTACAATGGTGCACACACTTGGCTTAGTGGAGCACCTGCTGTGTGCTGGGCCTCACGTTTATAGGCGCCTTGTGTGTATGGCTCTGCTTCATCCTCAAATTCATCATGTAAGTGAGGATGTTCACAGACTGAAATGTATAGGAGTTGGGTCAGCTGGGAGGGTTAGGCGGGGACCTTAACTAATTCAGTTCCCATGCCTCCCATCTGGTACCATCTATACTCTTTAGAGCCTGTACTGGTATGAGAGTTAGCTGTCTGTCACTGCCACAGTCTGAGGCAAACCAGCTCGCAGGTCTATTCTAGCTCGTGGTTGTATTGCTTGGGCTGTGGTCCTTTGGGCCTGGGGCAGCTTGGTGCATCTTTGGGGGAGAACATGGTAGAGGAGCCAAGTTTGTGTCATGGAAGCAAAAACATCCCAGGAAGCAAAAGCAAAGAGAAGAGCCAGGGGTTCCAATATCCCTTTAAAGGGCACGTCTCCTCCCAAAGACCCGACTTCCCCGCACTAGGCTTTACTTCCTAAAGGTTCCACAAGCTCCCCAGAGTGCCGTGGTCTGAGCACAACCTACCACCTTCATCTTTGGGGTGCTCCAGATTGAGGCCTCCAAAGAGATGCGCAGGGCATTCTCCAGCAGTGAGCGAGTGGCCGCCTCTCGCTTGCTCCAATGGCAGGGTCAGTGCCCAGAGTGGATGGCAGCTGGGTCTTCACTTCCCAGGGTCAGGACGAAGGCTCAGGCTGGCTGGGACACAAAGGAAGCCTGTGTCTAGTGAAACCTGAGATTTGCGCTCCATAAGCGTTTTCCTTGTCCCCTCCGAGAGCTTGTGCAGACATTTTGGTTGATAAACCTGAGAAATCTCTAGAAAGCATTTAATTAATGCGTTCTTCCTTGGTAGAGTGTCTCAGTAATTGCTGTTCAAGCAGCAGAGCGGTTGAGAAAGCTTTTCTTGCAAAGGCTGCAGGGACAGATAGCGATCCACATGGCTGCTTCTCTCGGGCACTGGCTCTCTCTCCTGCAACCTATTGACACCCATTAACATTCTCCCAGCCATAAAAAAGCATGCATCTTATTCTGGCATTCTCCATAGGCAGGGGCCCGGCACTGAATCCCCACGCCTGCGTAACTGCCCAAAGTCACTGCGTTGGAAAACAGCAGAAACTGCCATGAGCCACGGGGTGCTGGACGGGCAAGTGTTTAGTGATGATAATTCCGCAAGGGTAATTGCATTATTGGAAAGTGGGAGACGACGTGGGGCCAGCGAATACTGTGCATGTGTGTGTAAATATCTGCAGACACGCGCCTGGTGTTTAAAGACAGTCGTGTGCAAATGGCTCTTGTACGTGTGCACCTTCATAACCAATTGCCCAGGCCCTGGATGGTAAAGCGCCATTCAAAAGTGACTTGTGATAACCAGGGAGAAATCCTTTAGTGAAAGGAAACAGGAACAAGGGCGTTTCAAGCCTGGCTGTAAAGAGCTCTGTTTGATTTGGGGGCACAAAGGATTGAAAAGACATCAAAGCATCTCCAGGCTGAATAGCTCTCTCCAAAAGAAGACCTTCCACTCTGGATTTCAGCACACAAAACAAACCAGCAGGAACCCTCACATGACTGGAGGCCAGGAGGTGATGGAGGGGTACATTAGGGCTGCAGGAGAGTCCCCAGGGCTCCAGCTTCCCCTTGGTCAACTCCTGGGGCTGTGGGACCCAAATGGGCTTCTGCTCTGTGAAAAGGGCCACACTGAAGCCTCCGTGCTAGAACTGTGAGGAGATGTGGTATGCAACGAGCCCTTGCCTACCTGGTCAGTCGGGCATTTTTCCTTCTCTGCAGTGGGTTTCTCCATCCCCAGGCTCAACCTTCTCCCAAACAGAGCACAGACAATGGCCATGCCCTTTGCAGCTAAGAATTCCAGGATTAGACTCTGTCCAGTTTTCTTCTACACCGCTCTAAAGCAGTCTGTGCTTGCCTGGCAGCTGGGCCCAGAGCCAGCCCCTCTTACAGGCTCTTTCCCTGTTTAGTTGCACGGATTCTTTCCATTTGGTCTTTACACTGAGGCTTCAAGTTAACATGGAACCATCTTTAAATGTACAATTGAGCAGCATTTAGCGGTTTCACGGAGCTTTGGACACATCGCTCTGTAATATTCTGGTGTAGCTGCATTATCTCAGGAGGGAGCATGCCCGTTCAGCCATCAAGCGTGCAGGCAGCTCTTGGTCTTATGGCTTTTCCTTTTCCGGCTCAGCACAGATGGGAAATCAGTATGTGGTTTTCTGTCTGACTTCGTTCGCTCAGCACAATGTGGTCAAGCGTCATCCACATTGGAGTGCAGATCGGCCCGCGTTCTTTTTATGGTTGGGTAATATTCAATCGTATGGGTTGACTACGGTTTTAGTATGCATTCATGCATTTACGGGCCCTGGATTGCTTCCACCTTTTGGCTGCTGTGAATAGCACTACTTAGAATACATGCGTTTGTGAACGCTAGTCTCGCTTTTCGGTTCTTTGAGATAAATGTCCGGAAGTGGGTTGACAGTCACATGCAAGGCTAACTTCTGGAGAGTTCTACGCAGGTTTGGGGTTCTTGCTCTACCCGGACATTTGCTGACACCTTCTCTGTCCTCTTCTCCCGTCTTGGTTCTAGCGCGTACTCTGAATGCTTTTCTCATAGCAGGAGAGTAGGGCATGGAGAAAGAGGCACCAAGGTTCGCGTAGAAAAGAAAACATTGGTAGAAAGATCGGGAACCCCTCTGGCTGTGAACTCCACGTGAAAACGGTAGCCAAGCATCTCTGCCTCGGAAGCCCATCCTCCCACAGCCTCTGCAGGCCCGAGGGTCCCATCTCTGTATTTCCTCTGAGGACCACATCCACCTGACTCCTGGGTAGAGCAGGCCTCAGCCTCTTTGTTTAGAAGTTTTTTCAACTCTAACAGGAAATAGACAGGTGAAGGTGGTTGCCCTGTCTGCAGGAGGGAGGGAGGAGAGCCCTCCACCTACCCAACCCAACACCCTGAATAAGGATGCTTGTGCTGTGTGAGCCCAGCAGCTGCCTGTGCCTGTGGGTGTGTGACCGTCAGCCCTGCTCATCTCTCCCTCTCCCACAGCTAAGGTTCTGCCTCTGCCTACCGGATGTCTGGCTCTGCCTAGTGACAAGCAGAAAAACAACGTTTTCCAGGAGGAAAAAAATGAGATATTAAAAAAAACATATTAACAATTTGCAAATTATCATGAGAAAAAATATCCTATTAAGAAAAATATGACAAGCATACACTCGTGGAAGAAAAAAAAAACAACACCCAGGAGAAGAATGAACTGTATCTTGTTGAAATTACAGTATTGTCCTGTCCACACTAATAGGCTCTGGTGTCCCCAACCATCTGCTGGAGGTATCATTTATTAAGTCCATTATCCCGCAGACTACAGCTAGTCACTTCTCAAACACTGCCACATTTATGAAAGACAGTTAGAGTCATTTGTAAGATAATGGCCATTCTAATCTCAAGGCTGCATGAGGAACCTGTTTCTCAGTGCGTCACAATGGAGCTCTGCACAGGGGCAGCGCCAGGCAGGCTGCAGGTGTCCGCTGAGAGGGGTGGGCAGTATATGGTGGACACTATTACCTCCTGCCTTTCCTCCCTCAGCCCTGGAGAACTGGGGTCCATCTGAGTGCCCGATTCTCAATGCAAGAGTGGGGGTGAGCAAGAGAAGAAAGGAGAGCGTGAGGGGGAGGAATGGAAAAGAGGGAGATAGAGAGGGATAAAGGCGGGGTGAGGGAGAAGGGAAAAAGGGAAGGTCTTACGGTTTTATTCCGTTGCTGCGTTCAACACCATGAATAAAACAACTGGGGAGGAAAGTCACG
This sequence comes from Microtus pennsylvanicus, assembly GCF_037038515.1. Taxonomy (NCBI): domain Eukaryota; kingdom Metazoa; phylum Chordata; class Mammalia; order Rodentia; family Cricetidae; genus Microtus; species Microtus pennsylvanicus. The sequence goes on along the minus strand of NC_134591.1, from coordinate 80,553,434 downwards.
TCCCATCCCTGAGGGAAGTCAGGGCAGGAACTCAGGCAGAAACTTGAAACAGAAACCTAGAAGGACTGCATCCAGCTTACGCGCTCCCTAGGCTGGGGCTCACTAGTCTTCTTAAACACCCCCTCCTCCTTGCCACTTGCAGTGGGAGGGCTCTCTCACATCAGGCATCACAGACATGGCCACAGGTCAATCTAACCATGGCGGTCCCTCAGTTCAGACTCGTTCAGATGAGTGTAGGCTGCATGAAATCAACAGCTGAAGCTAACCAGGGCAGAAGGACAGAAGAAGCTTGGAGGAAGCACAGGAGGAGAGGGGAGGGGGGAGGGGAGGGAAGGGGAGGGGGAGGGGGGAGGGGAGGGGGAGGAGAGGGGAGGGGGAGGAGAGGGAAGAACAGAAGAGAAACTTAAGCCCTCACTGAGAGGAAGGCACAGGAGACAAGGAAAGGAAGCTGAACCATGGTGCTCTACTGGGCAGGCAGCTCCCCCGACACCCCCCTGCAAAGCGATAAGACCCTGAGAGAGACCGACCCAGCCATGTTGCCAAGGCTTGCTCTGCTATGGCATGTCTGTAGCCCCAAACATCCAGACAGGAGCCACCAGGGCACAGGGTGAGGGAGGAAAAGCAGATCTTGGGCCTAGGAGGAGCAAAGGTGTGACGGGGCAAGACAATGCAAAGGTTCCTCCATCTTGTTCTCTTGCCAGGGCCAGGCTTAACTAGAATTTGGTCTTCTTGTAAGGAAGCCCTGTGGAAAACTACCAAACTCGCTTCTAGGAGCCCAAGGTCAAGATGCCCCAGCTAACTTAGCTTCTGCTAAACTGCCTGTGTGTGCAAGCCTCCCCTCCAGTTAACCGCTTATCTTAGTCTCTTGCTTGTGTTAACTTCCCCCTGCAGCTGCAGAGCAAGACCAGGATGTAGCTCTTGCTTTAAAATCGCCTTGTTCTAAATATTCAGAACACCCTCGAGGGGATATGTGGCAAACTGCTCACTTCATGGCCAGGAAGGGAAAGAGGAGAAGACAGGTCCACGATTCTCTTTGAGGCTTTTAGTCTTCACCATGGGCTCCACTGTGAGAATTAGCATCAGGTTTTAGGTTTTAATTACTATGCCCATCCAGGAAACAAAAATGCCTCTGCTCCGCAAGCCCCTTGCCCAAGGACAGAGCATTCCTGAAATGCTGGAGGCTGTGTTTATGGGAGATAACAAGCTTTTCCTTCTCGTAAACAACTGTGTTTGACCCGTCCACACCAGATGTGCTTGATCACATGTGGGTGGGAGGTGCAGGAAGCCAGTGGGTCAGGTTGTATGCTTGCCCCTGATTGGATGCAGGCCAGAGGTGCACAGGCAAGAAGTACGCCAGGGCGTATGATAGCCCCTGTTTGGAGCTGGTGGGAAATACGTAGCCTGATGGGTTTGCCTTTCTAAGCCTCTGCGAAATGGGACTTGTTGCCATTTTCTAGGAACCCCGGAATGGGCTCGGCCAGAGTCCACCATTCTGGCCAGTATTAAATTAAAGCTTGCTTCAAATTTGGCTCAGAAATTGTGGTAGCAGTCTTGTTCTCAAATGATGGGATTAACACCACCTCTTTAAAGGTCTGCCGTCTTTAATGGTACCACCCTAGGTACCATGCCTTTAGCACACGAGCCTTTCGGGCCTGTGGTACAACCAAACTCCAGCACCGTAGTTCAGGGGCTAGGATTCTGTGAGAGCAACAGAAGGTGAGGTTCCCAGGTACCACTGACGGATGATTTCAAAGATGCTGGGTGATTCCTGTCCCTTCTGCTGAACACACACACACACACACACACACACACACACACACACACACACACGCCGGTCAAGTGCCCAGAAAGCAGCTTTCAGACACTGTTTACAACTCAAGGTCGTGTATTGTGCTCTCCTTTGAGCCACAATTACCCAACACAAAGAGAGCCGCACAAAGACAATGCCTGTGGCGTGCACCCTTTTACAGAGCTGCCAAGGGAGACAAAAGCCACCCTGGCCTCCAAGAACCCATCCCCTCTCCTCTGTAAACAGCCCCCATATTCATCCTCACACTAACTGCTGCTCCCCTCTCTGCCACAACCTCGTCACAGGCTGCCTACTTAATACAAGCCCCAAAGGGAATCAGTGTAACAAGACAATGCATTTCCCATCAGACAGTAACGGAGCAATTTTTTTTATTCAGATCTTTACAATTCAAAACAAAAATCAGAGGCTGTTTTCCAGTCTGAAAATCCTAAAACTGGTCCTCTGCGTCAGTAATGGAACTCCCAGAGCCACTGACCGAGGGGGGACTCACCGAGCATGCATCCCGACATTCAAATAGAAACATAAATAAATGCTGAGCTGTATGACCCCTGGATCCACACTGATCACCTCCCAGAATGGAGGCCCTTCTGCTGAGGTTGCCTACAATTGACAATGACCTTTCCCATATCCTCAGAGATCATTGATAAGGAGCCAGAACCAGATGTGTTGGGGAAACAGCAAGAAGCGGCTCTGGGGAAAGGCAGGCTTTCCTGGGGGCAGCCCACACCTGACCGCACAGGCATGTGTAAACATGCATGCATGTGAACTCCCAGGCCCTTCCCACTCTGCCCTTTGCCCTCATCTGTGACAGGGTCCCCATCTGCCTAAGGCTCTGGCACACCAGACACCAAAGCAAGCCATACTGTGCCGCCTGGCTAAGCAAGGATGTAGTAGGTCCGGGCTCCGTCATGCATTTAAAAACTTGTGTGGGGTGTGTGCTTCGTTTTGTTCTTTTTTAATTTCTCTGTGTGGAGGGGACACATGCAGACTAAAGTATATATGTGGAGATCAGAAGATGATTTGTGGGAGTCAGTTCTCTCCTTCTGCCGCGGTGGTCCTCGGGACTGACCTCAGGTCGTCAGACTTGTCAGTGATATTTTGGCTGGATCTTGCACAGAGAGACTGGTCTCCCATGCTGCCATACAGAGCCCTTCAGCAACACTCCCGTAATAACTCCATCAACTCACTGGTTCACTGAGCAAGATTGGACGCTACCTGTCCCTTTGGCCCATCATTTATCCCTTATCCAGAGTGAATATGTCTGCTCATGTTTCCCCAGGAAAGGCCGCGCAATCAGAATGCTGTGTGAAAACACCTAGAACAATGTCCCTCCCAGACGGCAATGCTCTGAAGATAGCACACTGGCTGTTGACACCCAGACCCCTGGCTTCTTGACTCAATTCTGTCAGGGGGAAGGGAAGAAAGAGGCCCCAGTTCCCACTGCTGAGCTGCAAATACTCCCAGGCCCCATCCCCACACATTCCTGTCCCCATAAACTCTATTTATTGCTCGTCTGCTCACTTTTATATGGAGTTTATTGAGTACCTCCATGTTGGAAAAACGGAGCTGTTTAATAGCTGCAGTGATAAAAAGAAGAAAAAGATGACTTCCGATTGCCCAGCTGTTGGGAGGAAATTAGGATAGTTACGTTTCTCCCCCACTAAACCCTCAGCCTCTGGCACCTGCAGGCCTGCTCCTCCAGTACAGAGCTGTTCAGCCTCCAATCCATCCCAGGGTTGCTGATTGACTAGGACAGAGGTGGCTTTAAAGGTGGAAGAGGTGACTCTGCAGTTAAAAGCACTGGCTGTTCTTTCAGGGAACCCAAATTTGATTCCCAGTATCCAAGTTCCCAGCATGGAAGCTTGCAGCCATCTCTACCCCAGTTCTAAGGGATTGAACACCATCTACTGGTTTCTAAGTGTTCTCTCTTCTCTCTCTCTCTCTCTCTCTCTCTCTCTCTCTCTCTCTCTCTCTCTCTCTCCACACACACACACACACACACACACACAGAGAGAGAGAGAGAGAGAGATTCTTATCTGTGAGATAAGAATCTCACCACTTTGTGAGAACATTTGACCAGAAACAAGGGGAAGAAGCTCCATGCAAAAATTAAGAGTCATCGCCAGAGAGCAAATTCCTGGAAGACTCAGTGTCCCTTCTCCTAGCTCACCTCAGGCTGAGCACAATCCTGCATCTTTGGCTGGACCTTCAAGTATGCTGGAGGAGGATGGAGATGCCGGGCAGTGACCTCTGGGCAAGGGTGGCAGACAGTCATATAACCACTCATCAATTTCAAAGTTGATTAGGACTTGGTTTCTCTCTACTGCTGCCTCAAAGCCCCCTTCCCCTTTCCAGAAAGTTCTAACAGTTCCCCAGTCCCTCCTAGCAACCACTCACCATCTCCTGCTCTCTGGAAGCAAGAAGCCTCTTAAATCTACAGATGCTCAAGCATCAATCACCAAGGCAGGAAGTGAGAATGCTCTCAAATGCTCCCAGAACCTGCCTGATTTTCCTCCGTACTCCGAAGCTCCACCCGCACCCAGCTGCATCACAGTGCCCTTCACTAAACAGCTACTGCCCCTACATGAGCTTCTAGAGGGCACAGGCCTCTAGTGCCAAAACCCACTGTTTGCCTCAACGGGGTCTCCCCCACGTCTACACGGTCACGCCTCCCCCAAGGAGTTATACAATCACGACGAAACTTGGGTGACCAGATTCTCAGAATCTGAATCCATTCTAAACATGTCCTTTCCTTTGTCCTACCTGAGCTCTGAGTGCCCACTGCCCGCTGGACTCTGCCCTCGCGGAGGCTGTCGGGAGTGGTGCTTGCTGGCTGGGAACCGCGCAGGCTTTACAGAGGCATTGAAGCTAAATTTGAGCACAGAGCAGGTGACAGGGCAACCCGGGTAGAGGGCATTTTGACCCCTAAAGACATAATGGCACTGAAGAAAAGAGTCTCCTGTGGAGATCCCAAATCAGGCTTATTACATAACGGGGGAGGAAAGCTGTGTGTTCCGTGCTCGGCAGGGTGGGCATTGTGCTGAGCCTTGAAGGAGCTCCGGTGTGAAGGAACACAGAGATCATAAGCCGGTGCCGCTCACGGAGCCGGGGCTGCGCACGGAGCTGGTGCTGCGCACGGAGGAGAACCGAAGCCCTGAGAGCAGCTGCAGCTAGCCCCTGTCTCGTATCTGCCGGTAGCAGGGAAGACCCAGACCCAAGCCAGACCCTGCCCCAGGTTCTTCTTTCTTCCTAATTGCTGGACTCAGGTTTCCCTGAGAGAGCTGCCAGTCACGGGAGACGCTGGTAAACAGCTCTGGTGTGTGCCAGCCCTAGAGAGATTCACTGACTTGTAAACAAAATGCACACTGGAGAGTGTTTTGTGGTAGACAGTGGCCAGCCAAGGAGGAAAGGGAGAAAAGGGAGGAAGAGAAGAAGAACACCTAGAGAGGAAAAAGAGGAAGAAGGAAAGGAGGAAGAAAGAGGGGGAAGATGAAGAAAGAAAGTAAAGTGGAAGCAAGGGCGGATGTGAGCCTCACACACAGGGATGCAGCTTCTAAATACCAGAAGCTTAGACTCGATTTCTTGGTCTTGGCTTTGAGAAAAATAACCCAGCAAAATCCTTCTGATGAGGGGACTGGAAACATATGTCCATCCGACTGAGGACAAAATTCTTGCCAGCGAGAGGTCTGGATTAGGCAGTCACTCTCTTTCCAAAGCAGAGGAGGCTCTGAGCAGAAATTGCTGGAAGGCTTAGCCTCCAGCTGCAAAGAAAATGGTTCTCTTCCTCCCGCCGTACCTTGCTCAAAATCAACATTAAATCCTGAAAATGAAATACAAAATGGAACCAAGACCTACACGGGCACATCCAGTTGGAAGCCAGCCGGCTCTCCAAGCCATGGCACATCCTGTTAAAAACCTCACTCCATCCCAGAGCCCACCAAGAGGCGGCCTGCTTCCTAAACCCCTCAGGCGGCAGCGGAGATACCAGACACGTTTGTCAGCTACTCAGGAAGAAGAAACAGCCGGAGCAGGCTGGACACAGGCGCAGTTTGCAGAGACGGTGAGTTCCTACATAATTCACCAGCTCACCATCCTGCTAGTGAGACCCTGGGTCCCTGCACTCCGGCTGTGCCCACTGCAGTCAGATCAGCTCCATCTGTTAGCCCCGGCTGTCCCCCAGCCAACTATCTGCCCTCCCACCTCCAAGTACCCCACGCAGTAAGGTAATCAATCCCAGGGCTATCAATCCAGGGTCAACAACTGCAGAGCCTTTGAGCCACTGACGGGTGCTGAGTGTATACTGAGCACACTCTCTGAGTGTTCCAGCCTCGGTGTGCCCTCTGACTAAACTCTCTGAGTGTTGCTCAGCAGCTATTGGCTCAGGGTGAAGAGCACCACCAACAGGAAGAGCAAGGTCATGACCTTCAGGAAGTAGAAGATTGTAGCCTTCCAGAGGAAGAAAGGCATGACCTTCAGGACTGGTACGTGTCCAGAAGTCATCTGCCTGCGAAAGACAAAGCTGCAGGCAGCCCCAGCCGCAACCGGAAGAGTCCCACACACTCCGAGGTACACTGAACGCCAGCTCCTCTTTAACCAAGTCACGGACCTTGATGGTCCTCCGGATTATCCAGGTGGACCCCACGACCCAGGCCCAGCATCCTTATACAAGGACCACTTGAGACACCCAGGCGAAGGCGAGAGAACAGGCCAGGTAAAGACAGATGGAATGACGGAGCAAGGAGCCGAAGATTGCCTGCAGCCACCAGGACCTGGCAGGAGTAGGAAGAGCCTCCCCCAGAGCCCACAGAAGGAGCAGTCCCGCTGTGTTTTAGCTGCCTCTGGAGTGTTAGAACAGTGGCTTCCCACAGTTGTCGGCCTTGCCTGCAGCCTCAGGCTGCAACTGCAGGGACCCTGCTCCACAGCATTCCAGGGAAGGAGTCTTCTGTGGTCTCTGCTCTTACTCCTCAGCCTGCTCCAGTGGCTTGGGCCAGGTGGCCAGGTGACCAGGTGGCCAGGCTTGGTCCCAATACCTAATACTTCCCTCTCCAGGTGGTTACACCTGAACCTGCACTTGGTTCATGGAATCGCATGAGCTGGCTACAGTCACACCAAGCAAGAGTCATTGGGGGCAGCAGGACAGGGGAGGTAGGAGCAGGAAGGCCACTCTGTGGACCCCAAATCTCCCAACATGGACTCAGCTATGAGGAGCAAGAATGGAGTCACCAATCCCTACATAGGGCGCCTGTCACTGCTAACTGGATGGCCTGTGACCAGGTGTGGACCCAACTCTCAGCCCTTGGTGAGATGGCACCAAGCTCCTGGCACATATGCCTGGAGTGTGATAGGAAAACACCCTTCTTCTCCCTTGCTTTGCTTAAATATAGTGCTACGAAAGTCGCATGTCATATGGTCCCTGCCTGTGATCCAGCTCTTGGAAGTAGAAGCACAAGCCCAGCAGAGTTAAGCCCTGTCCGGCTAGAGAGAAACCTGACTTGGCTAAACAGTGTAGCTGGGTGGTGGAATCCTTACTCACCATGCAAAGGGCCCTAGGCTTGTTCCCTAAGCACTGCATAAGGGGGGGGGGGGTGCACACGATGTGTACATCCTGAGGATTCTACAGACAGGTGTGCACTCCGTGACATGGGCCACCTGTCGTCAGAGACATTTCCAGACAGTGCTTGGGTGCTGAAGAACCTTAGGGTGGAAGGCTGCAAAGAAAACTAGGTGGATTAAGGCACTTTACGGGGGTGAGCAGTGAAACAGGAATCCTGGGCCAGAGGCCCTCACTCTTTACCACAGCAAACTAGATCGGGCTTTGTTTCCCTGTGCAAGACTCCCTACACAAGAGCTGTGGGTCCCTCTCAGCAAGGAAGGAGAGCGAGGAGGTTTGGTCATCTGTGAGATGGCAGCCAGGACTCAGAGACTCCAATCTGCATAACAGAAACTGGGTTCTTCCAGGTGGCTCATGTCTCAGAGGCCTGCAGTGTAGTCAGAAATTTCTGTTTGGGACTGAATGGCTGTGGCACCGGGTGGGACAGAAACCTCCGTCTTTGCTGCAGAGGCTCTGGATGCGTTCTCTGAACACATGAAGGAGAACCCTCCATCAAGAGGGCTGCTCGACGGGGCTAGAGACCTCTAACAGCAGAGGTCTCTTTCAGGGAGCCTCCAATATCAGATTATCCTAACACAAGACTATGTCTGCAGATGCATGCCCCTTCCCCAATAATATGCTGATGTCTTCCATCTTTGCAGAGGATATGGAAGCTCATGGGGACCTCATGAGCACATTAGAGGGGCCTTGTGGAGGCCTCATGGAGACTCATGGCAGGTGTCCTGCAGACCATCCAGGGGACGTTTCCGTTATTGTTATCACAGCTTTCCTGAGCATGCCACCTCTCCAGCCGAGCCACAAATGGCCATCCAGGAGCCCTGGATGACCCTGACACAATAAGAATCCAGGATGCCGCCGGGCAGTGGTGGCACGTGCTTTTAATTCCAGCACTGGGAAGGCAGAGGTAGGCGGATCTCTGTGTGTTCAAGGCCAGCCTGGTCTACAGAGCAAGTTCCAGGGCAGGCTCCAAAGCTACACAAAGAAACCCTGTCTCGAAAAATGAATAAATAAATAAAAATATTTTTATTTTATAGCTGGCCACACCACACCCTTTCTGAGTTCTGTATCCTTCCTCCCCTAGGCCTGAGATGTGCCCCAGATCGTCACAGCACCCTGGACCCCCTTCTTTTCAGTTCTTCCCCCTGAAGCTCCCTGTGTGGTTTTCTTTCTTGACCTCACTTTAGCTAGTCTGGCACAGTCCCTTGACAGCCGCCCAGGGCCCAGGCATCTCTGCATCTTCTGACACCAACCCAGCACACCCTGGCTTACCCAGGCTGCCTGAGTCCTCCTCATGGTCCTCATCAAACACGTGATGCCCCATTCTGGGCCGAGCTTGGTTCTCCTGCTCAAGGCTGCACCATATCTTTCTCTATACAATAATATTTAGATTTCATAATTATAAATAATTTGTGAGGACGGCTCCAATTTTCTATCAACATTCTGATTGAAGTCAAGCTCTGCCCCCGACTACAGGGTTCTGATGATTTCCTGCCTGTGAGAGCGGGGTTCCGATTCTGAGTGGGTACCGACTAACCTTGCTCGGCCCTATAGCATACCTGTGATGAGCCCACCCTTTGGAACCATGCTTGCTGGTTTTCATGCGGCTAAGGCAAGGGTGACTCTAATGGCTCCACATTCCTGCTTTAGAATCAGGAAGATGTTGAAAATGGTCCATGGGCCAGGAAGCCCTCCCTAGGCTCAGGGCTCTGTGAAAATGTTCAGAGCTCAGAAAAATAGGGTGTTATGAAAATCAATGCCTCCCACAGTGTGCACTGCCTTTGCTTTTGGCACCCAATTGTCCACTGCTAATGGCCTGACAGGACCAGAAAGCCAAAAGGCCTGGCAGCTAGAGCGGATCTCGGCTTCCTCTCTGTCTCCAAGACAAAGGACTAGTTATGAGCCTCCAAAGGTGGGCATAGGGGGTAGGGCAAAATAGCGCACGCTTGACTCTTTCTCCCCGTCTCCTCATCACCATCTACCAGCTGAGGGTCTCAGCACAATCCCAGGCAGTTCGGAACTGGGAACAGTGAGTTACATAACGCAATATTAAGGCTGTAAATCTTCCTGGTAGCAGAACCCATAAACCCTGGCTTTTATTATCCACTTACCGCACAGACCCTGGCTGTTCCTTCATCGCAGCACAATTATCCCACAATTACTGTTAGATTGTTAAGTAAATAGTGTGCCAGAAGCGGCAATTCCCGGGCTCATAAATATATAAACAAACACCAGAGCGAGGCCCCGGAGCAATGGGAAGGAGGCAGGATAGGGTGCTGCAATGTCTGACATTCGCCTTCTGCAGATGGGTCCTTGGCAGTTACCCTCACAACCCCGCAGGGCCCCGGAAACTATGGGCACAGGGCAGGACAGAGAATCCAATACAGGCCAGCTGCATAGTCACAGCACGTGGGCGCTCCCCTAGGGCAAGGTAGCTGGAGAGGCAGGCACAGCGTCCCTGGGCCTCATCACACCTCCCTTTAGTGTCTGGGGCCCCTGTATGAACACGTAGCACAGGTGTAGCATGAGGAGAAAGAAACATACTCTCCTGCTTTGTTTTGTTTTGTCTTTTAATGAAAATGTTCTCATTGTCTTTCCCCCTAACAAATTCTAAACCAGGAGTTTCAAGTCCCTTCTCAGGAGAGGGGTGAAGGCACCACAACCCAGCCACACTGTGGGAACCGTTCTTGGCTGCACCTGAAGATGCAGAAACGGGAAGCAGGGACCAGGGTGGGCGTGTAGGCCAGATGATTCTGGGTCTGACGGGAGATGGGAACAGATAGAAGCACTTTCGTACTCTACTAGAAAAGCACATCTGTCTTGTAGAGAGGAACCCGAGCGTATGCGTCATTAATAGCAGCTCAGCAGTGCACACTGCTTACACCTTTGCTTGTTCTGAGTTAGCGCTTCAACCCAGGTAGCAGCTGGGGACCACAGTGCTAGTCTCCACATTCCAAGACCTGCCTGAGCCCAGACACCTGGAGGATAAAGGGAGAGGAAGAGGGATGCTCATATGGGTGGCAGCAGCATCACAGGAACTGCGGTTGACTAGTTCAGACCACCTGACCAGAGAGGCGGGGCCCAGCTCCCCAGTGACTGACTGCCTTTGTTCCCCTCCCTGGAGCAGGCTGGATAGAGGTATGCAGAGGAAGGCCGTTTTTCTGCTGCCTTCTCAGGCCTGTGTCCCTCTGTGTAAAGTGTAGCTTAAAGATTCCGTGGCTCTCTCTGCACTGACGTCTGTGGTTACAAACAGGGTGATCCTCTGATGTTTTAGTTGATGTTCTGTGGAATTCTAGGACACGTGAAACAAAACTCTGAGTTAAATGTTTGGGCAACCTTGTCCCCGGGATCAGAAAAGAGAGAGAATCTGGGGTTGCTGTCCACAACCACATTTCGTATCTTTCCTTTTTCTCTTTCTAATGTTTTTATTTTTGAGAATTCCACACAGCAGTGATTCATCTTCATTGCTTTCACCTCCTCCCCCAACACCTCTTGCCCCCCACTCCCTCTCAAGTTCAAGACTTCAGTTTCTTTAACTAGTATTATTATACACACACACACAAACGCACATGCACATATGTTGCTACATATTGTTACATACATATATAGATATATGTGTGAAACAATAATAGTTATTGTTACATATTGTTACAAATGTTATTATATATGCATATAACATATATAAAACCTTCTGAATCCATTAAGTGTTGCTCATGTGTACCTGTGCTTAGAGCTGACAACTGGGATCGGACAATCCATCTGGAGTTTGTCCCTGAAGAAAACTGATTAGGCACAGGACGTGAAGGGTGTTGCACAGACCTGGAGGGTGCTCCAGAAAAATGCCATTTGGAATCCAGGCTTCAAAGAGATGTACTGGAATGATCCCAGGTGCGATGCAGGTGGTCATGGCTCACTGGATGTTTACGCTTTCTGAGCAAATATTGAGGGTGCAAACATGACAAGAGTCTCATTCTTGCTGAAAGGTCCTCACCAGCAGCTCTAAAGGGCCAAGCCACACAGGCTGGGGTTGGGCAGCAAATAAGTAGCCTGTTCAAAGGAAAACCTCAGGGTCCTAGTGACCACTGGGACAAAGCTGCAGTATCCCGTGGTCCTTAGCTCCTTCTCTCCCCATTCTCTTAAAAAATAAAAAGGTTGATACAGAAGAAAGCAACCAATATAAAACACACATTACATGTTCTGAGGATAGCAATCCCAAATTGTCCACTTCCTGATCCCCAGAACAAATTAGTTGCCACAACAAAAGGGACTCGGGTTACAGATCACTTGGCTGACCTTGAAGCTAGAGAAGTTGTGAGATGCCCAAGGAAAGCAGATGAGTTAGAACTGGACACGGATGTGGGGTTCTCAATATGGAAGAGGATGCCCTGGGCAGGGTGGTGGCCAGAGAGGCAAGGAAATGATCCTCCCAGGGGTCCCTCCAGAAGAAGCAAGTCCCAACCACAGCCCACTTTAGCCCCAAGGAGGCCCATATGGACTTGTGAGCCTCAGAACCAAGGTAACCAAACTACCTTGTCTGAAGTTTTGGCACTAGCCACAGTGCTTGTGAAAGCTAAACACAATTCTGAACCATTGTGGGGAGTGTGCTCCCTGCACTCATCATAAAACAGTGATCATAGTTGGACTTTTCCAGGAGACATACCAGCCCCTAGTGTCCTTGACTCAAATCCAGAGCCCCACCCACTGTCTGACAGCAGGCAGAGGGCTTCAGTGGCATCCTGGGCTCTCTTGGCATGGCTCCCTCTGACCCTGTGTTCAGAAGAGGTGGGACTGAGCTCCCATTCCAGCCTGTTTACAATGAGCCCAACAACCAGGAGGGCACCTAGAGCAGGGGAGGGAGGGCACTTATTGCAACAGCATCTTCCAGCCACCGCTTCGCCTGTTTGTGCCAGTGTTTAAATTGAATGTGCGCTTCTTAAAAATTCTATTTGCATTATCTTATCGAGCGATCATTCCCTGGAACATCATAAAACAAACATTAATTAGGTCTCCAATTGTTGCAGCCTCCTCCAAGCTCTCAGCCACACAACAGACCCTTCCATCCTTGGGCTCTGGTCTGAAGACAGCTGGGCCAGAATCAAGCAGTTCTGGCATAAGCAAGGTCTGTATCCCCCATGAAGGGCACCTCTATGCAGCAGGGAAGGAGATGGTCCTGGATGGTGGGGACAGCTCCTGGTACAGATACACCTGTCAACTAGCAAGATCCAAACCCATCATGACCAGAGTGTAGGTCACAGCGAGTGACCACTCTACTTCCATGTCCATCACAGTCTTACACCCAGATGCTGCCCAGCTCCAAATCCCCACCTGCTCTGCCAAGCCACAGGATAGCTAGTACTCAGTACCAAAATCAAAATTCACTACAAGAAACTAAAGCACAATCAACAGAATCTCAGGGATAGAAATTGGGTTTCAACCCGAAGGTCAGAAAAGCAAAACAGTCAGCCACTGGCTCTTACCTCCACCTCAGTCCAAAGTGGTGATCCTGCCTCCAAGAATCTCAGATTGAGACTGTGACTGAGAGCTGTCTCCTCCTGCTTTATAATCCTCTCTAGGGCTGGGATTAAAGTGTGTACCACTGGGTTAAAAGCATGCACTGCCAGGTTTCTATGGCAACTTGTGTGGCTACTGGGATTAAAGGTGTGAGTCACCACTGCCTGGTCAGTAAGGCTGACCAGCAGGGCTGTTTTACTCTGATCTTCAGGCAAACTTTATTTATTAAAATACAAATGAAATACCACTACAGAAAACGGACGGAGGACTGAGAAGGCTGGGGGTTTGTTTGCCTGCCCATCTGCTTCCCTGCTTCCTCATCTTTTTGTTTGGTTTTTCGGGACAGGTTTTCTCTATGTAGTTTTGCAGCCTGTCCTGGAACTTGCTCGTAGATCAGGCTGGTCTTGAACTCACAGAGATCCGCCTGCCTCTGCCTCCTGAGTGCTGGAATTAAAGGCGTGTGCCACCACTGCCTGGCCTGCTTCCTTATCTTTAAAAGCACAACTCTAAACAAACAGCTCAGCCTAATTTTTCCAGTAGTTCAAAGTCACCTGTCGGGTTCTCCCTGACAGGTCCTAACCCCACTAGTGAGAGCCCCAATCTGGGGACTGGAGCCAGATCCCCAACATCCCCAGAGCCCTTGAGTCATCACACTTTGAGTGAATAATCCAAGTGACCAACTTAGGTCACATCTGTGTGGGCCCCAGGCCCATCCTACAAGGTGCTCACACACTCACAGTGCTGAGAGGTGACGGCATGTACAGGGCATTCAGGAAGGGAAGGAGAACCCGACCCTAGCCAGCGCTGAGGTCACATGGTACCGGCCTGGAGGCAACACCCACACCCCATCCCGAAGAAAGGATGCAGGGTCCCAGGAGGTACCAAGGTCAGCCACAAGGGCTGGCTTCCAGGCTCTGCAGCTCCTACCCCTCACGTGTGTGCAGCTGGTGTGGCACCAACTAGCACCTCTGGATGAGTTTCTGAGGCTCCACACAAGACACTGAACCACAGTCACCATGCACACTTGCCTAGGTCTCTATCCTGGAATCATCTCCAATGCCGGGATAAAATACCACGAAAGGAAGCAGCTTAGGGGAGAAACAAATTCATTCTGGATTATGGCCCATCGTTGTGTGGAAATCATGGCAGAAGCTAGAAGCAGCTAATCCCAGAGAAGAACAGAGAGAAAGGACTCCAGGCAGGCCACTTGCTTGCACTTAGGTCCATTTCTCCGCTCTTTACAGTTTAGGACTCCCTGCCTAGGGAATGGTGTCACTAGCAGAGGGCTGGGACTTCCCACATCAGTTACCTTAATTAAAACAACCCCCTGTAGAGGGGCCCATATACCAGCTTACTGTAGATGGTAGAGACTCTCTTCCCAGGGGACTCCAGGCTGTGTCAAGCTGATACTTCAAACTAACTGGCACCTTCTCTTTACTTTGAACTGCAAAGCTTGAGTTCTTTAATAATTCTATTTACAAGTTGTTTGGGTGGTTTGTGGGGTGTAAGGGGGATCAGAAAGGAGGCTGCTACTATGCCATCTCTGTCTTAACATCAGAGTCTCCTCTCTTGTGTGATGACAGCAGTGACCTACTCTCCCAAGTCACCTGGTATTGAAGATTCTCGTGGGATGAGGGTGTCTTTGTCCTGGAACCCAGATAACTCCTAGCAAACAGGGCAGTGGGTCTCAGGAAGAGCTGGCACCGGGTTTAGGGACCAACTTCAAATAGGCTTTCATAAAATACATCCAAGGGACAGTTTCCCATCTAGTACAAAATAGGAGGGTTCAGAACACTGGTTCTCTGGTTATTTCTAGAAATAGAATGGCTCTACTAATATTTATTTTAGTTGCGAGCAAGAAGGGGGTGGGTCTCCTCAAACATGGGAGTGGAGGGAGGGTGTGTCCCTATGACCTCAGAAGCCCAGGATGGGAGAGGCTGTTCAGAAAGCTGTTTCCTGACCTCCAGCAAGTCACACCAATCTGGAGACTGGGGGAAAGTTCCTGGTGGGTTCTTGGGCAGGAAATAAGCATTCTCCTCAGCTCCTGTGGTTTTAGGGATTTCTCCCTGGCCTGAAAAACAACAGACATAAAAATTCCCTCCTTTCAGCAAACCACCCTCTCCCCTCTCTTACACCATCCCCGCGCAACTCCTGCAGCCAACACCTGCTGGCCACCACAGTCACCCCGTATCTCAGCCCCAGCGGCTGAGTTATTTTCATTTCTTTATATATATTTTTAAGAGAGAGAAGCTGTCGCCGGCAGGGTAATTGTCCTTTCATGCAATCCCATCTCAGACGGAGCCCGGCAGCCCTCACTTCATTAACAGCAAAGACTCTCCCTGAGAAATCAATTGCAACCTAAATTATAAAGACAAAAATCAATCCCATGACACATCCTTTCTTTCTGCACGGGAACATCCAGGAATACCAGGGCAGGCTCCAGAGGCTCCTGCCTGTGCCCAGGAGCTAGGAGTATGGGCAAACCCAGGGGCCAGAGAGACGCAGGGCTTTTGAATATCTATTTAATCAGGCAAGCCAGCCATGCAAGAGGATAGCCATCCACGCATTTCAAAGCAATGGCCGTTCTCTTGAACATTTTTCAAGCAACTACTGTATGCCAAACCCTAAAATTTGAATTTAATTAAAAATTAAAATAAATGTTAAGTTAGTCAAAACAAGCAATCTGGTCTCTTCCCTACTGTCACGGCCACCCTCCACCCGCAAGGATGAGGCGACCACCGGAGCTCTTCTCACTGCAGTTTATTCCAGGACCTTTATTCACTCTCTCTCTTCCTCTCTTCCCCTCTCTCTCCGTTGACCTCTCTCCTTTTTTCCTCTCTCTTTCCGTTTTTCTTGACCTCTCTCTCTTTTTTCCTCTCTCCCCGGCAAACCTCTCCCAGCCCTTAAGTAGGCACGGGCTGCCTGCCAATCCCGGATTGCCAGGTGGGCACTGCCCATAGGCCCACGCATATGCAAGCCGCTGATAAACATTGCGTGATCATAGCATAGGTCAGCCTTTAGCCATAGGAGTTGATTATACATCTCCATCAGTTGTGATTCCACGCAGCTCGCTACACCCTATGTCTGTAGAGGCTCTTGGAAGGGGGAGGAATACACATGTATGAGCAATGAACTTGGACTGCATGCGGGTATGAGGCGGAGGGTGCATCACACATGGGGATAGTAGAGGGGGGTAACTTGAGTTGGGTCTCAAGGTTAAATAAGGAGGTTGCAAGGAAATGGTCCTTCTTGATCTTACTGGAAGAGGGTGGCACAGAGGAATGACTGAGTTGCTCTTTCAGTGACAATTGTCGTGGTTTTTGTAGGACAGATTCTGGCCGAATGGGAAAAGATCAATTATTTGCAGACAATTTCCTGAGCTCTGCTTTGGGGAAATAAGTGTGTAAAACCAGAAGGAACCACAGAGGTCCCATAGCACACCTCTAAAGTTGAGACTGAGTCGAAGGGAGACTCCTCAGTGGTGTTCCTGCTGAGCTCCAAGGCTTCTGCAGGAACCCTCCCACAACAGGTGCAGGGAGTGAACCCCACTCCAGGACTGCAGGCAGCTCTGTGTGGCCACAGATGGGACTCATGGAGAATAGCAAGGTCAGACTGCGTCCCCTAACATGATAGCACCAAAACCCCACATCTGACAAACCAGGAGTGGCAGCCATCGACAGGAAAAAAACTAGGCCCGGGAAACCAAGTGACTTTTTCAGACCTGGTCACCACAGAGGCAGATGGACATCTTAATAACCAAGAGAGCAGTGGAAGCCACTGGGAGAGGTGGGGCAAGAAAGAGGATAGTCACCCATTGCTGAGCCTCTATGGCCTCGAGGGACAACTTCCCCATCCCGTTCTCAAGCAAGGAACTCCCCCCATCCTCACACAAGGCCAGGAAGAACCGCCCCATGTTCATCCTGCGTTCAGCTGCTCCCCACCCTATTCTTGAGGTGGGCACCTGCCAAGGCTGGCTGTGCTCCAGGCCCACAGTCACGGCGAAAAAGCACAGGCGGCTGCGATAGCCCCTCTCTGCTCACCCCGCTGTGAGGGACTTCAGCCCAGCACGTCGCCAAGCAGCTCAGCTAAGCCGTTCCGCTGTCTAGATGCACCATGCAGCATCCTGCTGTCCCCAAAGACACTTACACAGAGGACTTTTACTTTTCAAGCCCCATGTTAAAAAAAAATATGGTGACAGGAGGGGAGCTGGCACCTATCAGTGCTTTGCTGCCAAGCCTGATGTCCTGAGTTCAATTCCCAGGACCCATGAGGTGGAGGAAGAGACCCCCAACTCCCAAAAGTCACCCTCTGACCTTCCCATACAAACATTTATGTTTGCTCCTATTCTGCTTCTTCCCGGGGGGGGGGGGGTCACTGCTCTGTGGCTTCAGGGACCATACTTTGTTTCCTGCTGTATCCCCAAGCCCACTTGGGGACTCATCAAATGTTTGTCACGTCACAAATGGACAAAATGGCAGTGCCACATCCTCTCCTGCATGAGCCTCACCTAAAGAACCTGGTCTCAGGCAGGGCGGCCTGAAGCTGATCACTGCAGGGAGGCAGGGCGGCCCGCAGCTGGTCACTGCAGGGAGGCAGGGCGGCCTGCAGCAGCTGGTCACTGCAGGGAATCAGGGCGGCCTGCAGCTGGTCACTGCAGGGAGGCAGGGCGGCCTGCAGCAGCTGGTCACTGCAGGGAATCAGGGCGGCCCGCAGCTGGTCACTGCAGGGAGGCAGGGCGGCCCGCAGCTGGTCACTGCAGGGAATCAGGGCGGCCCGCAGCTGGTCACTGCAGGGAGGCAGGGCGGCCCGCAGCTGGTCACTGCAGGGAGTCAGGGCGGCCCGCAGCTGGTCACTGCAGGGAATCAGGGCGGCCTGCAGCTGGTCACTGCAGGGAGGCAGGGCGGCCCGCAGCTGGTCACTGCAGAGAGTCAGGGCGGCCCGCAGCTGGTCACTGCAGGGAGGCAGGGCGGCCCGCAGCTGGTCACTGCAGGGAGGCAGGGCAGCCCGCAGCTGGTCACTGCAGGGAGGCAGGGCGGCCTGCAGCAGCTGGTCACTGCAGGGAATCAGGGCGGCCTGCAGCTGGTCACTGCAGGGAGGCAGGGCGGCCTGCAGCAGCTGGTCACTGCAGGGAATCAGGGCGGCCCGCAGCTGGTCACTGCAGGGAGGCAGGGCGGCCCGCAGCTGGTCACTGCAGGGAATCAGGGCGGCCCGCAGCTGGTCACTGCAGGGAGGCAGGGCGGCCCGCAGCTGGTCACTGCAGGGAGTCAGGGCGGCCCGCAGCTGGTCACTGCAGGGAATCAGGGCGGCCCGCAGCTGGTCACTGCAGGGAGGCAGGGCGGCCCGCAGCTGGTCACTGCAGAGAGTCAGGGCGGCCCGCAGCTGGTCACTGCAGGGAGGCAGGGCGGCCCGCAGCTGGTCACTGCAGGGAGGCAGGGCGGCCCGCAGCTGGTCACTGCAGGGAGGCAGGGCGGCCCGCAGCTGGTCACTGCAGGGAGGCAGGGCGGCCCGCAGCTGGTCACTGCAGGGAGGCAGGGCGGCCCGCAGCTGGTCACTGCAGGGAGGCAGGGCGGCCCGCAGCTGGTCACTGCAGGGAGGCAGGGCGGCCCGCAGCTGGTCACTGCAGGGAGGCAGGGCGGCCCGCAGCTGGTCACTGCAGGGAGTCAGGGCGGCCCGCAGCTGGTCACTGCAGGGAGGCAGGGCGGCCCGCAGCTGGTCACTGCAGGGAGTCAGGGCGGCCCGCAGCTGGTCACTGCAGGGAGTCAGGGCGGCCCGCAGCTGGTCACTGCAGGGAGGCAGGGCGGCCCGCAGCTGGTCACTGCAGGGAGGCAGGGCGGCCCGCAGCTGGTCACTGCAGGGAGGCAGGGCGGCCCGCAGCTGGTCACTGCAGGGAGGCAGGGCGGCCCGCAGCTGGTCACTGCAGGGAGGCAGGGCGGCCCGCAGCTGGTCACTGCAGGGAGGCAGGGCGGCCCGCAGCTGGTCACTGCAGGGAGGCAGGGTGGACTGCAGGGTCAGGAGTGACAAGGCTGTGGGATTCACTCTCTGGCTGTATCTCTCTGCCAACTGGAAAGCCAGGCTCTCTGCTCGCTTGGCAGGAAAAGTCCTTATGGTGAGAATTGACTCACGCCGCCACAAGGCAGAAATAGGTTAGGATGAGTAATGAGCGGTCAATAGCTGGCCGCAGTGTGCAGAGAACATTGTCACGTCCACGTGACCTTGTCTCAAGGACAGGCCTGTCTCTATCTGCAAGCTCCACTCCCAGGAGCCCAGTCCAGGGACCTCATAGCACCCTCGGAGTAGAGGCGCAATCACAAAGAAGAGCAGGGTGGATTCTCGGTGGAGACAATGTTCCAGCTTGCTTGCCTAGTGTGTGTCCTTAGACTGGCAGTCACACACTCTGGGCCTCAACTTCCCTCCCAGTGCCTCCCCCTTCCTCCACCACTCGCCAGCCTCCATGAGGACCTGAATCTTTGTGGCTTCTCCCCCAACTATACATATCTCCCTCCAGCCCAGAGGGGAGGAGTGGCTTAGCCTAATGGCAGATGTCACCCTTAACTTCTCTCTGTTGCCTCAATCAGTGACAGTGATAGATGGGGATCCTTAAAACAGAGTCCTTCTTCTTCATTTCTGGAAGGACCTAGCACAAAAGAAGGTCGGCAGAACTGGAGTCCAGGGCTGGAGTCTCAAGATAACAAAGGAGCGCTGTGTCTTCTGCTGTTTCTAGAGGCCTCTGCATCCCTTGGTCCATCTACTGCTCCAACCTCAGCTTCTGTCCTCACAGACACTTGTGGGTGCTTGGGCCCCAGCTGGGCTGCTCAGGTGGTCACCCATCAGAGTGTGAAGATTTGGGACAAGAAGCTGAATCATGAGGGTTACTCCCATGAGGGGCTGGCGAGATGGTTCGGGGCAAGCTGCTTGTTGCCAAGCTCAGTGACTTGAGCCAGATCCCTGAGACCCACAGGGTGGGAGGAGAGAAAGCACACATACATGATGGTTTACAGTCACCCATAACTCTCGTTCCAGGGAATCTGATGCCCTCTTCTGGGCTCCATGGACAGCAGGCACACACAGGGTGCACAGATACACGTGCAGGCAAAACATTCCTATACTAAAATAAAAATAAACCTTTTTTAAATGACATATTAAAGCAGCCAGTTGGCAGAGGAAGCCCAGAAGTTGGAAGTACTTCCTCATCCAGGCTTCATCTGAGGAACAGAGCATGCTCAAGAAAAGCCAGAAGCACAGCGAAGAGAGGCAGGCCCTACGCAAATGGCCAGGGGTAAAGGTTACAGGCAGTTAACAGGCAGGATTGGCTGTCCCCTCTGCAGGACCCCGTCAGGAAGGAGGACAGCCTCCTCAGGTCTCTGCCACTTGTCTCCATGCTTGCTTCCCAAGTTTGGTCTAGAGTTTGGGCGCAAGCAGCTCTGAGTTCCACCACATGTATTCTGGTGCCTGTTCTGACTGTAAGAACCTGGGCCATGCACTAAGCATGCAGCCTGCACGTACTGCATAGCTGTCCTGACAGCCGCAGCTCTCACCACTACTGATTTAGCAGTCTCCTCGCCATGGTGCTCCAGCGGACCTGGGGGAGCAGCGGAAGCTTGGCCTGAGGAGGCTGGAGCCAGCTGGGTCTTGACCTTGGCAGGTCACTGTGGCTTTGCGGGCTTTCTGCACAGGCTGGGGGCTATTCTTCTTTAGCAAGCACAGCCCTTGGAGCACAGAAGCTGCGTGCCACTTTTAGCAAATGCGGCTTTGATACAAGAGTGTGTTGGGGGTGCGGGCTTTAAGGTATTAGGGATAGAACGTCCTTTTCCTGCTTTTAACTGTTTCTCTGCTGGGCTGGTGGGTGAGGGAACAGAATTTAAAACTTAAAAAGTCACTGGGCTCCATCTATGCAGAGGGCAGGCAGGAGGTTAGCCTGAGGGTTAAGGTCTACCAGGAATCAGACTTAGAATGGAGAGGTTGAGGGAGGTGAAGAAGAGGCCAGCAAGCCAGTGTGGTCTTCATCTTCCCTCCCTCCTTCTTCCCTCTTCCCTCCCTTCCTCCTTCCTCCTCACCCCTTTTTGTGTCTTCCCTCTCCATTTGTGAGGTGATTATTTTTTATTTGTTTATTTATTTTTGCTGTTGCTGTCGTCTTATTTTTGTTTTTGTTCTTGAGGCAGGATTTCTCTGTGTAGCTCTGGCTGTCCTGGAACTCACTCTGTAGACCAGGCTGGCCATGAAATCACAGAGATCTACCTGCCTCTGCCTCCTGAGTGCTGGGGTTAAAGACCTGTGCCACCACCACCCTGCTTTTTTAATAGCGAGTTTTAAAGCCTGGGTATAAACCATACATCACTGCTGGCTTAAAATACCTGAGGCCCAAGTGACCTCACCTGCAAACAGCGGGGACATGTTAGAGACCAGAAGACATAACTGAGCCCTCTGTTTGGAAAGAGTTTGGATGTCCCCTGCTAACCCAGACACCACGAAGACCAGAGCTAAAATGACCACACTGTAGAGGAACTGAGGATGGCACAGGGTGGACACTGTGCCTTAGTCCCTCTCAAATGGAAGCTGTGCAGGAGGAAGGTAAAGCAAGGAGACACAGAGTCACAATACAGATGAGAAAGGCTACCATCCAGTCAGACTCAAGAGGAGACGCCTGGGGCTCAAATGGCTCTGGAGGGACTTGAAAACACCTGGCTCTGCATAGATAACCCTGTCAACACACACATGAGGGGCATGATAGAATCGAGAGAAGAGTCATCATGTCCCTGGGAGTGGACAGCCCCAGGAGGTGATCCCATTCACATGCAGATGCTCCCAGGGAGGTGATCCCACTCACATGCAGGTGCTCCCTGGAAGGTGATCCCATTCACATGCAGGTGCTCCCTGGAAGGTGATCCCATTCTCACTCGGGTGCTCCTTGAGAGGTGATCCCGTTCATATGCAGGTACTCCTTGGGAGGTGATCCCATTCACACTCAGGTGCTCCTTAACTTACACTGGGTTTGCGCTAGACAAAGCCAGCACAAGGTGACGATGCGCTCCATCAGCCTGACCTGCTGATCAACACAGCACACAGCCCATCTTAAACACTCTCAAGCCTTCTCCCATAAGCCTGAACCAAGAGAAGGGTCCGGAATGGATGGGACGCTGTGTCTAATAGGGATGTCCACTAATATCCAGCTAAGATGCTGCTGCTGCACCGCTGCAGAGCCCCAGGAGGTGCTGCTGCTTCCACTCACTTCTAAGGCAGGGGCTATTGACAGAGCAGAACCCCAGCTAGGAAAGCAGAAGCCCCACGGTTCTGCCACCGTGGTCACTGCACGACCATCCTCACAGATCGTGTTCTCAGCTAATGGAAGAGGCTCGTGCCCTGGTGACTCAATTTCACCAAAGCATCCTGATGGGGCTCTTTTTCTCCCTCCTCTTCCCCTGTGAAGCTGTCAGCCAGTCACGCCAGAGCACACTCGGTGGAGGTTAGAGATGGGCCTGTCTCCCAAATTATCGAAGCCCATCCGTTTCTTACCGTGGCCACGCTGCACTCAGAGACCTTTCATAATTCAACATTTGATTACGTTTTGGACCAGTGAAGCTGGGTGTTTAAATATTTCAGAGTCCTCCCTCGCACTCTCCTCATTCCCTCCCTCTCCCCCTCCTCCCTCCCCTCCTCCATCTTTGTCAGTGAAGCTTCAGCCTTGCTCATCACAGTGAAGGAGGAAGGCCAGGGTTAAGTGATGGGGAGGCTTTCGACCGCTGACAGGGCTCTCTGACTGAGGGATGGAAGGGCATTTATCTGCATCCCTTGGAGGTGATGAGCCTCAGTGGAGGACCTGAACTGTTCCTATGAAAGGGGCACACACCCTCTGGATGTCTCTAAACATCGCTCAGCCACCCCTCCATGGGAAGAGCACCCAGTTCTCAAAACCAGCCCTTTGCTAAGAGTATTAAGAACTTTCTCATCTCCTTAGGAATGCTAGGTTGACAACATGTCCCAGGAACATGGCAGTGAGCCGGTGTGGGACCAGACATCCTGTGTGGCCTCCCCAAGACTGCTTCGCTGCCAGCACCACTTCATTCCCCTGCCTCCACTCTCTGCTAGCCCCGTCTCAGGAGCTCTTTGAATGGGCCGAAGGGTTCTTATCCAGATCCCTCAAGATCTATACTTTACATCGGCACCAAATGAAACCAATTGGTGCTTTACGGTGTAAACATTTGTTTAGCTGCCCAGGGACTCTCCATGGTGTCTGGAGCAAGATCTCTGCGGTAGAGTATGAGGCTGCAGAGAACAAGGTGTGTGGAAGTGGGGGGTCACTCTGCATCACCCTCAAGCATCTCTGTGGGATTTGCAACCTCAAGACCTCAGAGCATGAGTGTGTGAGAGACATTATCCAGAGGACTCCATCCAGTGAGAAGAGATCTCCAGGGCAGGCTCTAATCCAGCGTGCCTGCTGGACTTGTGGAAAGAGAACAGGGGGACACAGGCTCAGAGGGCAGGTGACATGGGGACACTGGTGAAAGGTGGCCATCTACAGGACAAAAAGAGAGGCCTCAGGAGAAGTCAAGGTCTCCAGGAGACTTCCCTCACTGCGGCAAATACCCGGGACAGTCAACTTCGCAGGGGAGCAACACATAGGAAGAGGCTGTAGCCAGGGGTGGGGCGGCAGCATCGTGGCAGGGCAAAGCTGCTCTCTTAGTACCAGCCAAGAAGCAGAGAGGGAGATGGTACGACTGTCCCGCCCCACCACCCCCTTCCGCTGTGACCTCACTTCCTCACACCAGGCGCCACTCCCTCCCCATGGCACCTCAGGCTAGGAACCAAAGCTTCAACATGGATTGGAGATGCCATAGACCCCAGTTAAATGTCTTTATCATGGCCCCACCTCAGCCTCCAGAACCCCACAGGAAGCAAAGCCAAGCCATGCTCCTAGGTGATCACAGCCTCGAAAGTGAGACAGGCAGATAACAAGGCAGTGAAAGCGGTTGGGGGACCATGGAGATGCAGGCCGGTATAGCAACAGAGCCGAGCCGAGGCTGTGCAAACCTAGAGAGTGGGCGGCTGTGGCTGATGGACTCAGGGCAGCAAGGACACGCGTGAGGGTCAGAGGAGTTCAAACTGGGTGCCGTTAGAGGCCTGCCAAGGTTGAGCCTGGGGTGGCAGGGAGTCAGGTGCGTGGTCACCTCCACACCAGTGCATCCATGCATGCCTGTTGCAGATGCTGCCAGTGGCACACTTAGTCAGACATAAAGTACAAGGGGAACTGCGCTTTGCCTGCTATCCAAAGAATTGTTGTAAGATATCAGTCACCGCCTGTGCCCACCCATGAGCACATGTGGAGACAGGAAACAAACACACTGACATAGTTGCATTTTCTTTGAATTAACCATCTTCCCTGCTCATCTGTCCATGCCATCACATGGGGCTGGTGGGGTGGCTCAGTGGTCAAGAATTCTCTTTGTTCTTGCTTCTACAATCAACCTCTCCATTTGAGTTTTTAATTTTGCATTTCACGTGTGCACATATCTGTGCTTGTACCAGAGACCGGTTTGCCAGAATTGAGCTCTCCTTCTACCACATGGGTCCCAGGGATCGAACTCAGGTCATTGGGTTTGGTGGCAATCACTCCTGCTGCTGAGCCACCCTGCCAGCCCCATTTAGCTGTATTTCACTTGTTTTTGATTCCGCTAACTTCCATGGGTCCAGCTTACTCTCCATCAGCTCTAACTATATATTTTTTCCTTCCTAATGCCATGTTCTCACTTTATGGTGTCTCTTTTATCCCTTATCTCCCAAAATACTTTAAACACGCTTATTTTAACATTCCTTTGAAGTTGTCCTATTTTCTGTGCTTGTCGGTGTGAGTATAACCCTTTTATTGCTTCTGCTGTTTCTCCACAGGGTCTGAGCTTAGCTCTTGCCTCAGAGAGGACACCAGGCAGCCCCAGCCTTAACCTGGTCCAGGATCTCAGGGCCAGCTCCTACTGCCCTGGAGACCCAGTGTCCTGGCGGTTGCTTAGAGATTTCTTATTCTTGGTTTTAGTCTTAACACAAACACTGCATCCATGTGTGTGCATGTGACTGTCCAAGCATGTGTACATACCCATATCCAAGTCAATGTCCATGTATGTGCGTGGACATATGTATGTGCCAATAAATAGATAGATAGATAGATAGATAGATAGATAGATAGATAGATAGATAGAAGATAGATAGATATATAGATAGATGATAGATGATAGATAGATAGATGATAGATGATAGATAGTAGATAGATAGATAGTAGATAGATAGATGATAGATAGATAGTAGATAGATGATAGATAGATAGTAGATAGATGATAGATAGATAGTAGATAGATAGATGATAGATAGATGATAGATGGATGGATAGATAGATAGTAGATAGATGATAGATAGATGATAGATGGATGGATAGATAGATGATAGATAGATGATAGATAGATGATGGATAGATAGATAGATGATAGATAGATGATAGATAGATGATAGATGGATAGATAGATAGATAGATGATAGATAGATAGATAGATAGATAGATAGATAGATAGATAGATACATTTATATGTATGTATGCATGGCATGTGTATATCTGTGTGTGTATGTGTCTGTCTGTCTGTCTGTGTGCTGGGAGTCTGCTTGTACATTTCAGTAGTCACTAAGATATCAGGTCAGACACAGAGGTGGGCGATGAATGTTGTTTAGGGAGACTAAGATAGACAAGACAACTTGGCTATGGATCTGCAACTTTCCAACTCTTCCCCAATCACAGAAGTTCTTCCAGCCATCAGCATCGCGGCTGCCACTTCTTTAGCTCTTGCAGCCTGCAGAGAGGAGACAGGTAGATGTCTGTTGTTTACAAGCTCCACCTGTCATGGCTGGAGCTCACTAAGCCGCATGCCTGGTGTTCTGATTGGTCTCTTTTTAACTTGACACAAACCCAGATGTATGTGGGAGGAGGGAATCTTCACTGAGAAAATGCTTCCATCAGATTGGTCTGTAGAAAAGTCTGCAGGATGTTGTCCTGATTGATGGGGAGGGGAGCGGGCAGGGGACAAGCTTGGCGGGACTGTCCGTTCAGTGCTCCTCCAAAGTGACCATTCAGCCTTGCCTCCGTTTTGAACATCCAGCCTTCTACACCAGAATGGGACATACTCCTGTTGTTTAAGTCACCCAGTTTGTGACATTTTGTGACCAGTGTGATACTTCGATACCTGCTTGATCCAGAAGCCCCTGTGGCTGCATTTAGGGGGCACATTGAATGCTACAGGAGCAACCCGGGTCTGGGGAGAGAGAAATGCTGTCTGGAGGACAGCCCTGTGAAAGAACAGAGACGGTGGATTCTTAAAGACCTGGTGGTTGGACTAGGCAGGTTCCACAAATCAACCACGAGAGACTAGGGGGTAAATCACCTGAATCTAGAGGATTGTCTTCTATATGACTTTAAATTCCCCATCCATCTTACAGAAAGCTAGCAATCAAAGACTAGCCTATAAACCTGTGGGTTATGAGAGAGAACAGAAAAGAGAGTGAGAGAGAGAATGAGAGAGACTAGGACCTGAGTTGAGGACGGGCGGGAAGGTTTACAGCAAGCACCAACTGATTAACAACATGATTCCAAATTTCCATATTTTTATCTTAAAATGCAAGCATAGCGCTTTTATGCTGGCCCACATTTCCCAACTTTGATTCAAAGAAACCACCCAGTTGTAGCCACTATGAAGTACCCAAACCTCTTTCCACTCCCTCAGCCCCTGAAGGCCACCCACAGAGACATAGAAAGCCACCTTGACAGTGGAAGGTGTGGGGGAGAGGACTATTTTAAATGTTTTTGTTTTGTTTTTCCATACTGAGGATTGAACTCAGGACCTTGAGCATACTAGACAAACGCTCTACCAACTGACCTACATGCCAGTGCCCCCCCCCCACTATGGTTTTTTTATTCTTGTTTATTCTGACACAATATCTCACTCAGTTATTCAAGCCTCCCACGGCAGGCACTAGGCCTGGCTGAGTGTGGAATCTATGTCTTTGGCCAGTCTTACAAGCTCCATCTAAGGAAGGGGCTTTCAATATCTACTCCATACAAGGCGGTTCGAGTGCGGGCTTTCCCACCATTAGCTGGTGATGAATAGCTCTAGTATGCACGCGTGTCCTTGAGGGCAGAGTCCTATTGCTCACCTGGTTCACGGCAGGGTACCGAGGGCACAGGCATTGGGTTCTCTGACTCCGTCTCATGACCCCTTGTGTCATTTGTCTTGGTCACTAACCCTAGGATACCGATTGACTCTCCAAAGCCAGTCTGGAAGAATGTCACCATGCAGGCAGGAGGTAGGGGTCTGGCTTCCTGGGCAGTCATGGGGCGGTGACTGACACAATTCAGAAGTGTAAGGACGCTCACCCCAAAGAGAAAAGCAGGAAGAAAAGAGGGCCCCCTCTGCTCCCTGTTCACAGATATTCCTAGCTGCTACCTGTCTTCTGAAGACTTCTAGAAAAGCTGCTCACAGATCTGCTGTTTCAGGGACCGCTAAGAACAGCGGAAAGAAAGGCAGAGTGTCACACTGGTGAGGCAGGATGTCACACACCTCAGGGCTGTGGGGCTTCACCTCTCCGTACACTCACCACACTGGGCTCACACCTGCTAAATGAGTTCCAGCATAGTGACTCGACGGTCTCCTGTCTTAGGAATGAAGACAAGGTGTCCAGCCCATCTTGACATGATACCTCACCGAGGTCTTGGAACAGAAAGGAGGAGCTAGGCCCTCCTTCAAGAAACCCAAGCATTGGTTATTGTTATGCCCCAAAATTAACTAGGAGACGGAGTCCTGCATGTCAAAGCCTAGAGCCTTTATTCAAGCTTAAATTTGAACTCTTGTCTGTCCAATGCAGCAGCTGAGAGAAAAGAACCAAGCCCAGTCAGGGTGGGGTTTGTTTGTTTTGTTTTGTTTTAATCATAGTAGAGGCTGAGGGGAGGGGATTTCCAGGGCTCAGGACCCTGATTGGCTGACATCTGTCTAGAGGTCTTGGCAAAAGGAGAATAGGTGAGTCCTGGATTCAGGGTCTTCTGGTGGTCTTGTCTAATCTTATCTAATGGTTGGAATATCAGGTACTTCTTTAGCATTGGCCCTCCCTAGGTGGTGTCAGTTTATGGCTTTTCCTGGAATCCAGCGCTGCCTGCCATGGCAGCTGTGCAGTCTGGGCCCCATGTGTGGCCAGGCTGCCCTGGGTCCCACAAAGTCTGAGCCCCATGTGTGGCCAGGCTGCCCTGGGTCCCACAAAGTCTGGGCCCCATTATGTATGGCCAGGCTGCCCTGGGTCCCACAAAGTCTGGGCCCCATTATGTATGGCCGGGCTGCCCTGGGTCCCACATGGCCTGGGCCTCATTATGTTTGGCCAGGCTACCCTGGGTCCCACATGGCCTGGGCCCCACAGTTATCATAATGCAGAATGCTCAACACTGTGAGGCAGAATTGCTGATCACCCCTGGAAGGGTTGCAGGAGTTCACAGAACCCCAGTCATTAGAAAAAGTAGGATTTCAAAAAAAAAGAAAGAAAAGAAAAAAGAAAAAGTAGGATCTCATGTGGGGTCCTGGTCCCCAGTTCTCACCGGACAAAAAAAGAAAAGAAAGGAAGGAAGGAACGAACGAACGAACGAAGGAACGAACGAAGGAACGGAGGAACAAAGGAACGAAGGAATGAAGAAAGGAGAAAGGGAAGAGAAGAGAACTAATAATCCCCAAGGCCCAGTAGTGCTCCCATTGAAACTGCACTGGAGTCCAGGGGTCCATACTGCAGACCCCCTTCCTGCATACTTCAAGTCATCTGCCATCTGACTCAGCACCTCCTGTCTGCAGGCAGCTGCCTGCCTCGGCGCTCTTTCCTGGGTACACCGTAGTAGAAATACCCGTCCCTAGCCACAAGGAAGGCCAGCATAGGTCCTGGGTACACCGTAGTAGAACTGTCTGTCCCTAGCCACAAGGAAGGCCAGCATGGGTCCTGGGTACACCGTAGTAGAAATACCTGTCCCTAGCCACAAGGAAGGCCAGCATAGGTCCTGGGTACACCGTAGTAGAACTGTCTGTCCCTAGCCACAAGAAAGGCCAGCATGGGTCCTGGGACAGTCTACTCTTTGCCCTGTGTGCTGCACTTATCTGTCCCTGCAGCCTCCACCCTCACTATCTCCACTAACTGAGGCGTCCTTAACCAGGCAGTGACCCACCTAGCACTAGCCAGAACTCACCTCTGTGTCCACGTTCCAAGTAAATAAGCCATTTGTCCCTAGGCCGATTTTGATCAAAGCCAGTCTGTCTCCCAAACTGGCCTGAGTCATTTATAAAGTGAGCAAGTGTTTGGATTTTAACAGCAAACATCCATCCATTTTAGAATAAATGATTAAAAAGCACTAATTAAATTCCTCCGGCGATCGGTGCCAAGGCCCAGAGAAGGATGGCTCTGTTGGCTCCCAGCTTCCCCACAGGTAGACTCAAAGAGAGCAGCAGTGGAAATGCATGGGGCATTGGGCACAGAACAGTGGGTACTGGGTAGCGGGCATGGGACAGTGGGCATAGGGCAATTGACACAGGGCAGTGAGCATGGGACAGTATGCACAGGCAGTGGGCATGGGACGCTGGACATGAGACAGTTGACACAGGGCAGCAGACACAGGCAGTGGGCATAGAATGGTGGACATGGGACAGTTTGACACAGGACAGTGGGCATGGGGCAGTGGCATGGGGAAGTGAGCATGGGACAGTGGGCACGGGACAGTGGGCACAAGGAAGTGCGCATAGGTCAATGGTCATGGGACAGCAGGCATGGGACAGCGGGCATGAGGCAGTGGGCATGGAGTAGTGGGCACAGAACAGTGGGCATGGGGTAATGGGCACAGAACAGTGAGCACAGGGCAGTGGGCATGGGGCTCTCCAGTTCTCCAGAGCCTGCAGTGCAGTGACACCTTCTAATGGCCTCAGCTGGAAACCCTCAGTGGTGAGAAAGGAAGGCCCCTATTTCCTGGCTCCTAAAACCTTTTTAGAAACTGCTGTAGGGAGCCTCCTTCTTAGCCGTGGCCCACTCTTCCCTCAGTACCTGAAGTCTGCTGGCTCCCATAGCTCAGACCCCCTGCTGCTACCTTCCCTTGCTCCATAAGACTGGCTGCCAGCAGGGTCCCAACCCCAGAGTATCACCACAGTATCTCTTGATCCTTACGTCCTCTGTCACTCCCCAAAACATGCCCCAGTGTGGAGGATGGTACCAATGAACAACCAATCCAGAGAAGACAGACTCCAGAAACCCAGCCAGCTCCATGCTCTTGGCCTCACAATGGCCAGGAAAGGACTATGGATAAAGAAGAGACCTGGGGATGTCCTGGAGGCTGTCCCTGGGCATTGCCACTGGTTTGCAGCCTTGGGACAGACACAGGACTCTGCAGTGTCATTTTGAGCTAAGTAAGAATAGGGCTGATAGGGGTGGTCTGGTGGTCTGGCCCTGTGGACAACCACTGGAAATTGTGGTCACTTTCCAAAAACTGCCTGGTCCCCACAACCCATCAGATTATTCCAAGCAAAGCCACTCAGGTGATGTCCATGTTGTTCTGGTCAATGTTGTGTCTTGGGGATGTTTTGCCATATCAGCCCTGCAGAACCAGCTGCATGTGTATGGACAGGGCCATGTTTTAAGATGGCCAGTGGTCATGCTAATAACATGACTGGCCATCCCCTACCTTTCACGGGTTACTTAATGAATGCCCATGGACCACTTAACTCTCGAAG
This sequence comes from Microtus pennsylvanicus, assembly GCF_037038515.1. Classification (NCBI taxonomy): domain Eukaryota; kingdom Metazoa; phylum Chordata; class Mammalia; order Rodentia; family Cricetidae; genus Microtus; species Microtus pennsylvanicus. The sequence continues at coordinate 80,522,737 of NC_134591.1, read as the reverse complement.
GATCCTGTAAGGGGACTTTAGCCATCTTGTAAGGGGACAAGGACTTCCATATGGTTTCCTGGATCCAAAGCCGACTTTACAATCAGTCCCATGAGGCTTCTCACACGTGTCCTGGGTGGTAGAACCAGTCACTGCGATTCCAGCCACAGGCCATGAGTCCTGGAGGCAGCTTATCCAGTTTGCTGTAGAGCTGGGCTCAAATTCAGGGTGCCTGGGCTCCGGTGAGCACTGCAGGTTTGACCCAGTGGCATTCAGTAGACACGTCCATCAATATAAGGGATGTCATTAGACACACGACATCCACAGGCCTGCTCCTCCTGTACTTTGTGCTTGGGAACTCGGTATGAATTTGTGCTTCCTGCCTCCACTTCCTCAGTGCTAAGATTACAGGCATATACAACAACACTCAGTTTATACAGTACTGGGATCAACCCCAGGAATTCATGCATGGGAAGCAAGCTCTCTACTGACCAAGCTATATTCCTAACCCTCTTCACTTGTTTGTTGTAAGGACCACAGCCATATTGGATTGGGGCTACTCTCATGCACAGTGGCCTCCCCTTGGCAACCTCTGCAGCCAATCTGGTCCTAACTCAGGTCACATCTCCAGTTCCCGGTAGATATGAATTGCTGAAGTCATGATTCAATCCTATGCAATGAGCAGCAGACCCAGCAGAGGCTCCAGATATCTGTGCCTCGAAATGAATCTAAGGAGTGCCTCATTCAGCCATGAACCACCTAGCACAAGAGGTCATAGGTCAATAACCAGGGCACCTGGTCAGTCATTGCCCTGAATTCCTCCTCCTTTGTGCCATCGGGGACCTCTGAGGTCTGGGCACCGTAGTCCCTGGAGAGCAAGGCTTACATCTGCCTTGGAGGTGGAGACATGGGTGCAGGTATTTTTAGCAGTCATGGGAGCTTGCTCAGAGCCTTGGGCTCTGGACAGACTGGCTATGGCATGTCTGTCCTGCACAGACTGAGTGCATAAGTGACTGCCTAGGAAGGTCTTCCTGCAGGAGGAAGCTCAGGTCACAAGGAGCAGATGTTCCTCCTTGCTGGACAGAAAGTCGTGTGCTCGTGCTGGGAGCCAGGCCCTACTTTGCAAGAGGCTATGACTGTCTGGGGCTCAGAGCCACTTAGTCTCAGGTAGGAAGAAATCATTAAAAACATGTAAATTAAGTTACCCCAGGAGCTTAATAGATTAGTCATCGACTTTTCCCTCCCGTTGCATCTTAACCTTCTACGGAAATTAATCACCAAATGGCTCAAAACAGCCACTGAGGATTAGCACTTTCTATTCCCAGTGGCAGGTGGTGAGGCGGAGGTGCCAGGCCCTGGAGGGAAGAAGGCATGGTCAGCAGGACTCTCTGTCCATCCTGAGAGCACCTGTTGGACTGGGTTCAGCTTCTCTGCCCCTTCCTCCTCAGCCACTGCACGGGAACAGGGGTCTCTCTGTCCTTTACCACCTTGGCAGCCCCACCCCACTGAGGGGACAGGTCAGTCACACACACTCTAAAGAGCAGCTCCTCATCCTCAGCTGGCAAAGGAGGCCAGCGCTGGTCAGGAAGCAGAGAGTGAACAAGGAGAGGGGTGTAGTGTTTGGAATGTGAATGCCCTGCCCCCATAGGTGTAGGCCTTTGGATACTTGTTCCTGGTGATGGTAGTGTCTGGAGAGGTTTAGGTGGCGCGGCTAGAAGTACATCACTAGAGTTGGGCTTTGAGAGTGAAGTGCTCTTGCCAATCCGTAATAAACTCTTCCGTCCATAAGCTGTGTTGGGTCCTTTATCACAGCAGCAGAAAAGTATTAATATACGAGGATGAACAATAAAACTTCAAGGCCCACCCCCAGGGATTCACTTCCTGCAGTCAAAGTTCACCCACCCTCTAGACAGCAGCAATCGTGGCATACCAACGGTTCAAACACATACACCTATGGGTACATTTCATTTTCAAACTGCAGCAGGACCTTCTTTAGGGGACAAGACCCATGCTCAGCAGGGTCAGTAAGGACCCTAGGCCCATGGGACCTGCTACCAAAGCTGGGCACAGCCTCTGACTAGCTGCCTAATGACATGGCCACTAGGCAAACTACCTACCAACCCCTACCAGCACGCTTCTCCCCGGCCACCAACTTAATCTGCAAGAAGCAGTTCCGATCGAGAACAGTTACCATCAGGGCTGTAGCCGCTACAGACTGCACAGAGTTGCTGGAGGTGGACGTGAGGGGTGGGGCTGATGGTACGTACCCCCAGTTTCTGTTGCTTCAACCCATCACCAAAGAGAAAATGCTCAGAAGAAAAAGTAGGGTCTGAGGTAGAGATTCATTCCCTTGTGTTCTTCATTAAATATGGAGGGGTAGTTGCCTACAGATCGGGCCGCAGTGTTCGGCTCAGCAGATATGTGGAGATGAGCTGAAGGCAGCAGGATGCCTACACAGGTGCCCCACTGTGCCACCTCAGAGCAGCTCAAGCGCCCATGGACTTTAGTGCCCGTGAGGGGTCGTGCACTTGCAAACCATCCCCGTATATACCGATGGGTGCGTGCGTGCTGTGTGTATGCGGGTGGTGAAGGATAGATGAAGGGATGGATCAGGGAATGAGAGGGTAAGAGAAGCTGTGGTGCCATATAGAGAAACTCTGCCCAGGAACGGGTTAGGATCTGCTGCCTTGGAACTGCGTGTGGCCCACAGCAGCCAGGGGATGAAGGAACGCAGCAGCATGTGCAGGTCCCCATGCCTGCTAGGGGTTGAGGTTTCTGAACACTACTCAAGGTAGACTGTCCCTTGGGTCTGAAACCCAAGTATTTTCCTACAGGCACTGCCATCCCTCCAGAAGCCACTCCCTGATGGTACTGTAAGCTGTTGGCACTGACACAGACAGCACAGGGCACCATCATCCTCTCTCCTGAAAGGATGAGGCTAACCTGGGGTTCATAGGCACAGCTCGAACGCCCCTTCCCCTGGGTCAGGGTCTCGTGCCTGGGCAGCAGTGCATCAGCAGCAGGAGCTGATCATGGAGCTACTGCCGCTGGCAAGCTCACTGGGAGTCTGGGTGATGCCAATTTGCAGCAGGAGTCTGAAGAAGCTATTTCTAAAACAGCAATTACCAGAAAGGAGAACAAATTACTACTTACTTCAGAGAGTTTCACACGCAGAGAATCGGGGCCCTAGGAAGTAATCAGGGCAATGTGTTTGCAAAGCTGCATTATTTATATTGAAATATTTCACAGAGAAAGGTCAGGAGCAGAAATTGAAGGTTAGCAGCGAATGAAACACCAGGGTCAGTATCTCGCCGAAGCAGCGAGGGCTGCGGTTGCCACTGTATCGGGCGTGTTTGGAAATGACTGCATGGAACCAGCTGCTGCCAAGAACAGATTTCTAGGGAAAAAATGAGCTCGCTTATTGGCCAAGTCCAATGGCAGGTGTCAGAGGAGTAGAAGATGGCCACCTACTCCACTAGCCAGTGAGGGCCAGGCCAAGCAAAGAAGCCCCTCTGGGTGGCTTCCCATGGGGACCAGCATGTAACTTGCTAAGCAGCCATCTAGCTACTCTGGCCCCTGAACCTGTCCATCCATCCATCCATCCACCCATCCATCCATCCATCCATCCATCCACCCATCCATCCATCCATCCACCCATCCATCCATCCATCCACCCATCCATCATCCACCCATCCATCATCCATCCATCCATCTGTGCATCGACCCACCCATGCACCATGCATCTACCCACCCAGTCGTGCATACAATAATCCAGCCATGCATGGACCCATCTATACATATCTCCAAAACCAGGGAAGGAGATGGGGCAGAACTTATATTTTCCAACAAGATGTCATTACATGGCTCATAAGGGAGGGACAGAGAAGCAGGGTATCCTCCTCCTGCGCTCCCAAAGCCCTAACCACCCTTTAAGGTCTCAACAACTCAAATCCTCCACATTCTCCCTGTCCCCACAGAGGGGAGGGAGTAGGTTCCACTCAGCGGAGATGCTTTCCAGCTGCCTTGGTCTTCACCCTTTAGTGACTGAAGGATATCCTCCTTCCTACCCTCCCTCCAGGAGCAATTCCCAGGTCTCTGCAAAAGAGCCCAGTGCTCATGAGTCTAACTGGGGCTTCCAGGAATAAGACACAAAGGAGGCCATTATGGGGGTCACTCAACAGTTTGGTCCCACCTCTGTGGGTCCCATTCTGCCTTTTCACCAACTCTGAGTACAGCCAGGGTGTGGTGTGAGGACAGGTAATAGCCACTGCCAGGGCCCTGCTCAATGGTTCTCCTTGGTTCTTCCTCATCTTCATGGCATCTACCTGGCCTCTGTATTCTGACTACAGCGTAAGGAAAGACTTTATCCTGGACCAGGACAGGCCCCTTTCTTGTCTAACAAATAGTAGCTTACCCACCCAAGCTTACTGTATTCGCCTCCTACCCAAGCTGACATGTCCCCTGCCATTCTTCATATCCTGTATCGCGCCTGACCAGGTATCTCACCAGCCCCCCCCATCACTTCACAGGCTCCTCCACCTTGTTCCTCTTCTCCGATGCTCACAGCTCTTAGCATTCATTCCACACCATTCCCAGGGACACACAAACTCATTGTGAGGGTCTGTTCACTCCTCCTGTGGGAGCCACACATGGAGCTGTCACTTGCTGTCACTCATCCATTCCCTAGGTGCACTTGTGCTCCGTGGAGGCCAGGGTGTGGACCGCTCTGCTCTCTGATGTCTCCTCTACACCTAAATCAATAACTCACAAGGCAGGCTCTCCGTAAATATCTGACTATCTACTAAACTACGATCTGTCTGGAAAACTCTCATTCATCCATCACCTGTTCTCACTTCTACCAGCTAGCATCCATCCACCCACCCACCGTCCATCCATAAAGTCACCATCCATCCGCACGGCAACCCGTCTTCTGCCATTCCTTATTCCATACATCTCTTCACTGTTCGTTTTTTTAATCCACCATGGAGCCATCCATTCATACACACATACCACCTGGTCATCTACTGAGTGTCCTCCCGTCCACTCACCATCAAACAACTTCCTTTTGCCCTCCCGCCATCCATCCACCATCCTCCCACCTACTCACCATCCACCATCCCCCCACCCACCATCCATCAATCATCCATCATTCTTCCATCCACCATCCTCCCACCCACCATCCATCCATTTATTTACTAAGCATCCACTACCTGTCTGCTCATACATCTGTCTACTCATCCATGACCATTTATCCACAAAGCTACTTCTTACCTATCGATCTACTTACCATTCACCTACCATTCCCCATTCATCCATTCACCAATCCATCCACCTTTGTTGACTGAAATTATATGTAATTTTACTACATTAAAGTTAAAATCTTCTTTTTTTACCTAATCAGAAAAGGGAAAATGGTGTGGGAGATCCTTCTGTCTATGTGTTGTTTTTATTGGTTAATGAATAAAGAAATGGGCTTGGCCTGATAGGGTAGAATAGAGGCAGGCAGAGAAAACTGAACTGAATGCTGGGAGAAAGGAAGCAGAGCCAGAGAGAAGCCATGTAGCCCCGCCGGGAGACAGACACTGGAACTTTACCCAGTAAGCCACAGCCACGTGGTGATATATAGATTAATAGAAATGGGTTAAATTAAGATGTAAGAGTTAGCCAATAAGGAGCTAGAGCTGATGAGCCAAGCAGTGATTGAAATAATACAGTTTCTGTGTGATTATTTTGGAGCTGAGCAGCCAGGAATGGAACAGTGGCCTCCCTACAACATCCACCATATATCCAAACACACATTCATACATCATCATATTTTCATCAACCAACTGTCCTTCAGTCTAAACCATCCATGTACCCTCCACCCAACATCCACAGTCCACTAAGTCATCTGTCCATCCACCCATCATCCATTAATCTATCACCCACTTACTCTCTATCTGCTCATTTGTTGTCTATTCATTCATACCATTCACCCAAAGAGTTGTTATCCATCCATACACCCATTCACCCATCCATCCATCTACAGATCCATCGATCTATTCACTATCTATCCATTTATCCCATTAGTCTACAAAGCTACTATCCATCCATCTATCCACCTATTCATCCATACATCTATTTATGGTCTATCCATTCATCTACAGAGTTATTATCCACTATTCATCCACCCACACACCCATCCACCCATCCATCCATCTATTCACTATCTATCCATTCACCCCATTCATCCGCAGAGTTACTATCCATCTATCCACCTATCCACCCATCTACCCATCCATCCACCCACCCATCCATCCACCCACCCATCCATCCACCCACCCATCCACCCATCCATCCATCTACCCACCCATCAATCATCCATTCATCCATCATCCATCCATCCATCCACCCATCTATCTACCCATCCATTATCCACCCATCCATCCATACATACATATATCCACCCATCCACCCACCTATCCATCCATTCACCATCCATCTACCCTTCCTTTCACCCATCTACATGCATACATACATACATACACACACACACGTCACCATCTAAATGGAGACACTGGAAGATCATGGCTTGTGTTTCTAACTCTGAAAGAAACGCAATTCCTTATGCATACAAGAGTGGGAGACATTGATGACCAAAAAAGACTTCCTTTGGTCCTTGAGGACCAAATAAAAAGTCCTGAAAAGCCCTACGGTAGTTAAATTGTCTGTGTCTAGTGATTCACAAACATATTTGATCACAGATCCCTTTTATGTGTTGAGGTAAACAGCACAGAACATGGCAGAAGAAGGCTGAGTCCTCTGGCACCGTAAAAGCCATTTTGCCTTTTAAAAGACCCCCACAATAAATATATATTTTGTATGTCTTTTCCATCATTGCTGATTCCAGGAGCTGGGAGGGAATAATACATTCACTCAACAAGCTTGTGGTCTGCCTTACCACACACCAGGTTTTTCTCCTTCTACATCAAGTCCAAAGGAAATGTCCCTTACTTGTCCCACACAGTGGCAAAGAACTGGTGTCTACTTGTAGATCACCCCTGCTCTCTTCCTGAGTGCCTGGCTGCTGTGGTTGGTTGGTTGGTTGGTTGGTTGGTTGGTTGGTTGGTTGGTTGGTTGGTTGGTTGGTTTGTTGGTTGGTTGGTTGGTTGGATGGATGGATGGTCTCCTCATAAGTGCCTGGCTGCTGTTGCTGGTTGGTTGGTCGGTCGGTCGGTCGGTCGGTCGGTCGGTTGGTTGGTTGGATGGATGGTTTTAACTTCCCTCTGTGAGACCACCACATGTCAGTTTAGAGACAATGCTGGGAATAGAGAAAAGAACATGGAGCCTCCACCCCCAAAGATCAGAATTCAAAGGGCAGTTCCATCCTGACAGGGAAGTCAGCCCAGCACACTGAGCAAGGCTGATCTGAAGCAGAGGAGACAGACACTCCAGTGCACCTTTTGAGGGGCGAGAAGGCACCAAGGGACAGGCTAAGGAGGAAGCAACACCTTTTAACCTCCAGCAGGCCACCAAGGACTCAGAGACAGACAGAGTGGTATCCCTTCTCCTCCCAATCACTCATAGCCCTTTAAGAGTATTCAGATGAAATGACTGGCACCTCTTTAACATGCCTAATAAAGCAGTTGGCCCACAGGCTGATCTGGCCCCAGAACAGTGTCCGGAGTGCAAAGCCTTTTCCGCCTCCCCAGCCTTGCCACCCTTCTTAATGCGAAACTGGTAATGTCATTTACAGGCAGGCTCATGAATAAAAGAACAACATTCACACACAAGTGCCCGGTTTCTATGCATCACAAGCAGCTCTGAGCACATCCTGCTCATGCCCAGAACAGCCTTCAGCTGGCCCAGGGCTCTCCGACAAGATAGCTCTCCCCCAACAACCTGGAGCAACCAAGGCTGCCAAGAGCCAGAGGATTGGAAGGTTGACCTCCCAAGCATGTCAATCCCCACAGCCATGACTCTCCAGGAGGCCTTTGATGCCAGCTCTAGGATGAAGGTACCCCCAGACACCCCTGTCGAGCACCTGGCCATGCTGTCAACTTTCCTACAGCGAGCACTGCCTCCACTGCCCACACCAAACCAGCTTTCCACAGAAGGTCTCCAGCCATGCAGACCAGGCCGGGCATGGGGTGTCCCTGCATCTCCAGTGTTCTTTGTGGAGTGCCTGCTCCAGGGCAGCTTTCCAACACAGACCTTGACCAGATAAGAGCGATGAAGGCAGAGACAGACTCTGTCAGACCACTCTCAAGAGAGAGACTGTTGGAGGGACCTGTAACCATACATTTGTTTTGTAAGACTTTTAACCAGCCAAGGTCTGTGCCCACAGGACCAACCGCTGCTCAGTCAGTGCACATCGTGAAGAAGAGAGAAGGTTCTGGGCCATGTGTTCCCAAAGAGTGGAGGCATAAATATACAAAGAGACATGTTGGGAGGTCTGTGGCCATACTTCATCAGCTGTCACTGATGTCAGTATTCTGTCCCCTCCCCTTTGCTGCCCCAGGCCTCTTGCATGGCAGCCCGTCCCGGACACTGGCCTAAGAGACAAGCAAACTTAGTCATCCTTCTTACATCGTCGGCTGGTATTAATCTGTCACGGGTAGCCGGGGGCAGCATCTGTGTCCTGACTGTAATAACTTCATATTGAGCAGCCCGAGATGTGATTTATTATCAGTGAGATCTTACAAGTTAGCCACTATTGACAAATGGCAGTAATTTTGGGCACCCCAGATCAATACCCTCTAATCGAGTCAAATCTCAACAAATTAAATTAGAGCAAGATACCGAAATCGCCCCAAACTAAACAAATGAGCTTGTGTAAAGTCCCCCTCCCCCACTGGCTGGATGACATGGAATTACTGACACGAGTTGGTACTGATATTTATATTTATTTGACAATAAATGATTTGTGTTGGGCACCATTACATTGTTGTGTCTGAGCACTGGGCTTGGACCCCAGTGGTGTAGGAGAACAGCCAGCATAGTACAGCCTGCCCCGTTCAGGGCCTCCTTTGACATAAATCCCTTCCAGGTCTGTCACTTCTCCCAGCACATCTCAAGAAAACAGCCACGCCCTATAAATCATGGCAAAGAACAGAACTAGGTCTCAAATGTGTCTGTCCCAGGGAAGTGAGATGACCCAAGACCTTTCTCATCTCCTAAATGGGAATGACCGTGGTGGCTCCTCCAGAGTAGCCATGACATTAACAAAACAGCTATGTGAGACCAAGCTTCATGGTGTTTGGCACAGACGTCGCAATGAGGTACTACGTGAAGTGGAGTGCAGCTTGACCACAGATAAGTAGGCCCTCTCCTCACAGTGCTCACACCCATGGTGAGTGTGCTCCAGGGGACACACTCTTCTTTAGGATTCAAGCTTTCCACCAAGCTGAACGGTGACCGCAAGTTCTGCAGAGACTTCCTGCAAAGCTCCTCTCGGGGAACAGATTTGGAGATAACCCCACCCTGGCGGCTCATGGAGCTCTGTCTAATGGATTTCTAGCAGGGCTCACAGTCCCGTCTATTAGTTACTTCTGTCATGTGGTGACCTTGGGGAAGCAACTTAGCGGGGAAAGTTCGAGATCACGGTTTCAGACAATCTCAGTCCAGGAAAGCATGGAGGCTGAGGAAGCGTTCCTGGTGCCCCTTCGTGAAGATCAGGAATCCAGAACTAAGCTAAACGTCAAAGGTCTACCCCGACTGGCCTATTTTGTAAGGCGGACCTCACCTTCTGAAGGTTCCATGGCCTCATCTTCCAACAGCACCGGCTGAGGACCAAGCTGTCAAACACAGGCCTGCTTATAGGAGCCGTGGAAGTTTTCGCCTCTAAGACTCCCTGTCAGGATTCAATTAAAGACGCCATAAAGAGCTAAAGGGGGACAAAGATCTGAGGGTAGAGAAGTCTACCCACAACAGGTTCCATCTATACCATAATTCTCTATTCTTCTCTCTTCAATCCATTGTTCCTCATTGTTCCTTTTCTTCTCTCTTGTTCTTAGTTCTGCATTGTTCCTTAGTTCTATCCGTTAGAAATGTTCTAAGTCATATACTGCCTTAGAACCAACAATTCCCCAGCCCCAGCAGGTTCCGGAGTTCTTGTGCCACACACACACACACACACACACACACACACACACACACACACACGTCTGTCCGGTAAACTCCTCAATGGAAAAAGTTAGTTAAGAAAGAAAATAAGTCATCAGGAAATTCTAGAGGGGAAGGTTAATGTGCTATAGTACATTTTTAGGTGGTAGATAAAAGGTCAAAAGGTGTATTTTCAGTAAAATTATGAAGAGGGCTCAGATTGTTTAAATCAGCACGCCACTTCTCTTCTCCAGTATACATAGAGGATACCAGGTAACCAGGCAACAGTCAAGGAGAAGCTGATGGCTCCTGATCAGACAGTTCATACACCAGATGCTGCAGTTTCTACAGCCTAGGTCTAGAGTTAGACTTATTGCTCTAAGCAAAGAAGAGACAGACCCAGGCCTCTAAATTATCAGTTCCAGGCTATGCTGTTATCAGCCGTTCTGATCGTGGGTGTTGAGGGCCTTTCTCTGGGCTGCAAACAGTTAATTTCCCTTCTGTTGTCTTTGAGCGTCCTGAACTAAAATCATCAGTAAACTGAGGTGGAAGTGAGCGGAAGGAGTTAAGAATCTTTTGAGTGAGGGAAAACCAGAGCAGCAGTGTGGGCAGGTGGTAATTCTATGTCCTTGGAGATCTGTGAGTATCTTAGACGGGATGCTCTTGCCTAAACACTGACAAATGCCTGCTGATAAAGATAATTGCAGGAAGGCAGATCTCTGCGCTTACCTAAGAAGGCCTGGTCAGTGGGAAACTGTTCTCACTAAACAGTTCTGAACGGCGGGAATTAATCCCCAAATATGTAACAGAAAGGGAGTCAGCCACAGCAAAAATCTACAGCAACCGACAGCCACGCTATTCATAAAGCAGTGACACCAAAAAGCCTTGCCTTTTGATTTGGCCGTTACCAGATCCCTCAGTTCTGATAAGTCGCTCGTGTAAAGATGGCTGAGCAGTTATTGTATAATGTTGTGGCTTGTAGCACCTGCTGGGATCTGTGTGTTTCATCGCGTCTCTTTGTCTCTCTGTCTTTCCGTGTAACTGTCTGTGTCTCTCCTTTCTGCCTCTATGTATCTCTCTCTCCTTTTCCCTGTTTCTGTCTCTTTGTCTCTCTGTCCTCCTCTGGTCTTCTCTCTCTGACACACGTTGATGCCTACGTAAGGACTTGGGCTGACGCAGGCACGGACGTCAGGTTCTTGACCTTCTAAGGATGGGTCCAAGGCTATCCTAACCACAGGCTATAAGGATGCTGGGCAGGTAGTGCCGGTGCGGGTCCCTGGATAGATGATGAGTCACTTCCCAGCAGGACGGAAGGATGAAGCAGCACAGTCTGACATTTCATGGTGCTACTCGAAATGTCATGCCACTCAGAACTTAGAAATCATCTAGTTCTGGAATTTTCCATTTCAAATCTTTTGGAGTACGTTTGGCTTTGGGTAACTTGAACCGTCAAAGGAGAAAGCACAGGCACAAAGGGTTTACTGGGCAGTTACGTGGGTAAAGGAGATGGGGCTGAGGTAACTCGGGGTGAAGGAGATGAGGGCTGGGGTGACATGAGGTGAAGGAGATGAAGCTGAGATAACTCGGGGTGAAGGAGATGGGGCTGAGGTAACTCGGGGTGAAGGAGACGGGGCTGAGGTGACTGGGGTGAAGGAGATGGGGCTGAGGTAACTCGGGGTGAAGGAGACGGGGCTGAGGTGACTGGGGTGAAGGAGATGGGGGCTGAGGTGACTCGGGGTGAAGGAGATGGGGCTGAGGTAACTCGGGGTGAAGGAGATGAGGGCTGGGGTGACATGGGGTGAAGGAGATGAAGCTGAGGTAACTCGGGGTGAAGGAGATGGGGCTGAGGTAACTCGGGGTGAAGGAGACGGGGCTGAGGTGACTGGGGTGAAGGAGATGGGGGCTGAGGTGACTCGGGGTGAAGGAGATGGGGCTGAGGTAACTCGGGGTGAAGGAGATGAGGGCTGGGGTGACATGGGGTGAAGGAGATGAAGCTGAGGTAACTCGGGGTGAAGGAGATGGGGCTGAGGTAACTCGGGGTGAAGGAGATGAGGGCTGGGGTGACATGAGGTAAAGGAGATGAAGCTGAGGTAACTCGAGGTGAAGGAGACAGAGCTAAGGTAACTCGGGGTGAAGGAGATAGGGGCTGAGGTAACTCGGGGTGAAGGAGATGGGGCTGAGGTAACTTGGGGTGAAGGAGATGGGGCTGAGGTAACTCGGGGTGAAGGATATGGGGGCTGGGGTGACATGGGGTGAAGAGACAGAAACTGAGGTGACCACAGCAGAACTGCTATCCAGGTGGAACCCGGCGCCTTTCAGATGCTGTGAACACAACAGGGACAAGAGCAGTCCAAGTACCAAGTCACAGCAACACACAGGGAGGGAGCTAGACTGTGCGGCCCTGAGCAATCACGGGAACACAGAACTGTGTTGCTCTCTGGGTTGGGCCGGGCTGGAGGAGCAGCCACAGCCCCCAGGGAGCAGAGGTTCTATTTTGTTCAGAAGAATTTTTCTCTTCCTCTTGATCTTTCTTCTGTTCTTCTGCTTTTCTTCTCTACACATCTGTCCGTCCGTCAGTCCGTCCGTCTGTCCATGTGTGCGCACGCGTGCATGAGTGCAATATATATGTGCATGCATATCTGTGCATCTACTCCTCCCTCTGCCTAGCTGTCATCTCTCTACCCATTGCCTGCCTGTCTGTGTATTTGTCTACCATCTCTCCATGCACCCATGCATCTCCATGTCCATGCATCTCTCTGCCATGCAACTTTGCATCCATCTATCTGTCAAGTGCAATACACATACACATGTACTCATGTGTGCAGAAAGACATGTATCATATAGAAACATTAAAATACAACATGGGGAAAGATGCCTTGTTAGACTTTCTGGCCCATTTGTTGGGTCCATGCATATATTTTTTCCGAAGTAGAAACTATTTTGCCTAGTGTAGTTTTACTGAAACATCTATTAAAAGAATTTGGCCAAACCTTCTTCTAGAATGAATGTATCTTCCCCTAACAGGGCCCGGCCTCTCCTGATTAATTGATGAGGTTGCTTTTGGAAGTGACACGATATTTCATTTCAGGTTTTTCTGACTATTGGCACCTGAAGGTACTATCAGTGCTTCCCCAACTAGGGCACAGGGGTGCTCGGGGGAGCTGCCCAGCCTCTGGCTGGCCTCTCCAGTCCCTCTCCCTGCACGGGGAGCAGACATCAAGCCTCATTACTGAGCTTCTCTAGCTCGAGTGGATTTAACTGGAATTTACTATGAAAGGCTGAGTCGGCGAGCTGGGAAGATGGATGCTTGGAGGCTTAATTTCTCCTCTCTTAAGTAACATCTTTTATGAAGAATTTATCCATGCCCTGTCCCTCAGCCCTCTGCTTCAATCTATTTACAGTGACAGTCCTGCCGGCCTCGCACTTTTGCTGCCCCTGTTAATATCCAAGTCCTTCATTATTCATGGGGCCCCCAGTCAGACACAGCCACAGAGCATCACACCCTAACTTCCCAACACGGGCACGGGCACGTTATGTCTCCGTCCCCCAGTTGATCTCTTTATCCCGTCTCTTAAATCAGTCAGAACAAGCTGAATGAGATAGACTCTTCCAGAAGCTGCCTGTTCTGGAGAAGGTTGGTTAAGGCGGCAGTTGCTGACGTGGCAGAGACATGCAGGTATATCTCTGAGATCCATCAGGATTTCACACTTGATATTCCAAATCAGAATTGAGTCTTGCACCTCAGGGCCCACTTCAGGAAGTGCCAGGAGGCAGCCAACCTCAACTGCGGCTCCATTCTGTGTACCGGAGGCTGCTGGTTTTTACTTTAGACACCAGATATGAGGTTTGTTAGTTTAGCGGCTGCACTTGGGGTCACCAAGCCTGAGGCTGGACTCCCAGTGTCTCTTGCACAGGATGTCTTTGGATTCACAACCTTTTCTAAACCTCATTGACTTCGCCCACTGCTAAGGGTTCAGGCAAGGATGATAAGTGTCTTCCAGGCCTCCCTATCTGAGGCAGAGCTATCACCCAGCCATTGGGCAGAGCGGAGGAACACGTGGCATCGCAGCAAAGGACAACATCGCAATTCTGGGCCTCAGCACCACGCAGCCCTGTGCATGCATCTCAGGGCCTCAATCTATCTCCTTCCGTTCAGCCACGGGTGAAATATGAAAGCCTCCATTGCCAGCCAGCCCACATGCCCGCACTGCTGCGCCCAGTATTTATGGAGACACCCCACCAGTCAAGGGAGATGTATGAGCTACATAAATACAAAGGATAAACCGGCAAATTCCAAGATATACTAACGGGCTCTAAACCAGGGCCCCGCCTGGGTCTGGATCCAGCGAACGTATGATTGAGTATGACTTGGGAAAGTTTTATTTGGATTTATTCCTAAAAGCTCCTTCACCTAGAGATGTGGATTTCTTGTTGACCCAGATTGGTGCCTTGTCATGAATCAGAGGAGGAGAACTTGAGCAGTGGCCAAAGGAGCCTGGGAAATGGAGATACCCAAAGCAAAAAGACTCCTGACAAATGAAGAGTTATCATCACCTATCGGTGAGCTCTGCTGTAGCGGCATGTAGTAATTAGGGCGCGGCTGGGCTGTGTCCCCAAAACCCCAGCCGCCTGCCCGGCTCAGCTAGCTTATGCCCCGAAATAATTACACAGACACTGTATTCTTTTAAACACTGCTTGACCCATCTCTATCTAGCCTCTTCTAGGCTAACTCTCGCACCTGGACTAGCCCATTTCTTATCATCTGTGTAGCACCGGTCTTACCGGGAGGATTCTAGCCTAAGTCCATCTTGGGTCGGAGCTTCAGAGCTTCATCGCGTGTGTCTGCCCAGGAGCCGGGAGCATGGCGGACGTCTGCTCCCGAGAAGAGCGCTGTGGAGTCTGAGCTCACTTCCTCTTCCTCCCAGCGTTCTGTTCTGTTTACTCCACCCACCTAAGGGTGGGCCTATCAAATGGGCCTAGCAGTTTCTTTATTGCTTAAACAATGAAATCAACAGATTGATATATGACACTCCCACATCACTTCCCCTTTTTCTGTTTAAACAAAAAAAGGAAGGCTTTAACCTTAACATAGCAAAATTACATATAACAAAACAGTTATCAAGTAAAAGTTACATCAGAAACATTTATACATATAACAAAATTGACCGTAAATCTCTATCAATAAAGCAAAATCTATACTAATGCAAATTATTCATGTCTATATCATATCCCCCTTTAAATGTAAAAGAACATTTATAAACTATATTTGGGAACATGGGCGCAGTTTTTTCTCTCCAAACTGCTTCCTGCTGAATGGGGGCGTCGTTAATTAGGTCTTTCTTGGTATAACCTGTGTGCTAGTTTCATCTCAGTTGGCAGTTGAGCGAAGCAATTTTCTGAAGATGTTCACAGCAAACCTTCAGGAGGACGTGGTCCATCATACCAAATCGGAATAGAAGAAATCCATAGAGTCTCATCCTCTGTGAAAACAAAAGAAGACTCTCTCCAAAGCATCATATCCTTAGACCCAAATTCTGAAATCGTAATACCCTTATATCCATTCTGGTTTAGCTTGGCAGCCCAGGTAATGAAATGTCTCTCTGTACTTAGCTCCTTCACAGTCAAAAATTTTAAAGAAAACACAATGTACATAATCCAGACTCTCTGTGAATTTTCCATCTTTACGCGGCTTATTTTTATTTATATCTATAACTATCTGTACTCTGTCTCTTTAAAGACTTTACTTTTACTTTTTTCTTTTTAAACCATTAACTTTATTCTCTATATTCTTTTTCTTCTCTCTCCCAAGCCTACGTACATTCATCCAACAGTGTTACTCATTTAGTGGTCTGAATCTGTCCTATTGTGAATCTGCAATTTTTTACTATCCAGGAGCACTTTTGATTTGCGCCTTTAAATCATTAGGCGCTTAAGAATCTAAGCTGCGACATTTCTAGATTAACTTTTTGCTTTTTGAGTGTATATCTTTGGACCAGGCTGTCTTTGAACTCTCAGAGATCCGCCTGTCTCTGCCTCCCAGGCATTGGGATTAAAGGTGTTTGCTACTACACCTTGAACTCACAGAGATCTGTTTGTCTCTGCCTTCTAGGCACTGGGATTAAAGGCGTGTGCTACCACACCTTGAAGTCACAGAGGTCTATCTCCCTCTGCCTCCCAAGTGTTGGGATTAAAGGTGTGTACTAAGACACACAACAACTCTCTTCCTTTTTTTGTTTTTTGCTTTAAGAACTTTAACTTTCAGCTTGCATATATTTTTAACACACAGTAAACCATTTAGAAATTTTCTTTGTCTTTGAATCTCTCTTTACTGTATATCTCTCTTTTTCTGACCACATGAGTCCTTAATTTACCAAGCAATCTCGGTAGGACTAAAGGCGTGGCTTTGCCGGCTAGATGTAGCCCATTCCTTAGCTTTTCAGCCTCGTGGCTGAGGTACTGGCTGTAGCCATGTTTACTGTCATTTGTAGTAATTAGGGCGCGGCTGGGCTGTGTCCCCAAAACCCCAGCCGCCTGCCCGGCTCAGCTAGCTTATGCCCCGAAATAATTACACAGACACTGTATTCTTTTAAACACTGCTTGACCCATCTCTATCTAGCCTCTTCTAGGCTAACTCTCGCACCTGGACTAGCCCATTTCTTATCATCTGTGTAGCACCGGTCTTACCGGGAGGATTCTAGCCTAAGTCCATCTTGGGTCGGAGCTTCAGAGCTTCATCGCGTGTGTCTGCCCAGGAGCCGGGAGCATGGCGGACGTCTGCTCCCGAGAAGAACGCTGTGGAGTCTGAGCTCACTTCCTCTTCCTCCCAGCGTTCTGTTCTGTTTACTCCACCCACCTAAGGGTGGGCCTATCAAATGGGCCTAGCAGTTTCTTTATTGCTTAAACAATGAAATCAACAGATTGATATATGACACTCCCACATCAGCGGCACTCCTCACAGCAGCCCTTGTCGGGATGTCTCCCGTAGCAGCTGTCTCTACCCAGGCTCTAACTGGATAGGGGCCACACTGGACATCCTCGGCCTGAGGCTATGTGTGTGGACATGGGCATTCCTGGGCATGCAAGGGGCACTTCCCATCTGCCAGCAAGGTGGAAACAGATGGAACAGATGAGAGGACCCAGTGACAAGGGCACATCAGAGTCACGGGACCAGGGGCTCCAATACCCAGCCATGCACCACCGGGCAGAGGTTTGTCTAAAAGAAGGACTCTGCCTACCACAACATCCTCCCTCCCTACCCTGCCTGGGGTGAGCAGAAGTGTTGCAGAGGGCTCTTGAACAACTCTATCCCCATTCCTCACAGGGTACTCTAAGCTGACCCAGAGCCAGCTGTGCCCTAAGTTCCACTTCCTGATGTTCGGAATAACACCTTCCCGACAGACTAAACAGGGCTGGAGTGTCTTCAGCTACATCCAACCAGCTCTAATTTGAGATGGTTGTCTCCACAGCTCTGCAGTGTGTCTGGAGCATCCTTGCAGGTTCACATGGTAAAGGTTTCCATCCTCAGGTTGATACTGCCAGGAAGACGTGGGACCTGCCTAGTGGGAAATCTCCAGGTAGTAGGAATTGACAAGGTTTGGGTCTGGACTGCCCCCGGGGCCTCATGGGTAAAGGGCTGGCTGTCATCTCACAGAGCTTGGGATAATGAGTCCTCTGAACCGATCAATTAATTGATCTATTGATGTGCTCAGTGAGATGGACTATGGAGAGGAAGCGGCAGTTGTGGGAGGTAGAGGGTGGGGCTTCCTGGGCTGTCTTTGCAGGAAAAGACAGCCTGGCTGCTGCTCCGACAGCTCTCCTGTTCCCCGACCACCACAAGGTAAGCAGCTTGGTCCCACCGCACACTCCCTGTCATGAAGTTCTACCTAATAGGAAGGGAGCCAGCTGACAAAGGACAGGAACCTCTGAAACTGTGAGCCAAGAAGAACCTCCTTCCTTTAAACAGATGTACATCACAGGAAAAATAAGTGACCAAAACAGGTCATGCCCTCCAAGGGGATTGTGGGATCCAAGCCTCCTCTTTCTTTTTGGTGTCTTAACTGTGAGGTAAATGTTTAATTTTATGCAGCAATCATGATGTCCTGCCTCATCACAGGCCCAAAGCATCTGTGGTCAACCAACCATAGACAAACATAGGAAACCATGAACCAAACTAAACCTTTTTGACTTGTAAGCTAATTACTTTGGATATTTGTCACAGTAGTAAATACTGAAACACTCAAGCACTCTTGGGCACATGCGTACATGCACACACACATGCACAATCACATTCACACATGCACACACACATGCACAATCACATG
Organism: Microtus pennsylvanicus; assembly: GCF_037038515.1. Classification (NCBI taxonomy): domain Eukaryota; kingdom Metazoa; phylum Chordata; class Mammalia; order Rodentia; family Cricetidae; genus Microtus; species Microtus pennsylvanicus. Next base: position 80,504,354 of record NC_134591.1, on the reverse strand, counting down.
CACACATGCACAATCACATGCACACACACATGCACAATCACATGCACACACACGCACAATCACATGCACACATGCACACACACATGCACAATCACATGCACACATGCACACATACACACACACATGCACAATCACATGCACACATGCATGCATGCACACACACACTCTTCCTGACACCAGCAGCAGAAGAGGTTCAAATCTCTGCTCAATCCAGGCTGATGCATAGTCTCCACTAGATGAAGGAAACATTGTTGCTCTCAGGATCAACCACTTCCAGTCGAGGACTCCTGCCAGGGAGCCTGCCTTACATGCCAGCCCAAGGTCCATATCCCATCACCTCCTTCATGAGGTTTTACACCACGGACACCCCCATCTTCCCTGATCATCCAGGGCCAGTTACAGACAAACAAGGTCAGTCCTCTGCCTCTGTTTAAGCCAATCTCAGCTTGCCCACACTAGAGAATCCACAGTGAGAAAGCCCTTGCCTGCCCCTTCCCTCCCTCTGCCTCTAACTGACCCCCATGTTCCTCTACAGCCCATGCCTATGCTGCCCAAATTCCTCTCTAGAGCAGATAAACCATCTTCTCAAAGAACGGTCTGTTGGGTTCCCTTAGCTGAGTCATGAATGACCTGACCTGTACTTGCAGACAGGTCTCCCCTGCCCTGCTCAGCATGGCCCTGCCTCTTTATCCTAGAGACCAGGATGGGGTGGGGGTCTCGTGTTGAGTGATTTCTCTGGACTGATGAGATCTGGAAATGGGGCAGGTCTGGTGGTTCGGGGGCTGGGGGGCACACTGGAGCCACACCCCAACAGGCCCTGAACATGAAGGTGCCCTGAAGCTCCCTTGCCATCTCTGATTCAATCCATGCAGAACATGAGCAGAGGGAGAAGGGCTTTCCATCAGACAATCAGGGCTACCTCCCCTCAATGTGAACCCTTCCTCCCATCCTGGGATTCTCATCTGGCCCCTGAGTTCCTCAATGGTAGAGAGAAGCTTCCAGCAACATCTCAGAGAGTCTGCAGCTTGAATCTTAGTGGTGGCAGACCCATCCTAACCTCCAGGCAGCGAGAGCTGACACCCAGGTCCTGCCCTCAGCTCCAGGGCTGTCAAGAGCTGGCGTCAGAGTCAGGGGAGCATCCTGAGCTCTCTGTACCTGAGACGGACAGCCACAGCTCCAGAGCCAGGATGGCTCAGGAAGTCCCACCTTGTGCTTCCAAAAGGAGCATGTGGCTTCCTCTGAAGGTCCCGGTCCCAGATCCAGGCCCTACCTCTGCAGAAAGCAGATCGGAAGCACCCAACCTGGGCCTGCTGGTCAGAGGGATCTCTAGTTCAGCCATTGCCAGGTCCTCTGAACACATGCAATTAGCAAGGACACTGGGGCGCAGACCAGTGTGTCTCCAAATACACATCATTTCTCAGGGATGAGGGAGAGGCGTTCAGCTCTTGAGGTAAGTCATGACCATGTGACCTTCCTCCGCCAGTGGACCAAGGCTAACTCCAGAAAGAGAAAAGTGGTCCAGGTTCTGGAAGTTCACTATGATGTTAAAAGACGCACCTGTCAGCAAAGCAATATGACTGTGATTCTGAGCCACAAGGAAGGACCAAGGTGCCAAGGTCTGTATGACACCGTCCCTAACACACATGTTCCACCCCCAAAGATGGTGCTATTAGGAAGTGGGGTGCTGTGAGTTTGACCTTAGGTAGTCCCAGAGGCCCATCCATATGTTAAAGTCTTGCTCTGTAGCCCCTGGTTCTATTAGGAAGTTGTGGGACCTGTTTAAGAGACAGGGTCTAGGAACTGAGCAGGCTCTTCCTTTTGCCTGACCCCAGCCATGAGAACACCGCTTGTGTTCCTGCATCTCCATGATCACCGCCTCATCATTGTCCCCTAAAGCAAAGAAGCGGCTGGTCAAATGGCGAACTGGCGTGAACCTCTTCTGTTTCTAAATGGATAGAGTCAAGTTTCTGTCACAGCGAGGGCAGGGTGACTGCCAGCTCAGGGTCTGCTCGGTGAGTTTGCTTGCTAGTTTCTGTCAAACCTGGACACACCTGGGAAGAGGGAGCCTCTGTCGAGGCATTTCTCCGTCAGATTGGCTGGTGGTTGTGTCTGTGGGATGTTTTCCTAGTCATTGATGGATGTGAGTCTGGCATCCCTAGGCAGGTGGTCCTAGATTATACCAGAAAGCACAAAGAGCAGGCCATGGAGAGCAAGCCATCAGAACCCTTACCCTGTAGGCCCTGCCTCTGCTGCTGCATGAGCTCCTGCCCTCAGTTACAGACTGTGACCAGGGTGAGCAAGCCAAATGAACCCTCTCCTTCACAAGTTGCTTCGGGTCACGATGTTTATCAATGCAATAAAAAGCAAACTAAGACAGTTATCTACCGCCACCCAAACTCTGCTAGTCAGCCCGCCCCGCACGAACCAGAAGTTTAAAATGGAAAATTGCTACAACAGCCAAGCTGGCTTAAGGACTGGGACATTTGACAAGGTCGTGCCTCGAAGCTTTCAAGCAAACAGGGCATAAAACACAGAGAGGAACCCATGCGAGCAAGAGCTTTTGTTTCTAAAGAGAGAGATGTAAGCGGTCGACGGAAAGGTACACTCTAGATGGCTGTGTAAGCTTGTACCTTCCTGATTACTCAGCCGATGAGGAGAGGGAACTCAAATCTGGTTTATCAAAACCATTCTCTACGCTCAGCCACCAGGCCCACCATTCTGAGCTGATGCTCAACTTTTCAAAACCATGAAACGAATGACCCCACTTTCCCTATCCCAAGTCCTCAGGGCTCTCCATGCAGGATGGGGGTGCTAATCCTCAATCACTAGCACTAGCATGGGGACTGTTTCTTCACAAAAGCCCAGTCCCTCCTAACTGGAGATGCAAGGAGACAGAGGTACGGTTGCACATCCAGGCCTGGGGATGCTGAACCGCGTGAGGCCAGGACTGGACTGGTGAGCCTCTGTAGGCCAAGTTCAAGGCCTCCAGAACAGTCAATGAGGCAGCAATCATCTGCCAAGACCACATCTGAGAGAGAATGAGGTTCTAAGATCCGTCATCTAAACTGCCCGCGGGGAGAGCATTTATTAAAAGTTTTCCACCACCGTTGCCCAACTCTTTAATCACAAGGCACTTCCGTTTTTTTTTCCTTTCCCGTAACATCTTAAGCACATTTACGGCCTCCGCAGAAAGGACTTGTGCTTCTAATCATATCGATTTTACTATAATTAATTTTTAATGTATTTCCAGGGTGTTGTGTGTACACAGACCCAGATATTTTATCATCTATTAGCATAACCGTTTCTACTCTTAAAGTGGGTTATTAAATGAGGACCAATTTATTATTGCTTAAGATGTTACGACGGTAACCCAATTATAATTTGCGTTTTGTCGTGAACGATTCTCAATGTGATGGGATGTTGATAATAGGCCCAGGAAGATTAAATTTGCCAAATAGAGTGCTTCGTACTGTTGCTGAGTTCTAAGAATAGCTTGGTCACTTAAAAGGCAGCCTGTACTGTCCTCAAGGTGGGTCTCAGAGGACAGTGCGGTGTCCTCAGACACTAGGCTAGGGTCTTGGGTGAGAGCCCACATTCTTCCGAAGATCTAGGGCCACATTGAGCCCCCAGGTCCTGCATCACTGGACCCTGACTCTGGACTTTGTTCCTCTCTGCCAAGGATCTGGCAATGGCTCATCCACAGGCAGGCCACAGACACTGATCTGTCATGTTCTGCGGGAGATTCTCCTGGAAACTTAGGGTGCGGCAGGGTCGGTCAGAGGACCCCATGAATGAGCCCCTGCTCTCCACAGCTGGATCTTCACTATTTGTTCTTATCACTGCCCTGGAAGAAGGTTTGGGGCCAGGCTTCCTTCAGAGCCACTGGGCTGGCAAAGGGACTCACTGTAGGCACAAGCCAGGAAGAACAAAGTCAGACAAGACAGGGTGTCCCTTGCTTCCTTGGAAGCTGCAGGGTGTCAAAACCATGTTCAGGGACACTGTTTCTTCCAGAAGCCTTGCAAGTGCCCAAACTGGGACAGGCAGGATGAGACAGGGGAACAGCCTCATCCCTTCCAGAAGTCAGAGACTGCTAGTGTAAGGAATCATCACTGTCGTGTGCCCAACATCAGGGAGCTGTCTTCCTCTCCCTCGTCGCTAAGAGGACCACTCGAGATGCTGAGCCCCAGACCTGTGACTTAGTGGAGATGGCAGGTGAGGCACTCAGGTACCTAGAGAGCCCCTGCAATGTCACTCTTCTTTCCGGACACGTGCGGCACTCTGCTTCCTAATTCAAGGGGCCGGGAGAACAGCCCTGACAGTAACTCGGCTCTCTTCACAGAGACAGATTGCAACGAAGGAAGAAAAAGCCCTCATTAAGTCATCTCTTCCCTGCATTAGGATAATATCGCCTTAACCCCCTGGCTTCCGGCCTCTCTGCTACTTCTCTCTGGAAGCCCAGAGCTGGAGAGTGTGATGGGTGGCAAGAGGGGCTGCACCTCACATCCTGCATCCTACAGAGGTTGACTCACCAGAGCCAATGGCTAGAATGCAGCCGCTGTTCATTTATGATGTTTACACTTAGGGTGCAAAGAACCTTCTGGCATGGGGCCATTTATCTCATTCCTTTGGGAAGCATTCCTGTCGTTAACTAATGAGGCAAGGGCTCTGTAATAATGCATAGCCGTCCTGCCCGGTTGACACGCGGTACTCCATGGGGACTACTGGTACCCATCAGCAATGAAAGAACAAACTGGCCAGGCACGTGTCTTCATGTCCAGGGGGCTTGTTGTCAGGATCCCACTTTGGGGTCAATGTAGGAGGCGGATGGCCTTGGTCACTCTCTCAGTTGGGGAAGCAGAATGTGTGGGACTTTGTACCGTACCTGACGCTGGGCAACACACTTGCCCTCTCTTTTGGGGATCTACACATTCTAATGTCGTTGTAATAAAGGGGAAACTGAGGCAGTGGAGAGGGACCTGGACAAGGCAGAGGAGAAAGTCAGCATCAGCTCTTGAACAGGTGAATGCCGTTGGGTCTGCTTTCCCACCTGGGCTTCAAAGGGGTATTGACCTCTGCCTTGTGTGTCCCTAGGCAAGGGTGGGTCACAGATAGGAAGGCACAGAAGAACCCTTGAAAGGATTCCCTCTGCATCAGATCCCTGCTGCCCCTGAGCCCACTTGGGTTCTCTGCAGAGCTGTGTATACAGGCATGTTCAGCGAGCCACAGTAACCCATGACTGTCTCTGGCTGGCTCAGCCTGTCACCAGGGTTAAATGACCCTCCCTCTGTGGGACTCGGTGTCCCCAGGAGCTTCTAAAGTTCACAGTGCTCAGTCACTCCTCTTGCCAGTGGCACTGCCCGAGTGAGGGCCCGGGCACCTCCACTTTACAGCACCCAGGTGATGGTCACCTATAGCTGAAGCTGTAAGAACCAGGCTGTCTGCACCTTGAGCTACCTAGATGCAATCCTGCAGCCCAGCAGGGTGACAATCCTAAGGCCACGCCCCCAAAACCCTGGAGATGAGGCCCCACTGACTGTATCATTCCAAGCCTTCTGCAGGTCATCAGATCGCCTGGATCTCCTAACGTGCAGGTATCTGGGCAGCATTTGTACAGTGTGGTTGCTCTGAGCCTATAGACCCTGAGGCCTCCTGGGCTTCTGTGGTCCTGATGTCTCTTCCAAGCCCATTGTAAGGAAACAGGCAAAACTGAATGTCCCTGGCACTAATGCATTCTAAGCTCAGAATTAAACTTGCATCCTGCTGACTCTTAAGGCAGCCATCAGGCACCCGAAAGACAGCAGGATTGGGACTCTGCCCTGTGTGGCTGATGGAAAATGACAGGGAGATGCAAACAAGCATCAAAGGGGACCACGAAGAGAGGCCGGGTATGCTCAGCACAGACAACTCAATGGAGGAGGCCATGCCTCCCTTCTAGGAGGTCCAGCATGGTAGCCAGCCTGCTGACTACTGCTGCACCCTGGGCATAGAAACCTACTGTTCACGGAAGGATGCACATTCAGGAAGAGGCCATCTCAGATGGTCTACACCACCCTCGGAGCAAAGCTCAGCATGGTCTCCCTGGGTTTCAGGGCCTCAAAGTACTTGGGTGGCCCAGGTCATTTAGATGTTGCAGGGGGCAAAGCCCAATGCCAGGTAGTGGCAACATCTCCTGAACATCCAGCATGGAAGGACCTCCCCAAGAAAACAATGGGGCATGGAAGGACTCTTGGGAGCAGCTCTGCCAGATGAGCCAAGTTGGGGAACCAGAATCAAAAGCTTCCTACTAGAACCCCTTAAGTGTGTCCGAAGAGGCCTGTTTGACACCTCCACTGTCCCCCAATGTTCCCCATTGTAAACCAACTTCCAAACACCCCTGGCAAGCCTGTAAGGTTTTTAACTTATTTCCAAGTCTACATATCTTCCCAACCTGAAAAGCAAAATGTCTAGAGACCAAAGGTCAGAGAAAATCCTGCGCCTACCCCAAGCCTCCTCCCGTACATTATTAGCCCTTCCAATCAAGGGGTACGATAGTACAGTCTGAAGTCACTCCACCATGACCCCAGCATTCTCCTGTCTGGCACCTGTCAGAATGTTAGTAATCACTTTAGCTGATTAGCTAGGTGCCTTCTGTCCTCTGCCCACTGTGTGACCTTCTCCGTGGAGCCCTCAGACACTGCCTCACCCCAAAGACAGGCACATTATCATCACAGAAACTAGTGGGTGGCCTGGATCATCTCTGAGACTCAGTGGACTGACTCCCTCTGGGTCCAGGAACCCCACAGTAACCTTTGTTACATCTTCCGACCCAGAACTCAAGTTGAGGACAGGCTCCCTTTGAGAACGTATAGCTTACCTAACCATGACCCCAAATGAACTTTCTTCCTTAAGTTGCCTTGGTTATTGTGATGTGAACCAACTATTCTTGGTTGTCAGCCTGACTGCATCTGGAATGAACTACAAACCCAGAAATGTAGGGCACACCTGTGAGCAATTCTTTTTTGGTTTGAAGTGAGTGAATTTACTTCTAGCCCAGACTTTTAAAGTAGGAAAACACATAATTCGGTTCTTGAGGCAGGAAGACACACCTGTAATCAGGGCCACGCCTTCTGCTGGAATCCTGTATAAGGACATGGAAGAAGGAAGCTTTGGCCCTTTGCCTGCTTGCCTGCACCTTCCTAGCAATGTCCACTCCTTCACTGGCACTGGAGCCTGCTTCTTCAGGATCCCAGTGTATGCGGAAGACCAGCTGGGACATCAAGTCTGTGGACTGAGCAGATTCTTGGGCTGTCTGCTCTCAGCCTGCCACTGCTGGATTAGCTGGACTGTAGCCTGTAAGTCACTCCAGTAAGCCCCTTTCCGTGGGTAGAGAAAGATCCATTCTGTAAGTTCTGTTCCTCTAGAGAACCCTGACTAATACAGCCATGATGTTTTATTACAGGCACAGAAAGGCTAGGAATATACCCTCCCTCTCTCCAAATGCTCCCCACAGGGAGGTTCTGGGCTTATGGCTTCAGCAAAAGGGGACAGTTACCACCCACCCCTTAACAGTCTACCTAACTCAATGCCCTCCAGCAGGCTTCCTTCCAGAACAGTCCTAGCTCACAGCACTCATGGGTGGATCATACTCCCTTCTCAGTAACTTCTCAAGAGAACTTTTCTTTATCTTCCTCAAAGCCTCTTCATTCTGGGAGATTTAAGGAAGACAAAGAGAAAGGCATAGCGATTCAAGCTTCTGGGTTTGAATACAATAAACCTCATTAATTCAGGCTTACTTTAGGAAAATTTTCTAGGGTAGTAAAGACTTTCGATTGAAGATTCCTTCCAGAAGTTTGCCTTTAGTGGATTAATCAATCCTGTCGGCACTGAGAAGGCCCATTTTATTAAGCTGACAGAATCCCTCGCAATTACCCGAATTTTTGGTGTGCAGAGAGAACGTTTGACTCCTGACTCATTCTGTCCCATCAGTTAACCGAGGGGCTCCCCACCAGCCTGCCTCTCACTGTTGGATTTGGAGTCCAGAGGCACGAAGGAAAGATCCAGTTAGAGGGTGGCCAGGCAGGGCGGGAAGGGGGTGGGAGAAGGGAGGGAATGGGGGGCGGGGATGGGGGGCGGGGAGAGGGGGGCGGGGAGGGGGTGGGCGTGGCAAAGGTGGCAGCTGCTTTTTCTCTCTTAGGCACCCGCCTCACAGGGAGGATGGCTCCAAGGCAGCTCAGCAAAACACCCAGAAGACATGTCAAGAGGAAGCCTGGGTTGAAAAACTGACTCTGTAATCTCCGGTGCACGCCATCCCTTTGAGACGCCAGAAAAGGAGCATGCAGAGGACAGGCGGCTTGAAAACACGCGTTTCCTTCATGTTAATGGGGCTCAGGTCGTTAAAAGGAGCCTGTTCGGCTCTCTCAAGTTTCGCTTGCTTTCCAAAGTGGCTTTTCTCTGCTCCCAGCGCGACAGTTAAACATGTCAGCAAAGCTTCTATTTAGTACTGCCAAGCACTTCCTTTTCATTAAAAACGACGGCCCTGCGAGACTGACTGTCTGGACGATCCATCTCGGGGATGTTCATACGTAAGGACAGGCTGCAGCTGAGAAAGGCAGAAATCGCCCAGGTCCACATCTCCGGTGTCTCCCAGGTCAGGCCCCACCCCACCGGCTCTCATGACTGGCTTCCAGTTTCCTCTTAGGGCTACAGGATGGACTGGGTTCTCCTTGTGCTCACACCACCCCCGACCGGATCTCAGATTCATCTCTGAATAGGATGCTGATGGAGCCGCAGTTCACACTGACTTCCTCCTCTAATAACCCTTTTAACACATGTCCGTTCATTAAAGAAGCAGCTTCATTTGGTGCACCGTGCCTCTCCCCTGGAAGCAATCACAGGGTCCTGAGGGTTCAAGACTACTGACAACAGCTGGGGGGTGGTCTGGAGAAGGCAGCCAGACACCCATCCCTCTGAAAGACTTCAGACACACAGCCTGCCATGTGATGTCTGCACACATGGATAGTGTCCAAACTGGGGACACGAGGTTTATTCTAAGGTCACTCAGAAAGAAAATAACTGAGAGAGGATTTGAATTCAGAACTGCCTCAGCTCAAAGCTAAGAATCCCGCTGTCCGGGAGAGAGCCTCCCAAGTGAGCCCTGAGGATGGGGACAGTGACTTCACAGCTCTCATTTCCCAGAGTCCTCAGAGGGGCGTGAGAAACAGATTCAAAGTGAGAAGAGCCGTGGCTGTAGGTGGTGCAGGCAGCGGTCCGATCTACAGGGCTCTGCTCAGACATGTTTGGAGCGGCATTTTTGAAGGTTCTGTGTCTCACAATGTGTCAGGAATTGCTTTCAACTTTGATTTTATTATTATTTTTTAATCCTACAGTTTGTACATCTATTTTATAGCTTCTTGGTCTTGTGTTTTTATGGGATTCCTGAATGTGCAAACTTGTGTGTATATCGGTTTCTCACGTCTTTTCTGGGACTCTTTTTCTTCTGTTCGTTTGGTCCCATTCTGATTTGTTTGTTCGTGTTTTATCATAGTATAATATTTTATACTGTGTTTTATCATAGTATAATATTTTATACTATGTTTTATCGTAGTATAGGCTAGTCCCTTAGAAGCTTGTTTGTTTTCTAATAAGAAACAGAAATGAGGTGGAACTGGATGGGAGGAGAGAAGGGGAGAAATGGGGAAAATAGAGAGGAGAAGTCATAATTAGAACATATATTTTTTATTTTTAAAAAAAACATATTTTCAATAAAAGAAAAAAGGTTTCCAAAAGGAAGTCTCTGCTTAGGACTGAGGAGACAACTAAGTCTATGGAGTGCTTGCTGTGGACAGGTCTCTGAGTCTCTGTCCCCAGCACCTATATAAAAGCAGGGTGCCATGGTGTGTACCTGTGATCCAGTGTGGAGGAGACAGACAAGAGGACCGCTGGGGTTCACTGGCTAGCAGGGAGTAGGAGACCTCCAGGCTCAGGGAAACACTGTCTCCAAAAGTAAGGTGGACTGAGGAACACAGCTGACCTCACCCTCTGGCCTTGACACACAGGTGTGTATACACACACATCACAACACACACAGCACACATACACACTCACACATACATACTCAGGCACACAGACACATACACCATACTCCACACATACATATCACACACGTACACACCACGCACGCACACACACACCACACATAGTAAGAACAGAAGACAGTCAAATCTAGACTTTGACTACCAATCCAACAATAGACAAGCCTTTCCAGGGACCACAAGACGCAGGTAGTCTTGGAAACCAACAATGTCCCCACCATGGAAGCCACAGTGACCCAAGAGTGGATGGGAAGGAAGGCCATGCAATAAATCTCAACACTGCCTCCAGCGATTCACTTCCCCTCCAGAGGCTCCATCCCTTTTCAGAAGTCTCCATGACTCACAAAATAAACAGCACCAGCTCGAGATCAGGCTTCAGACAGAGCCTGCGGGGAATATTCTACCCAACCATGGCACATTCCTCTCTTTGCTTCCAGGTCTCTGAGACCGGAGGGTGTAAGGAGCCCCAGGCTCAAGCTCTGGCTGCCAGGGTCTCACTTCCTGCTGCCGAGCCTGCTCCACGATGATGGGCTGCATCCCCACAAACCACGCATGGGAAGGAATCCCCTCTCCAGGTGCTTTGTGGAGTATTGGGTTAACAGCCTTGAAAACCAGGACTGCTGACTCAGCTTGTTAGCAAATCCAAAGCACAGCCAGGTCAGCTGCCAAGGAAGACCCCAACAAGATCCAGAGGGAGGGACTGCATCCTTCAGTGTGGACCACAGCTACCCACAGAGTGGCCGCACAAAGATGCGGAAATTAGCAAAGACCAAACACCTCAGCCACTTCCTTCCTAAAGTCAGAACTGAGATGCGAACATCGAAAAGTTACACGAATAAACCGAGAGTGGGCGTAGCAGATGAAAAACGATCTATTAACATTCTGAAAATGAAATACAGTCATTAAAAACAATAAATGCACTGCAAAAAAAAAGGAAATTGGTTCAGTCCTTCTGGATAGCCCTGTTACAGCTCAATCAACCTACCGCAGGCCATTATCGAACACCTGCTGAGTGCAGGATGTGGGGGGGGGGGGGGCTGCTGGGCTCTAAACAAGGACAAAACAGACAAAAATCCAGCCAGGCCTGTTCCCTCAGGAGAGACGGATGTGAAAGTTATCAAAGACCAAGTCGCTCGTATCAAAGCTGGGAAATGTGCAGAAAAGAACCACACAATGATCACAAGGGACTTGGCCAGAACCCAACGCTTGCACAAAGGCTGCCCCCCACCCCCACTCACGCCAAAAGTACCGCTGTCAAAACATCTGCCATTGCTATAACCTTCTTGGAGAAGGATTTACTGTATCAACGTCTTACACCTGAGTGCCTCTTTTCAACCCCCCCCCTTGCCTCCATCTCCCTACGTAACACACAGTTCACGAAGACTCGCCTATCCCCATTGCAGTGTTATTATTCCCAAGCAAGCTTACAGCATCTCCCTCTATGGCGGTCACAGTGGTGACCAGCTTGAAAGAGACAGAGACTATGGGGGTGGCAGGTGAAGAGGCAAACGGCTAGGGACAGAACTTCAAAACACACTTACTGTGCTGTGCCAAAACTGAGACAGCATTGGCTGGAAGTGAAACGGATACCCTTAAACCACAGGAAGACGATGCTTGTCACAGCTAGACTGACATGGATGCTTACGATTTGGAGAGCAAATCCTAAGTGCAGGCAAATGGCTTTTTTGAACTTCATTTATTCATTTCTATTTTATGCCTTTGAGTATTTGGTTGCGCTTATGTTTGTGCACCACATGCATGCAGTGCCCTCAGAAGCCAGCAGGAGGCAGCGGATCCTCTTGGACCCGGAATTACTGGTGATGTGAGAGGCTATGTGGATGCAAAAGCAGCCAATGTTCTTCACTACAGAGTCATCTCCCAGCGCTGTGAAACAGCTTTGTAGGAGTGGAATGGGGCTGGGGAGAAGGCTTAGCTTGCAGAGGCACTGTCCTCCAAGTCTGAAAACATGAATCAAATATTTGGGATCCACACGGTAGAAGAGAACTGACTTCTGCAAGTCCTCTGACCTCCACAGCTATGCAATGACACATGGGCATGCGCGCACACACACACACCCCTCCCTCCTTATATGGTATGTAAATATGCCATAGGCTGCAGTTTGACCTTTGAGGTCATGCAATCTGCCACCAGACTAAACACCATGGTGTGTGTGTGCACAGGTAATGAAAATTACTCCACAGTGCTGCAGAGTTATGAGCATCAGATGTCAGATGCAGCCCACTTTCACAGGCATAATAATCGCATAATGCAAACGAAGTATATATGCTCAGATTCAAATGCAATAACTGAGGTTTCAGAATGAGAGAACACAGGAAGACAGCGTTGGAGACAAGAGCAGCTAAGTATCCAGACCTAGAGAAACATGAAAATTTCACCCTAATTTCTGAACAGAATAAACAACATTTTTAAATATTTTTCCTTTTAATTAGGTATGTGTATGTGTGTGTGGATATATACACACGAGCATACATACACACAGAGTCCAGAAGTGGTCACCAGATTTCCTGGAACTAAGTTATAGGTGGTTGTGAGCTCTCTAGTCCCCAGAATAAATAAGATTAAATTTGCATTTAAACACAGAGCAGTGAGACTGAAAAACATCTGAAAGAATAAAGTCTACAAGGAACCATATAATCAGATTATAGCAGACTACTCACCAGCAAAAAGTTTTAAAAATTAGAAGCTTGGGGCTAGGGAAATGACTCAGTGGTTAAGAATGCAGATGTGCATAATTAAAAATAATAATTCTTAATAAACACTTTTTTAAAAGTTTTTGAAAATGTGAAGGGAAAATAATTGTCAGGATAGAATTTTATACCCAGGTAAACTATCATATGCCCAGAAGAGTACAATGAAGATGTCTTCAGTTGCAAAGAGAATAAAATAATTTGCTTTTGCCATTTCCTACTGGACAGGGGGATTCCCAAAGGTTCTATTTAACAATTACTTTGTAAGTAAGCAAAACAAGCCTAGAAAGGTGTTTTTGTTATTTGTTATATGTATATTTCTACTCTTGTTTAAGGTATTGTGTGTTTGTGTAGCTCATTTAAAAATGTAATGTATAATTAAAATTACATAATAATAGATAGTCATTTATAATAGTCAAACTTGGAGTCATGTTAGTTAGGTTTCCTAGTTGTACAGAGATATATTTCAAATGTATAAGCATTCTTCCAACCTTTCAAAGACCTACAGAATGTGGCATTTAAAATATTTTAAGAATTTAGGCTTTTCTTAATAGTGAGATATGTCTGGTTTAATTACTTCAGAGAGGTTGATGGGCATCAAAGAAACTTGTTATGGAATTTGCCTTCAATGTGAGAAGGCTAGCCATGTGGACAAGAAACTGCTCTTGCCTGCACTGCTTGATGGTATGCTGTATGAACTGGGTATGCAGGACCCACAGAAAAGTGACTGTTGAACTTTCTAAAGGATGAATGGTCCTTCAGGGTTCCTGCTTCACAGAAGAAACTGCCAGACATTCTGTAGGACACAGAAGAAAGCAACTAATGAATATTACAAGCCATAACAGAGCCTCAAATTTCCTGTTTCATGGAAAACTGTGTTGGATAGTATGGACCTGCAGGCTGAATATGGATACCCCAACATTACAAAAGAACTATCCTGGCAGCAAGATGTCTCTGTCAATTCTAGAGTTTTGGAAGTTGCTTACAATGATTATTCCTGTTAACTTAGGTAAAACTAGATCCTTCTGGGGTCTTTGATGCTGTTAAAAATAGTTATAATAATAGTTTTCTTTAGTTTTGATATAAAACTTTAGACTCACAAAGATAGGATGGATATATAATATTTTCCTTAATTTGTCAAATGCAAAAGGACTAAATAGTGTAACTATAATTTTTGCTTGATAACTGTTTTGTATATGTAATTTTACTATGTTAAAGTTTAAAATTTTCCTTTTTAATTGGACAGAAAAGGAAAGATGATGTGAGATGTCCTTCTGTATATTTATTGGCTGACAAATAAAGCTTCTTTAGCCTATTGCAGGGCAGAACACAGCCAGGCTGGAAGAGCTATATAAAGAGAGAGTAGGCAGAGTCAAGGAGACACCATGTAGCTGCTGAAGGAGACAGATGCCAGAACTTACTAGTAAGCCACAGCCTCATGGTGATATACAGATTAATAGAAATTGGATAATTTAACATGTAAGAGCTAGCTAGAAATATGCCTAAGCTATTGGCCAAGTAGTGTTGTAATTAATATAGTTTCTGTGTGGTTATTTGGGTCTGAGGAGCTTGGAAAGAAATGAGCAGTCTCTGCTTATACACCCTGACTCCTGGGAGGATCCACCTCCCTAACTGGGCACTAACATGCTACATGAGGACAGATCTTGTTCCAAATTTGGATTTCTGGGTCTTTCCAGCTTGTCTGGTGAAGAGAGCAATCTCCCAAAAAATGAGAAACTTCGCTTCAGGAGCAGAAGGGATCCCTCCTTCTCTCTCAGCTGTCACCCTCTCTCTGCTTCAGTTTTATTCTGTTGCTATGATAAAGCATTCTGACCAAAGGCCGCTTAGGGAGGAAAGGGTTTATTTCACCATATACTTCCAGGTCACCGCCCGTCATTGAGGGAATTCAGGGCAGCAGCTTAACCATGGAGGAGCATAGCTTACCAGTCACACTCACAGGTTTGCAGCAGCTCATGCCCAGCTGGTTCTTTATACATCTCATGGCCACCCACCCAGAGAATGGCACTGCCCACAGTGGAGACAGTCCCCTGCAGATGTGCCCACAGACCAGCCTGATGAAGACAATCACTCAATTAACATTCTTTTCTTTTTCTAGATGGCTCTAGGCTGTGTCAGGTTGGCAGTTAATGCTTCTAGGAAAGCATCTAATGGAGGAAACTGTGGAGTCCAGCAACAAACACATTGGTCCTTTACAGCAATCGCCTATGCCGTAGGAGAAAAGCTCGGGGTTGGCCACAGCTCCACCAGGGCTTCAGCTGCCCCCTTTCCTGGGTGCTAATTGAATTCCCCCACCTTCTGTGCTTCCTTGGAGGAAGCTTGAAAGCAGAGATCTCTTTGATCAGAATTCCATCTGGAGAGTCCAGCTGGTACACAGGAGAGAAAAACCTCAAACTCCAAACTGTGCCCTTTGCTGCAAACCCAAAATCCAACATAATCCCCAAATCAGTCAAGGCATGGTAAGGGAGTCCCTCTCTTCCTTCTCCAGAGTAACTGGATCAAAGTCATGGGATGGTGACCTTGGGACTGACCTTGAATGGATACCTCAATTCCATCACTGACAGATTTGGCCAAGTTGTTCAGCGAGGTGGATGAAGAGGAAAGTTTCACCCACAGGCTACCCACTTGTGCAAACTGAAACATCTCAGCAAGCCACTCACATTGACAGACAATTGCATCTGACACCTTTGAGCATTCTGGCTGAGCCCCTGCTCACTCTAGAGGTAAAGAAACTGTCCCCTCTGTGGGATGTACGTGGGTGACAGGTGCTGCCTCGGGTAACACAGCCAAGCCTGGAAGACACTGTGCTAAAAAAGATGGCTAGAGGAGGGTTCTGGGAAGGACCTGAGGAGCCGTGAATCTCTAGCTGGAATTAGGACGGCCACGGCTACACAAGAGGAGCCTTAAACAGCAGAAGCGGTTGACCTCCTAATTCCATTTGCAGGAATTTATGAAGAGAAAATAATCATAAACCTGGGGAAAGATCACAAACACAGCTCATTAAAATGTTCTCAACAAAACTGATAAGTGGCCTACTTATCCAGCCTTAAGAGAGTAGGCATGCAGGTACCCAGGGCACAGCTCTCGGGTCAAACCACTTGGGTCGGCTGTTCGGAACCAGCCTGCCTCGCTCCTTAGTGAGAAAGCCTGGGTCTTCCCAGATGGTGGCCGTGACTCCTGTTTATAAAGGATTCCTAAACAGGGAAGCATACTCAAGAGTTTCATGAGTGGTCTTTTCTCCTGTGGGTTTCTACCGTGCACACAAATGCCTGGTCTGGTGTGACTGTGTGGTGAAGATGAACGGCCCCACAGGCTCATACATTTGAATCCTCAATCACCAGGGAGTGGCACTGTTGAAAGGTTAGGAGATGTGACCTTGTTAGAGGAAGCGTGTCACTGGGAGTAGGAGCTGAGGTCTCAAAAGCCCAAGCCAAACCCAGAGCCTTCCTTCTTGCTTCCTATGGGTCTGGGTGTAAACTCTCAGCTCCTCTCCAGCACCATGTCTGCCTGCACACAGTCATGCTTCCTGGCATGACGATAATGGACTGACCCTCTGAACCATAGCCAGCCGCAGTTAAATGCTTACTTTTATAAGAGCTGTCATGGTCATGGTGTCTCTTCGCAGCAATGGAACACTAAGACAGACAGTACCTTGCAGCCATGAGACAACATGTTCAAGAAGGAAAAGGAAAGAATTCCCACTGTGTTGAGAAAGTGCGGAACTTAGACGACCCCTAGACCTTTGTTAGAATAACTGTTCTCCATGAATGCTGCAACTCCTGGTCACCAACAGACCTCTTGTTGGAGAGTGATGTGCTGATGCTAGTGAGCGTGTGTGTGTGTGTGTGTGTGTGTGTGTGTGTGTGTGTGTGTGTGTGTGTGTGTTGAGAGAGAGAGACAGACAGAGAGAGAGAGACAGACAGACAGACAGAGAGAGAGAGAGAGAGAGAGCTGTCATTTGTACTGGAAGTGTCCTGCAAGCTCCTTGCTACTGCTTATGCTGAACCCGTTCAGTACTTGGTCCCGGGAGGAAGAGTGTACCTGGGGACCTGGGTGCCTGAGTCAGGAAAGAATTCATGCCTCTTGGTTTAACCGCACTGGATCAGCAGACGGGGACCATCTGGTGCCATCTTGCTTCCATTACCAGGGTCTGAGGAGTCCCCAAGGGAAGCCCTGAAGCTCCCCAGTGCCAGGGTAAGTCCTGAATCATTAATTCCTTGGAGCATCCAAGGGTGAGGGCCCAGTTTTATCCCATACAACATCAAAGACAGGTCGTCTAGGACCACAGGGTCAGCTATGCCCACCAGGACCACAGAGGGGACCCGGGAGGCTCTGAGTCTATCCCCAAGCTTATTACCCTGGAAACCATGAAGATACTGAGCACCTGGAGCCCACACAGCCTCCCCTTTGGTAGCCAGCACTCTGCTCAAGGCAGAATATTCTAGACCTA
This sequence comes from Microtus pennsylvanicus, assembly GCF_037038515.1. Classification (NCBI taxonomy): domain Eukaryota; kingdom Metazoa; phylum Chordata; class Mammalia; order Rodentia; family Cricetidae; genus Microtus; species Microtus pennsylvanicus. The sequence goes on along the minus strand of NC_134591.1, from coordinate 80,487,108 downwards.
CTGGAATCTTCTAGAGGAAACTTTGCAGGCTGGAGACTGACCTCCAGAGAGGCAAGGCAGAGTCCTATGACAAAGTGGAGGGGTCTGGTGTGAAACTCCCTCCTCTAGTTCATGATAGGCACAAATGCACGCCCAGGGGAAATGGCTATTGACCAATGATGTGACCACGAAGACAACGGAGAGCAGAGCAGAAGAGTGAGGTCCAGAAAACCATTGTAAACTTACAACATTTTCAGACAGGAAAAAAATATTGTCAAAGATGAAGAATAGAACCCCCAATCCCCCTCACACCTCACCCCTGGCTGAGACACACAAGGACTCTAGGGTGCAGTGTCCCAGGACAACCTGCAGCTCACATGGAGTAATTCACAGCTGTCTGTAACTCCAATTGCAGTGAATCCAGCACTCTCTTCTCACCCCTGACAACACCCACACACGGACGACACACAGACAGGCACACACAGACCAGCATACACAGACACACACACATGGACGACACAGAGACACACAGACCAGCATACACAGACACACACACATGGACGACACAGAGACACACAGACCAGCATACACACACACACACATGGACGACACAGAGACACACAGACCAGCATACACAGACACACACAGAGCGGCATACACAGACACACACACATGGATGACACAGGCAGGCACACAGAGACACACATAAATGAAAATAAACTTAAAAAAAAGAACAGGTTTGTATATGGAGAGATATTTATCCTGTAACGCTATCTTAAAACAAAGCTGAGATCTCGACCAAGAACATAATATCATTTTGGCGTTATGATACTTTATTTCCTAGATACAGAAAGGAGCGCACACATGAGATAAACAGAAAATCCTGGCCATTTGAGTTTTACGATGTTTTGTTTCCTAGATACAGAAAAGAACATAGAAGATAAACAGAAAATCCTTGCTCCCCTTTGAAATGGAATCAAGGGAAACTTAGATTTTAATCTTTACGTTCCTTTATATACATTACGTCTGTGTTTTACAGCATTCTTGGCAAGACCATGGAATACTTAAAGATTAGAGAGGGGGGAAAAAAGCAGTTTCTGTGGCTGCCAGATTCAGGAAGAGTGTGGCTGAAGCTGCCTCAGTTTCCCACAGTGTGCCACAGCTGTCCTCAACACTGGCTGCTTTCATCCCATGCTGCGGCAGCCCAGCACACATGACCTAGCTCAGGGAGGGGGCTTCTGGGCCCAAGGCCTCTTGTTTTTTAGCTGTCCTGCGTCGAACCCCCTGGCTGCACACAGGAAAGTGGTGTTTGCAGGAACAGGATCAGTTGAAATGGTGAGATGGTTCATTTCTGAAGTGTGTGCCCTGCAAGCAAGAGTTTCATGCTCTAGCAGGCTCCAGAGCGGGTCTCCTGATGTGGAACTCCACGTGCCGGCCACAGGTAAGGAAGCCATCTCATGAAATGGAGTCTCTGCCTCTCCTGGAAATTCAACTCAAGAGGAAGGGTGTTTATAGTGTGGCTAGGCCTTGACCCCTCCCAGAAATTCAGCAGTGGGGGTGTTTGCAATGAGATAGGAGTGCCTTTGTAGACAGCCCCATTGGGACAGCTGTGGCCTGTCACCTCTGAGAGGACTCAGCCTTCAGGTGTGGTTGGAGGACAAGACCAGAGAGGCCTGAGCCCCACCCTTTTGGGTCCCCACAGTAAGCGGTCACTACTCAAGGTACTCGAAGGGGCAAACGCAGAGCGAGATGTGAAGGGTGGAAGGCTCTCAGGACATCCCAGTGGAGATGATCAAATGTGACTACAAAGGCCGCTGCATTGAGCCCTATGAGGCAGGCCCTGCCCTAGGAATCTTCCAGAAAGGAAGATAAGCAGGATCTGTGAAGACCTAGTAGCCCCAGGTTGGACTCATACCCAGCAGAGGGCAGCCTTAGTGGGGCAGGGCAACCCTGAACTAGGGTGACTGGGTCTGTCTGTTGAAGTTCAATACCCCCAAACGGGAAGCCTCCTGCAGTAGCTCCAAGGCTCATCTTCAAGATTTCCCACTATGTTCAGAAAGCAGGCCAGACACTGAAGCAAGAATCCCAGGTCCCTCTCAGAGGCTCCCTGACAATGGATGAACAGTTGCTAGAAGTTCGTGTTAGAGAGAAAAAAGCGAGGAGCAGGAACAGAGTGACCCTTTAGGGCTGTGTTAGGAGAGAGTCGTGCCCATGGCAACCTTGATCAGGCCTTGAGCTAGGAGAATGCTAGAAAGGGCAGTACATCAGACCAGAGACAGCATGGTGGGGTCTGAAAGAGAAAGAAAACCTGGAGAGGGAGGAGGTTCATAAACAGAGATAGTTAAGATGAGTCACTCTCTTTTGGAGGTGTGGCCACTTCACACCCACAAACAACCTGGACTTAAAGAGTTCTTAATAATCGAGGGGGGAAAGGAAGACAAGAAGATGTGTGGGAAACAGGGTAGGGGAGGTGGAGGGAGGGAGTGGAGGACACACATGATCAATAAACGTTGTATAAATCTATTAAATTTTCAGAGGACAAATAAAAATATTTTTAAAGGGAATAATTCAATATAAAACGAGATAGATGTCATAAGAAGTGGGGAGGTTTAAAGCAAAGAAAAATCTCCAAAACAAAGAAAAGCATTGGACTCTTATGTCTTCTTGGGGGTGGCGGGACGCTCTTCACCCGGTGACCTAGTCTGAGATAGCCTACTTGACAAGGAGCACAGAGGAACCAGGTGCTGGGTAGGGCCACAGATTAAGGGCTATGGAGCCACAGGGCGGCTTCTTAATTCTGTTAATGTGAGGGAGACCTGCAGGGGTCGAAGCCTCATTTCCTCGGGCTGTGGAACCTGGCTGCTTAGAGTGAACACTATCTGAAGGAAAAGATGAGAAAAGAATCAATGCTTGCACTGTACGGGGGCTGAAGCAGCAACTGACCCCCACTAATACCCACAACCCATGCATGCTAAGAAGCCAGGTCTGGTGGCACAAACCTGGAAACCCAAATACTCAGAAAGCTGAGGCCAGAAGACAGCAGGTCCATGACCAACTCAACAAGACCCTATTTTGAAATAAGTGGTTTATCAAAGACAGACTGAAGACCGTATCTCAGTAGATGGACGCCTGTCTGTCACCCACGAGGCTCTGGGACCAGTCCCTGTACTAGTTAGGTTTCTAATGCTGTACAGAACACCATGGCCAGAGGTAGTCTGGGGAGGAAAGGGTTCATTTGGTATATAGCTCACAGTCCATCTTCAAGGGAAGTCAGGGTGGAAACGCAAGGCTCACTGGAAATGTCTGTAGAAAGGACTGGCAGGACCTAACTGTACAAGAAGTCTCTGACTGCTGCGCAAAGCCAGAGAGGAAAGGGTTAATGCCCATGCCAGGAGTCTGGGGGACAGCACCGCTCCTCAGAGGGAGGCAGGGCTAAATCCAGGCATGCTCAGTATGGCAAATCATGGATGACCACTGACCACCAGCCACTGCAAAGCAATACACAACTGCCCCCACTGGGAAGGGAACATTTTTTCCCTAGCTGGGTTCCGATATCAGGGCATGTTCATGAAAATCATGCCTATGTTTAGTCAGAATTGCTATTTTAAGGTGTCTATAGACAGGTACTCAGGTTTTTCTCCATGGCTGGGCACCACAGCCAAACACTTGACAATATGGAGACTCAAAGTACGAGAAGACTCAGATACCAAAGTGAAGGGTGTAGACAAAAGTTTCTGTCCCACCCAGCCCACAGCCATTCAGTTCCAAAGTGAAGGGTGTAGACAGAAGTTTCTGTCCCACCCAGCCCACAGCCATTCAGTTCCAAAGAAACACATAGAGGCTTCTGTTAATTATAAACTATTTGGCTTATTAGTTCAGGCTTATTATTAACTAGCTCTTACAGCTTAATTTAACCCATAATTCTTATCTATGTTTAGCCACATGACTTGGTACCTTTTCTCAGTAAGGCATTCTCATCTTGCTTCCTCTGCATATGGCTGGTCTGACTCTCTGTCTTTCCTCTTCCCAGAATTCTCCTAGTCTGGTCACCCCACCTATACTTCCTGCCTGGCTACTGGCCAATCAGCATTTTATTAAACCAATACAAGTGACACATCTTTACAGTGTACAAGAGCGTTATCCCACAGCAGAGGGGGGGGGTGCTGAGGAGGAGCTAGGAAAATCAATGAAGTCCAGGGTCCAACTGGGATCAAGTCTGCAAATACTTGAATCTAAGAAGGAGAGTTTCTCATTCAAGCCACCAGGTAAGGAGGGAAGAGAGAAATCACCTCCACAATGTGGTCCTTGGACCTCCACAGCCACACACACACACACAAGCATTGCTTAATCTCTTTGAATAATTACCAGGTCTGCTTCATGCTGGCTTATTTTGAATGCCTTTTTGGCAGAGCCAAGGAAACCCCAGGAGTTTCCTTGTCAATCAAGTTGGTTCGTGACAATACCCATGGCACCGCATCAGATCATGACCTCCTGGAACTCGGTCCAGACATGTTGACAGGGGGCGGGCAGTACTGTACTAACCACAGGTCCAGCAAACCCTCTGAGCCCTCCGTGTCACAGCACACACCTCCACTGGAATATCAGCTACCGATACAAAAGGTCACGCTCAGAACGAAAAAGGGGGTGGGGGGAATGAAGCAGAGGAGTGGAGACCTGCACCACCTGCCACCTCTCGAACTCCTTAGGAACCGGGTCAGCATCTGCAGGGTTTAAATTTTCCAAAGGCAAGGAGAACAATATTAATAAAGCCAGAGGAGAGTAATTTAGCCTATGGTGGCATAATGCTTTACACTGTATGTAAAATACATCACTTTACGGCTGCATAATAAAAACCCCAGCATTAATCACAAGAGGGCTCGGTGCTGGGCATTGTTCCCAGCTTTTGCCAGGCCATCTGCCAGAGAACTCTTGAGATGATCGCAGAGTGGATAGCCACCAGGAGAGAGGCCCATGGCACTTCCAGAAAAGACAATGAAATGAGCATTTTCCATCAACCTGGGCCTGAGCTCAAGGGACACTGAAGGAGGAGGCAGATGAAGCCCTGCCTTTTCACATGGGGGCAGCGGCGTTCGGACAGCCCTCCGTGGGCACTGATTTACTAAATTTCATAAAATCTGCCATAAGAAGCGTGAACCGTGCTGTCCATGTTGGATTTCAGTTCTACAGAGAGCTAGGAAGCCAATACCCACCCTGCGTGCCACCCAGTGGGGTGTGTTGCTGTCACACTGACTTGGTTTCTCCAGTGAAAGAATGAAGACATTGCACACTGCCCTGCCCTTCTTTCTGGGTTCGGAGAGAGTCACTGGTTCCTGCAGATACTAAACACCTGAGGGGCAGAGAGGAGGCCATGCTTCCGGGAATGAGGCACACGTGACTGTGGTTTCCCTCTTTGGTTCCATCCTGACTCCAGGCAGAGTGTTGGTCCCCCACCTGTGAAAAAGTGCTCCGGCATGGTCCTTGAAGTGAAGTCAGGACACTAGCTTGACATCCCCGACCCTAAGGGGTGACAGTCACATCACCACATGTGGCTCCTATGTTGTCTCATCCTCCCAGCAGCATGGGAATCATCAATGCCACCTGCATCTCAGCCTCACTTAGGTGAAGCCAGGAAGGAAGCTCACACAATACAGCTAAAACTCAATCCTAGTCTTGTGAATATTGTCATTTTCCGTATTCCAGTTCCAATCACCCTGGAGAGGATTCTGAATGATTCTGAGGCGTGGCTGTAGGACGTAGCTCTTATGTTGCTGATGCTTCAAACTTCTTTGCAAGGAACTTCCATCCCCTGTGTTCAATGGTGTATGTCAAGCACCTATTATGTGCTGTGCATGGTTTTTAGTTCTAGGTAAAATGGAAAAGAGAAGGGGCACCTGTCCTCCTGAGAATAATATATCCTGATATGTATCTGTGTGTGGGACCTTCAGCTCTCACGTGGTGTGTGAGATACTCTGTGGTTGTGGCAAAACCCTGGCTCCAGGAGCAGCTTGAGGAAGGGAATATCTGTCTGGGCTCACAGTTTCAGGAGGATTTCAGTTCATCATGGTGGGGAAGGCAAGACAGAAGGAGCCATCCATCCATGGCAGTGGGTGAGTGTGGCTGCTTATTCAGATCACAGCAGGCAGGAAGCAGAAAGTGGGAGGGTGGAAGCAAGGCAGGGCTATGCCCTCAAAGCCCCACCCCTGAAAACCACTCTTCCAGGGGTTCACTTGGTCCCTTTCTACCCGAGCATGAATGTGCAGTGACTATATTGGGTCGCTCTTAGACAAGCTGAGTTGCCTGGAAGAGGCTCAGCTCAGACCAGCCATGCTATGAAAGAAGCCGAGAGCAAGCTGCCTAGGAGAAGCGGTGGAGACTAGGCTATCTGGAAGGCTCAGACCAGCAGAGCCACCCACACTCCCCAACCTGTTGAACTGCCCGCAGGCTGTGCAATGGTCTCCAATCTTTCACCTTACCCATGAGCTGTCACCCATGCAGGAAGGGGTGTTGGTGATGAGGTCGTCTCTAATTCATTTCTGCTCCTCTAAGTAACCCCAATAAAACTCATCAGTCCATCAAGTTGGACCTTGGTAATGACTGTCCTTTGGGTTATCATCAGTTCCCTCGATGGGGATAGCAGACATTTGTTCATATCTCCCTGGGAATAGTGTCACCCAACAGGAGACCTAGGGACTGCAGGGGTGCGGGAGAGTTTGGGGGTAGCTACACAATATGCATATGTTTTAGAACCTGTCAAAACTTGAACTTAAACTGAGCACATGCTCTCAAATGTGGATAAACCTTCAATAAATCTGATATTAAAAGTATTCTAGTTTTCCTGGTGCTCTGGGGCCCCGCCCCCGTCGGCAGTCTATGCCTACTGTATCCCCATCTAATGGGTCAGGTTACTCTCCAGTTCCATGTCTGGTGCTGTGATAAAATCACCTGACAAGCATGCAGCTTCAAGGAGAAGGGGTTATTTTAGCTCATAATTGTAGCACGATTAATAAGAATGCAGAGACAGAAATTGTGGTTCAACCCAAAGGATAGAAAAGCATTGGCTCTAACCTCTACCTCAGTCCAAAATGGTGATCCCAGCTCTAACCTATACTTCAGTCCAAAATGGTGATCCCACCTCTAGGAATCTCAGAATGAGACTGTGTGAGAGCTGTCTGCTCCTGTTTTATAATCCTCTCTAGTGCTGGGATCAAAGGCAGGCACCACTACTGCCCATTTCTATGGCAAACTAGTGTGGCTACTGGGATTAAAGGTGTGTGCCACCACTGCCTGGACTATAAGGCTGACCAGCGGGGCTGTTTTACTTTTTTGATCTTCAGGCAAGCTTTATTTATTAAAATACGAATGAAATAACACTGCTCTTAACTCCAGGTTATAGTCCTTCAATACAGAGGACTCACAGCGGGGGGAGCTCGAGGCAGCTGATCAAGCAGAGAAAAATGAATGCATACATGCTTGCTTGTTTGAACTCAGCTCAATGTTCCCACTCACATAGTTCAGGACTCCCTGCTAGGGAAGTGGTGCCGCCTGCAGCGGACTGAGACTTCCTGTGTCATTCAACACAGGCAGGCCCACAGGCCAACTGGATTTAGACATTCCCTCATTGACACTCTCATCTCAGAAGATTCTAGATTGTGTCAAGTCTGCAACTAAAGCAAACCAGGAGCCCGTTCTGTGTTCCATGCCATGAGACACCTATGGTCACATATCCACCGCAAACACTGGGGACATAAGCATTGATTCTGCCCCAGACCACCTCAAAGAGACTGTCCATAAGTCCAGGTCATCATTCCAGACAGTCATTTCAGTCCCTGGTAGAAGGTACACATTCAAACAGCATTCTGCAAGAGAAGGAGCAACGGAGAATTGAAATTATTGACAGGAGGCTATAGTACAGGAAAAAAAGATGACTCTAGATATGAAAATTCAAGAGCAAACTAAGGATGAGTTTAGATTCTCAACTCCCTAACAACAGGAGCCCAGGTAAAACCTGTGAACATCCTGAGACGTTATACAACCATAGGCCAAATTTAACTAAATCTAACCTCCCCCCGACTCTCCTTTGACCCCAGCTTTAATTCTAATTCTGACATTATAAGCAGCAAGACTGGGAGGCTGAAGCCAATAGCAGTAAACTCCTTATTCCTTGTTCTCATCCCACATCGCACAGACCCCTGGGTGACAGCCTCTTCAGCCAGTCCAGTGGCTGAGGAATGCACTAGCTCTTGAGACTCCAGTAGAGAAGAGTTGAATCTTGTAGGGGGCTCTGGGGCAATTGGTAGCATTAATGAAATTACTGGCAATAATCTCTTTCAACAGTGACTGACGTGTGGCCTCCCAAGCGGTGTCAAACCCTAACCATTTCCGCGACTCCATGGGGAGACAGACTGCATGACCAGCTCAGGTCTCCCCTTGGCTGGCATCAGTCGCTCAGCTCCAGGAGGCAGGAAGGTGCCTGCCACGGCCTCTCTTCTTAACACTCCACCCAGACAGTCTCAGGTCACCATGCAACCACATCTAACTCCTAATTACCTTTTTGCCCCAAATTAGATAACGAGACGTGGTGGTGAATGAGAACCGACAGCAGCTGGCCTGTGATGCGCGGGCCATCAGAGGGGGCTGCCCCGGCTAATTATGTTTGCTGATCGCTAGCTAATTGCCGCCATTCAGCAGAAAGGCAACACGCTTCCTTCACTTAGCTCTGACACAGCAACGAGAGGTAGCCGAATGTGACTGGCCAACAGGACACAAGAGCTTCTCCAGCTCTCCAGGATACTAGCAGCATCAGGAAGCTGAGAGGGACAAGGACTGTCCCCATTGCCCCTTAGCTCTGTCACCCCTAACAGGAGGGGTAGAGTCAGGGCTCTGGAGGGACAGCTATTGTATGCCTGGTGTCTCTGTGCATAGAAGCTAGCTCAGTCTTCCATGGCTATCTCATTTGGTTCTCACACAGGGTACGATTGTAAATCTGCGTGTTCAATTACATGCATGTGCGTGTGTGCTTATACACAGTTTGAGGTATGCATCAAGAAGCTCGTCATTCCAGCGTCTTAAAGATCCCTTTCCCAGCATTGCCCATTAGCCTAAGCTTGGTCTAACCTGTCCCTTTCACTTTTCTGGTCTTGTACCCCTAAACAGTATGTTCTTTGACCTTAGTATAAACGTGCCACACCCAATGCTCTCTGGCTAGCTTTCCCCGCCTGGGGGCTTACCCACACTGGTCCCATGCACTGGCATTCCGTGGCATCTATACTGGCTGCTCCTGGGTGTTGATGCAGCCGTGATGTCTTTACTCACACTGCTCTCACAGACTTCTGGGTTATCTGCTTTATTATTTTTCTATTGCAAATAAGATCATTGTTAGCACATGTGGAGCCTGGAGTTTCCCTGGGATGACATGTGTGGACTTGGAATGACTGGGCTGTGAGATAAATGTGTCTTCCAAGGTAGAGGATGTCAAATTCCCTTCCCCAGTGTGTGTCCTGCCCACACTCCCTACCTCAGTGAATAAAAGCTCCCATCCCTCTATTGTGAGCACTGACCAGGCCCAGCAGGAAGCAGGACGTCCCATGAAGAGGACTCATTGAATAGAGGGCTGCCCTGACCAGCAAGAAAGAACCAAGATTGGGGAGGGAGGGCATGGATGCCACCCCTGGGGTGAAGAAAACAAAGGGCAGGTGTGGGCAGAGATCTCCGTCATTGGAAATGTCAGTGAGGCAATTCAGTAAGGACTCAGGTTGAGAGAGGTGGCACCCTGAGGGCACAGGGGAGTCCCCCAAACTCTCACAGGAACTGGGGTTATCAAGTAGCAGCTCTGCACTAGTGGTGACTCCCACAGGGCCAGCCTGCAGCAGAGGAGGAGAGCAGAACAGGACAGAGGGCCCCACGTTTTTATTTTAATTTGTATCTCCACGGTAATTTAGTGTTTTCACTTAGGCCTCACGGACAGTTTAGGAGGGAGCTCTGTGAAACTGTCATTGGTGGCCGTTGTATTTCTCTGCAGTTTCACGGGTACTGATCCTTTATCAGTAACAAGGGCACTAAACATTTTACCCAATGTCTTTTTAAAAAACAGATGGTGGACCAAAGCCATGGATCAGCATGGCTGCTTTCCAGAGGGTTTTGGTTCCCAGCACCCACCCAGTGGCTCACAAGCACCTGTAACTCCAACTCCAAGGATCCAACATCCTCTTCTGGCCTCCGTGGGCACTGCATGCATGTGCACAGACGTACACACGCAAACAAGCGCTCATATGCACGAAATAAATTAGATGCTTTAAAAATGGAAGCATTTAGATTTTTATATTATCAAATGTATCTATTTGTCATTATGGGTTGTTTTATTGGGCATCTCAGGGGTAGGATTTCTTCTAAGCCTCATTTAAGAAATCGGTTTCTGCACTTTGTGTGTGTGCATGTTATAAATAGAAACATATATGAGTGTTCATGTGTGCTTGCATGCATTTAAGAAATCAGTGTTTCAAGGAGGGGCATGTGGAAGGGTTTGGAGGGAGGGAAGAGGAGGGGGAAGCATGTGATGACATCACAATCTTGAAAGTAAAAATAAAAGAAATTTAAGGCAAAAAAGTAAGGAGTCAGTTTCTCTTCTTTGGAGTAGTGTGTGTTGTGTGTGTGTGTAGCTGTGTGTATGTGTGTGTCTGTGTATCTGTGTGTATGTGTGTGTGTGTCTGTGTCTATGTGTGGTAGGTGTCTGTGTTCACATACGTGCTCATATGGAGGCTAGAGAAAGAGGCTCCGTGTCTTCCTCTGTTGCTGTCTTCATGCCTTTGAGACAGCATCCCTCCCTGAACCTAAGACTTTCCACTTCTGCTAAGCTAACTAGCTCTGCCTGCCCTGCCCTACTCCGCCCCACCCCAGTGCTAGGTTGTGGTACAATACACTGTGCTTGGCTTTTGAATGGTGGTAGGGATTTAAACTTAGGTCTTCATGCTTGCACAGCAAGCTGTCTTAGCTTTGTGCCGTCGTCGTCCCTGTTCTTTTCTCTTTCAAGTGCTGGATCCAACATGCGCTGATGAATGTCACATGAGAAGTGAATAGGTGAGTCCATATTTCCACAAGAATAAACAATTATTCCAACACTGCTAATCGATTAGTTAGTCCTTTTCTTGTCTTGGCCTGTAGGAAGGGGCTGCTTGTTGGTTCCCAGCCACTTAGCCCCAAAATAATCATACAGAAACTGTATTGATTAAATCACTGCTTGGCCCATTAGCTCTAGCTTCTTAATGGCTAACTCTTACATGTTAATTTAACCCATTTTTTATTAATATGTGTATTGCCACGTGGCTGTGGCTTACCAGCTAATGTTTCATTTGGCTCTTGCAGGGCTACATGGCTTCTCTCTGACTCTGCCTCCTTTCTCCCAGCATTCAGTTTAGTATTCCTCACATACCTAAGTTTTGCCCTGCTATAGGTCCAAAGCAGTTTCTTTATTCATTAAAGCTAATCACAGCATACAGAGGGAAACCCCACATCATTGGCCTATCCATAAAAGTGTGGTAAGTTTTAATTTATCAACAAACTTTGGTAACATTTTGTATAAATATCTTGCATCCATTTGATCAGATTTATTCCTGGTTTACCATTATTGGCATTGATATTTGTAAATTTCATTTTGGTAAAACGAAATTGATTGCTTCTATCGTATGCAAATACAATTAACTTGCCTATCGATCTTATATCCAGCAAGGTTTCAAAACATTATATAAGATCAATACAACCTTTAGTGAGATTCCTCAACTTAGTAGACTGCTCCGTTTGTACCTTTTCCCTCTGGACTCTCGGAAATTATTTTTTTCCGAGTCTAGCATCTTGTTCTGCACCTGTTTGTTTCTTTTCTTTCTTGGTTCTTTGTCTCTTGTTTTGATTCATTTTCTTGTCCTATTGCATTGTTTGCGTCCCCTGCACAGCACTTCCTGGAAGACGGCCGGGCAAGTTGCAGAAGATGGTACTGCAACTGTTCTGTCCTGGAATGCAGGGTTTACTGGAGGTTTGAGAATCTGAGCAGCTGCTTTGGCGTTTGGATAAGAACTTCTGTCATAAATTAACACTGAACGTAAGAAAAGCTTTCTGTGTCTACTGAGCCAACTAAACCTTTTTTTATTTAAGCTGTTAATGTGGAAGAAATAAATAAGTTAATATGTTTTCTAACCTTGTTCTCTAGAAATGAAAATCTCTCTAGTCATATGTTTTCCACCTTCACACTGCATTTGGCCAGCATATTTTTAGGACTTTTGAATGCGCATTAATGTTTGAGACTAGCCTGTGATTTCCTTTTTTCGAACTGCCCCTGTTTTGATATCAAGATTATATCCTTCTCATTTAGTCATAAAACTATTTTCTGAAATTTTTGAGTGGGAATAATAGTAACTACTCTTGGATAGTAAAACCTGAAGGCAAAACTCATAAGGTAAGGTGCATTTACTACAGAAGTATTTTAAACTAAGCTCAACGTCCTCAGCAGTTATATAAATATGGAACATTTTTTCCCTCCTCGGGCTAAAGTTTTAGCAATTTATATTTTCCAACAATTTTGTTTCAGCTTTCAAATTTTGATTTTATATTATTCACTATGATCACTTATGATCTTTTCTTTTTGCCAACGGTGTATCTAACCTGTCCACAGTCTATTACAGAAGACAGTCACTAAAGAAGAAAGAACCACCTATGGATGAAGAGCCACAGGCAGTAACAGTTACTGAGAGAGGCGGATCATCCCGGTGGATGGCCCACTCCCAAGTGGCCAGCTTTAAACTCACATCCATATGAGCAACACTGAATGAGCTCAGCACATTACATTTGTAAATTTACCAGTGTGTATGCATAGTGAAAATAATAACTGAAGAACAAGGGCGATGAATTTGAGAAGGAGTGGGACACAGGAAGAGTTGTAGGGACCAGAGAGAGAGGTGAATGATGGAAACACAGTACTCACATATGAAATTCTTAAAAAGATAAAACAAGTATTTTAGAAGCTTGTGAGCTAGGCCAGATAATACCTCCTAACTATCTTTGTTCATTGCTGAATAATTATTTATGAATAATTGATATTATTTGTTATGTTTTTCACACCTGCCCACGTTTTGTATTGGGTTACCATATCAAGTGTGAAGCAGACAGCCCTGGGGAGCTGTGCCCAAGTGGCACAGAAGGAAGCAAGGCAGATGCCAGAGGGAAACCAGGAGACCAGGGGCAGGTGGTGGCCAGGGAGGACATGGGGAAAGGTGCTTAGATTCTAGACCTGATTTAAAGACAATGGGAAAGAGAAGAGCCCAGGACGACCCCCAAACTGTCTCCCGAGCTAGGAAGGTACGTCATCAGCTGAGTACAGTGAGGAGACAGTGGCTCAGTCTTGCACAAGATGAACCTTAAATGTCTCAGGTACTCAAGAACTCCCAGTGTTGATCCATTCCCCTTGAGGGTTCTCCTCCCAGCTTCCACATCCACAAACGAATCTGTGGTACCCACAACGTCTGAGATGCCAGACCTTCAATTCATCCCCCGGTCTCTCCCAAAGAATGCCTTGGTCCTTAGCACTCATTTAGGGGTAAGGATGTGATTGACACCACCATGCCAGCTCAGGACAACAAGGGAGAGTTGGCAGGAGGCGCACCTCATCTTCAGCGATCAAAAACAGATTTTTGAGCCCAGACTGTCCTCAAACAACAAGAAATTTCTCAGCGCCCTCCAGGATGACAAGGTTGACACATCACATGGTATTTAATAGGTTTGAGGATTTTTCCCCTCAAAAATGTGTCCCTGGTATCTGTGAAGGTGACCTTATAAATAAGACATCACCACACTAACATGAGGCCATACTAAATCAAGGGGAAACTGCTTCCCTTACAGACAGGGAAGTGGGAGAAGAATGTCAAGGAGAGTGAGACACACAGAAAGGAGCCCAGGGGACACCAGGGAAGCAACCAGAATGATCTACAAGCCATGGGATGCCAAGGTGTACTGGCAGCCACCAGAGCAGGTGATCCCTCCCTGGAGCCCTCAGAAGGATTGTAACCCTGCCAACAACGTGACTGTGGATAAGGCAGCCTATGGCAGAGGGAAGTTCCACCGCTTAAAGCCACACAGTTTAAACCTGCTGCTGGAACTCTAGAAAGCAGATTCAGGGCATATGTATGGTGTGGTATGTGAGTATGTGTATGGTATCTGTGCCTGCCTGCCTATCTGCATTTGTGTGTGTGTGTCTGTGTGGTGTTTCTGTGTGCTTGTGTGTATATGTGTATGTATGTGTGTGTATGGTGTCTGTATGTGTGTGTAGTGTCTCTCTGTGTGTGTGGTGTTTCTGTGTGTGTGTGTGTGGTGTCTTATGTGTATGTGGTACCTCTGTGTGTGTGTATGTGTGTGGTATCTGTGGGTGTCTCTGTGTGTGTGGTGTCTCTGTATGTTATGTAAATGCATGTGTACTGCACACACACACACACAGAGAGAGAGAGACAGAAAGAGAGAGAGAGACAGAGACAGAGAGAGACAGAGAGAGAGAGAGAGAGAGAGAGAGAGAGAGAGAGAGAGAGAGAAGCCAGAGGAGGGTGTCAGATGTCCTGCTATCTAACTCTAATTATTCTCTCGAGACAAGACCTCTTGCTGAAACTGGAGTCAGGCAAAATTGGATCCTACTGTTTCTGTCTCCCACAGCTCAAATGGTACAGGCACACAGATGTGGATTTGAACTCATGTCCTCACGTGGAGTGGCTCTTACACACTGAATCATCTCTCCTACAGCATACATGATTTAAAGACTACGAGGCCTCCCCTCCCCGCACCATGTTTATGATGAACTGTGTTCCTACTCCCTGGTTTTCTGCCCTACACTTGCTCCCTGCAACACTGAAGGTTTTTAGGCTGTTTAAGACAGAAATTAGCAAAGTCCGGAAGCTTCCATCTTACTTTGAAGCTAGTCCTGAGGGATCTTCTGAGGTCTGGCTCTATCTACAGGAGTCTGGAGACAGTGTAGGATGCTGGGTGCTCTCCTGGTCTTAAGTACAGAGCTGAATTAGAGTGAAGCGGGCAGTGTTCCCGACCCGATGCCGGCCGCTGCCTCTGCAGTTTGGTTTCAAGGAGGACACAATCATCCAGGCAGCCAGAGGCCGCAAGTTCTCCCACAGTTCTGCCCCAGTTTTGAGGTTCCCTTCTCTGCTGATCACTGCCCTGTACTTCTCATGAGAGACTTGGTGAAGGTGTGAAGTCAGCTGATGGAGGAGCTAACATTCAGCAGATCGAGCCCCTGGGGTGCTTGTCATTGCCCTGCAT
This sequence comes from Microtus pennsylvanicus, assembly GCF_037038515.1. Classification (NCBI taxonomy): domain Eukaryota; kingdom Metazoa; phylum Chordata; class Mammalia; order Rodentia; family Cricetidae; genus Microtus; species Microtus pennsylvanicus. Next base: position 80,471,832 of record NC_134591.1, on the reverse strand, counting down.
CTGCTTGCCTTGCATTCCTGCCTGCTGAAACAGGCTCTTACAGCAAGGCGGGACAGCAGCCCTGAGGTTAGCACCGTGCCTGCTGCTGAATGATTGGAGGGCTGAGTCGGACGCTCCTCCACTGTGACTCGTTTTGCAGAGCAGAAAAAGACTCGACTCACTTCTCAAGTTTTTAAATTGTTTACATTGATGTGTCCCATGCGTCTGTCAGTATGGTCTCTCCCACTCCATATCTGCTCCACAGAGCATTGCGCTTCACATCAGAGTAGCCTTACATAGCCACACGCTACAGGCCACTTCACGTCCAGCCCAGGGTACCTGCTGCCTTCCATTCCTCTCTGTAGCTATGGTTGCTAATGGCCCAGCTACTCTCCCTTCCTTGGGCTGTGAGAATGTACTGTCCGATGCCTGGGCAGCTCAGGGGTGCGCAGTGGGCCATCAGCTTCCCAACCTTCCTCGCAGCTTAAACAGGACAAGGTGACTGAGCACAGAGACGAAGAGGTGGCTGAGCTGTGCTGCTCCTCAGGCAAAGATTCCCTTTGGTATTTCCTCCTTCCTTCTGCCCATTGGCTCGGAAACAATGTCCTCTTTAACTCGGAGCTTTTCCGACACCTCAGCATTGCTAGAGAGAGAGAGGCACATAACTTTCAGCCAATCTGTGTCAGGACCACTGTGCGAATGACTCTTTGTCCCCTGTTGCATCCTGGGGGGCCTCTCATTCTGCTCGAGGCTAAGCATCCCTTTGTACACAGAATTCTTGGATGGAGCAGAGAGATCAAGTGTTAGAAGCTAGACATGAAAAACCACAATCTGTATAAACCTAGAGGGGGCCACAGAGGCAGAGAGTAGATCCATGGTGTCTTTGTCACTGTTCTGCCGTTACAAGGAGACACCGTGACCAAGGCAAGTCTTATAAAAGAAACACTTAATTGGGGCTGGCTTACAGTTTCTGGGGCTTAGTTCATTATCATCATGGCAGGAAGCATGGGGGCATGCAGGCAGAGGCTGGAGCAGGAGCTGAGAGCTACATCCTGATACACAGGCAGAGAGAAAGCCCAGGCCTGGGATGGGCTCCAAAAACCCAAAACCTATCCCTAGTGGCATACTTCCTCTGACAAGGTCACACCTACTCCAACAAGGCCACCATCCTTATCGTTCTAATCCTTTCAAAGGGCCCCATTCTCTGGTGACTAAGCATTCAAATATGCGCGTCTATGGGGCCTTCTTCTTAAACCACCACACATGGCATCCAGGGCTGAGGGAGAAAGGATGGGCATGGGGATGGCTTCATGTCAGGAGTTTCCATGGCAGGTGATGAGGATGCTTTGGGACCAAAGGGAGTGATGGCTGCACCATGCTGTGAGTGGGGCGCACTGGCTACTGAGCTGCTCACTTTTAAGTGGTCCATGCTGTATTATGTCACTTTGACTCCGTTTCAAAGGCAAAGAAGACAAACTGTACATGACAGGAAGTGGAGCCACTTGGCACGTGAAAGACTGTCCTGGAGGATGGAACAAAGGCAGGAGGCAGGGGCCACAGCATGGACTAGGTTGGAGAATGGAGCCAGGAGGGCTGTTCAGGGAAGAACCAGGCACAGAGGACAGTAAGGCTAAGAGAACTCTGAAGGGCCATCTTTCCAGCCAGCAAGGCAAGCTATGATGGTCCCTGAAGGACGGTATGAGGCAGGGAACACCAGTCAGCAGAGTTGTGCGGTACCACAGAGTTCAGCCTGCAGTCAGACCTGGAGGCGCCTCTGATGACAACCTGGGGGGAGGGGTCCTAGTGACCCAAAGCAGTCAACACAGCCTGGTGTCGCCAAAGATGAAAGCCTCCATTAAGGAATTGCCTAGGTCAGACTGACCTGTGAATGTGTGGGTATGTCTGTAGGAGACTGATGGGAAACTGAGGCAGGAGGGCCCGTCCAGACCACTATGGAAGAACTCTTTCTAGGCATGTCATCCTGGGTTATATAGGAAATATAGCTAAGCATAAACCTGGAGTGAGCCTGACAGAAAGCCAGTAAGCCAAATTCCTTTGTAGTTTCTGCTTGACTTCCTGCCATGACTTCCTCAGTGATGGACTATGACCTGGAAGTGTAATCCAAGTAAGCCCTTTCCTCCCCTGAGGTGCTTCTGGTAAGAATGTTTTATCACAGAAATAGAAAAGGAAACTTGAACAGGAGGTAAATGATGAGACATCAGGGTTGGGCCTCATCGAGCTGAGGGACAGTGGCCATGTTCTTGAACCTTAGCCCCTAAGGTATCAGGAGGTGAGGACTGTGGGCGTGATTGGGTCAGCAGGATGGGGCTTCCTGCTGGATCAGAAGGATACAATGTCTCTACTTCCTGCTGGACCAGAAGGATACAATGTCTCTACTTCCTGATGGATCAGAAGGATACAATGTCTCTACTTCCTGATGGATCAGAAGGATACAATGTCTCTACTACCTGCTGGATCAGAAGAATACAATGTTTCTACTTCCTGCTGGACCAGAAGGATACAATGTCTCTACTTCCTGCTGGGTCAGAAGGATACAATGTTTCTACTTCCTTCTGGATAAGAAGGATACAATGTCTCTACTTCCTGCTGGGTCAGAAGGATACAATGTTTCTACTTCCTTCTGGATAAGAAGGATACAATGTCTCTACTTCCTGCTGGGTCAGAAGGATACAATGTTTCTACTTCCTTCTGGATAAGAAGGATACAATGTCTCTACTTCCTATGGATCAGAAGGATACAATGTCTCTAGTTCCTATGGAACAGAGAGGAGAGCGGGCTGCTGTGCTGGCTGGTTTTATGCTGATTTGATACATGCTGAAGTCATCTGAAAGGAGGGAGCCTCAATTAAGAAAATGCCTCCATAAGATCGGGCTGTAGACAAGCCCGCAGAGCATTTTCTTAATTAGTGATTGATGGGGGAGGGTCCAGCACATGGTGGGTGGTGCCGTCCCTGGGTTGTTGGTCCTGGATTCTGTAAGAAAGCAGGCTGAGCAAGCCATGGGGGGGGGGGGGGGGACACAAGCCAGTAAGCAGCACTCCTCCATGGCCTCTGCACCAGCTCCTGCTTCCAGGTTCCTGCCCTGCTTGAGTTTCTATCCTGACTTCCGCTGATGATGGACTACAGTGTGGAAGTGTAAGCCAAATAAGCCCTTTGCTCCCCAACTTACCTTTTGGCTGCAGTGTTTCATCACAGCAATAGGAAGTCACCTCACCATATTATGGAGTCTGCTACTTTCTTGGCCTAAGACATCAGTTCGGTGCATACGACATCCAGCCATGGAGATTGGTCTCCACAGCCAAACCTGACACCATTGTTTAAGCCCACACAATAGCAACCAGCACTGAAGCAAAGACAGGAGAAAACACTTGATGTGTTTGAGACATGTAGACACGGGACCGAGGGGCCTGCAGAGACAGCTCAGCGTGTAAAGTACCTGCTGCCTGACTTCAATCCCCAGAACCCACATAGAAAGCCATGCGCCTCCTTTCCCCCAAGGGCCCAGGAACCACTGAGGGAGAGGAAAAACAGAGAATTTGTGAAAATCAGAATGTTAGAGAGAAGCAGAGGAAAGCAATGCCTTCTGGACGTGACAAAACCCATGTACTCAGAGACTCGGCAGCTGTGGTTGCTTATTCAAGACCCGGACAAGAGCAAACCAGTCAGCGTCCTAGCCCAGAGAAGGAAGATCTCATGAAGACACCTGTGGCTAAGGCCCTAAGGTATTTTAATAAATACCTTATTTTAATAAATAAAGCTTGCCTGAGGATCAGAAAAGTAAAACAGCCACACTGGCCAGCCTTACAGACCAGGCAGCAATAACACACACCTTTAATCCTGGTAGACACACTAGTTTGTCATAGAAACCAGGCAGTAGTGGTACACACCTTTAATCCCAGAACTAGAGAGGATTATAAAATGGTTGGAGACAGCTCTCAGACACAGTCTCATTCTGAGATTCCTGGGGGGCAGGATTGCCATTTTGGATGAGGTCAAGGTAAGAGCCAGTAGCTGGTTGTTTTGCTTTTCAGATCTTCAGGTTGAACCCCAATATCAGTCCCTGAGTTTTTATTAATTGTGCTCCAACAGTTACTGGCTTCTAGGGGAGGGAGAGGCAGGTTTCTCTAAGGACATGGCAGCCGGTAGATGAACATGCTACAGCGGAGGAGTGTACGGGCAGCACAAACCAGACTGCATGGATTATAGGAGCAAGAAGGGGGCACCAAGTCAGGAGGGGTGAAAGGTAGGGGTGGATCTGGAAGAACTGAGGAGTGGAAGTGCACATAATTAAAAATATATCCATGCATGAAATTTTCAAAGATTAGTTAAAATACTATACTTTCTTAAAATTGGGCATGGCAGCATGCATCTGTAACCCCAGTGCTGGGAAAGCAGAGAGGTGGATACCCAGGGCTCATGGATGCCAGACTAGCCTGCTTGGTAGGTGAGGCTGTGGGTACTTGGGGATCATAGATGCCAGTCTAGCCTGCTTGGTAGATGAGGCTGTGGATACTTGGGGATCATAGTTGCCAGTCTAGTCTGCTTGGTAGATGAGGCTGTGGATACTTGGGGATCATAGATGCCAGTCTAGCCTGCTTGGTAGATGAGGCTGTGGATACTTGGGAATCATAGTTGCCAGTCTAGTCTGCTTGGTAGGTGAGGCTGTGGGTACCCAGGGCTCGTGGATGCCAGTCTAGCCTGCTTGGTAGGTGGACTGAATGATACCCCAAGGGAAAATTTGCTATGTGATCTGTGCTGTTGGTCCTGACAAGGACCTGAGAGGAAATTTGGCCTAACCCCCCTTTCCACCCAAGAAATGCTCTGGGGCTCGTTAAGGCCACACCTTGACGCTGGCTTCTCTGCATGGCTCCAGATCAGACTGTAAAGCCTGTGTGCCCCACTCCAGTCTCCATCATGGTGCCATGGTGAACGCATGCTCAGACCAAGACCTGAAACACACCCTCCCTCCCTTAAGTTCTTTAGTAAGCTATTTACAGCCTCAAGAAAAGCAAGGAGTGGGGGCCCTAAGTACAGTCACAACCATCCTTACGAGACAAAGGCAGAGGGCTATCGGACACAGGGACAGGGGTGCTCCATGGCAACAGAGATGGAGATTGGAACGGTGAAACCACAGCCAAGGAGACTAGGAGCCACCAGAAGCTGCAGACCATCATGAGCAGATTGCCCCTAGAACTTCCAGAAGGTACCATAGACTCAAGTCAGATTTCTGTTCTCCATGAATGTCCTAAGTCATCGCTTTTCAGGCATGTTATCACAGCAGTCATGGAAACCAAGACCATGGAATCCTAACTCCAACTGCCAAGGCAACCTTCAGGACACTGCAGGAACTGTCTCGGGACCTGTGATTTACCCGCTCACACTGGTCCACGAATCAGCCGATGCTGACTGAGGTGGAGCCTGGAATGCTGCGAGAGTAGCTGTTCTTCAGCTCACGGTGCACAGAGGCACGGCATGAGATGAATTGCTTTTAGACAGGGGATGGATTAGCGAGGAGGAGCATGAAGACACGTGGAAAATGTAGTCGCCCCCTTCCCAGAGCTCTGCCAGCACCAGCTCCATCCTGAGCGCCTACCCCATCCTTGCAAGTCCAAGTCACCGGAAGGCATTTCTCTGTCCTTTTCATTCAGCTTTTCTTGTTAGTTAAGGAAATAAGAATGGTCACTGTGGGCTGAGCCTGCAGCCCATCCAGCCCAGGAACTGGTCTCCAAAATTGGTGCCCAGGGATGTTTTGAAATGGTCATCCTCTTTAGAGGAATTATCGATTCCTCCCTTGAGGCCATCTGGTTGAAATATTAGCATTTGTATCACAGAAAATTGTCTAAGACAATCCCGACGGCCTCCAGCTCTCTCTAGCTGGGCTCCATTAGTGGAGACAAATCACCAGGTGCCTCTCTCCCTGGACTCCAGGTTTGAGCTGAACCAAGTCCAGAGGCTTTGGCGGGGCTGGCACCTGAGGCTCCCAGGGTATAGATCTTCTGGAAGCAGGGAAGAGTCCAGAGAGAAGGCTGCTGGGTAGACATAGGGCAGACATCCTGCTGCAACCTCAGAAAGGCCCTGGTGGAGGGGAACCAGGGCATGTAGCTTAAATTCTAATTAGTCTTAATAATAAAAACCTGGAGTCAGTTAAAGGGGTTAATGGTAGAAGATCAGAGATGATGTGGGATGTCCTTCTGTATATGTGTTGCTTTTATTGGTTGATGACTAAGGCTATTTTGGCCAATGTGTTAGCAAAGCAAAGCCAGGTGGGAAATCTGAACACACACAGATAGATAGATAGATAGATAGATAGATAGATAGATAGATAGATAGATAGATAGAGTAGGCTGAGAGATGCCACGTAGCTACCGAAGGAAAAAGATGCCATCTAGAACCCTTCTGGGTAAGCCACTGCCTCTTGGAGATACAAAGATTAATAGAAATGGGATTATTCAAGATTAAGAGCTAGCTAGAAATATGGTCGAATAGTGTAATTAACATAGTTTCTATGTGCTTATTCGGGTCTGAGAGGCCAGGAAATGAACAAGTAGTCTCCTACACAGAGAAGCAGATGTAGCCAGCCACTAGTTCTTATCTCTACTGAATCCTCACACCAAAGAGGTGATCCTGTTCCTATGGATCCTCAGAGCTCCTGTCTCCTCCTGCCTTCTATTCCTGTCTCTGCCCAGCCATATCCCTTCCTGTCTCCACCTACCTAGTGCTGGGATTAAAGGTGTGTGACTCCCCAGTTCTGGGATTAAAGTTATAAGCCACCACCACCTGGTTCTGTTTCTCTCTTAGACTGGATCAATTTTGTGTAGTCCAGGGTGGCCTTGAACTCACAGAGATCCATCTGCCTCTGTCTCCTGAGTGCTGGGATTAAAAGTGTGTGCCACCACTGCCTGGCCTCTATGGCTAACTAGTGTGGCTAGCTCTGCTCTCTGATCCTCAGGCAAGCTTCATTTGTTACAGCACAGACAAAATCTCAGCACAAGGGCACCACATGGAATGGGCTCGAGATGCCTACATTAGTGAGCTTAGGTTGGCAAAGACCCAGAGACCAGGTGCCTTCCACAGAACAAGCCTACATTCTCATAATTCTGAGACCTGTGAGGAAGTCCGTGATCATGATGTCAGAGTCTTCTGATGCCTCTGTCCTTAGCTTTCCGGTGGTCCCCACATGTGGTTTCTTTCCGTGGAAGGAGAATGTCCTACTGACTGTCCCTTCCCCTTTCTGTAAGGACATTAACCATTGGGTTGGGGACCCATACCTACAACCTTTCAACTTTGACCTATGACCTTACCAATCGTGGCCTCCAAATACAGAAATGGGGGCTTCTAAATAACAAATGTCAGGAGGTGAAAGTCGACCATCCAAGGACTCAGATGTCGCATTTTAGACTGTGTACCCCTACCAGAGAACCCAGGGGTTTTCTTTCCTTCCGCCACACTGGACCAATCCTTTCTCACACCTTCACTGTCTCTCAGAAGAAGGGAAAAAGAAGCTCAAACACGCATGTGTGGTGATTACTCTTGATGAATTAATCTTGTTTGGATCACGATTAATCCTCCTGAATTCAGAGTTACCTGGGATGTGCGCACTTCCAGGAGCGTCCCTGAGGGAGTTTCCGTGGGTAATTAGATTATGAGCTTCTGACTTAATCAAAAGACTCACCCCTTGATGGATTCGAGGGAAGGTGTCGTTATTAGGGGGCGATAAACAGTTAGAGGTAGGAGCAAATTGGGGGTGTCTCCTTGGGGGCTGTATCTTCCTGTGTGGTCCTCTCTGCTTCCGGGCCACCATCATGTAAACAGCTCGCTATTCTGCTTTTTCAGCCTCTTCTATGATGGTAAAGCACTTCTTAGAACACGGGCCAGCACAAGTCCCCGCCCCCTTCCCGCCCTTAAGTTGTCAGGCGTATGCTGTCCACAGTGAGGCTAACATAGCTAACAGGACCTGAAAACTGCAAAGCTCCAATCACCGGGATCCAGCTGGTAATGTTCCTGGACTGCCTAGGAGTGCCTGATCCCTGACTGCTTCAGAGAGAGAGGGACAGCTGCCAGCACAAGCTGTCCAGCCACACAGGACTGGCTGGAAAGAGACAGGGTCCCCACATTGTCTGTGGAGAACCAGGATCCCCCGTGAGACCACTCACCAGGCATCTCTCACTGACTCTCCCATTTCAAACGCAAGGAGGGGCCATGGCGGCTCAGAATGTTGCCTGTGGAATCCAAGTGCCTTCCTTCCCCTAGTTAATACCCAAACAACCAGGCAGCTAATGGGGGAGAAGAGCCTGAACCCTGGGCATTCCAGGGGAAGAGACTGAACTCTGTATGAGGAGAGACAACAGGAGACACGGGATTAGCCTTGTCTATTGATTCAGCTCCCCACTCCACTCCCCTCCCCTGAGAGTCTTTGACTCTGCTCTGTGATTCTTCTCTAAGCAGCTCCTGACTGGGGCCCCAGCCTTTGTCCGACTCACTAGCATCTTTCTCAGAAAGAAGCCAAAGATTACCTCATGTTTGCAGATAGACAAAGCTTCCTCCAGATAAACACAAACAGCATTATGCCCCTGCCCGCATGCGATCCAGTCGCAATACCATGGCATCATCTCTGAGACTCCTAGGAACAGCGGGAAGACAGAATTGCATAGAGCCTGCAATTCCAACTCCTTCCAGGGCCCAGAGCTCTCTCTACAGAAAGAGGCTCACCTGGAGCACGCAGAATCCTGGAGAGAGGAGACTAAGCCCAGTAGGTGTCCTTCCAGTGTCTAGCAAGTGCAGGCAAGGTTGTTACCTGCAAGTGCCATTCTGCCTGTGCGGCCCAGCTGGGTGGTCCAGAAAGAAAGGAAAGGAGGCACTGGAACTTAGAGTTCCTATGGGTACCTCCCATCAGACCCTCAGGCGCATGGAGCCCAAGGGAAAGGAGACCACAGAGAACTAAAAAGATGACTCAGCACTTAAGAGCACAGCCGTTCTTCCAATGGTCCCAAGTTTGATCCCCAGCACCCGTGTGGTGGCTTATAACCATCCATAATTCCAGATTCAGGGGATCTGGCACCCTCTTCTGGCCTCTGAACACACCAGGCATCTGGTGCACAGACATCCATGCAGGCGCAAACATCATACACATGAAATAAAAACAAACAGGCAAAAGCGCACATGCCATGAGCTTGCGTGTGTTGTCCCTTTCCTCTGTAAACCCGATGTCCCTCTCCAGCGTCAGCAGGCCCGAGGCAGGAGGAGAAGCAGAGTCCACAGAAAAGTCACAGGTTCCTGTTACCAAAGGAAGCACTCCATCCTCTGACCTTGACAGGCACACTTCCTAACAGCTCAGAAGGCCAGAATCAAGCTTACAATCCTGACTCCCTGGAATTCAGTACAGATCTGAGTGGCACTCCAGAGAGCTGGTTCAGATGCCATGTGGCCACCCAGTTTGTCCTAAGAGGATGAACACAGGTGGACCCTGAAAAGTCCTGGGACTCCCTCTGCCCTGGGTACCATATGTGAGCGCCAGGCTTTCTTGAGGATGTCCTGTCTCCCGACCATGCAGACTTCTCTGAGCTGCGGGGCATCTAGAGGACCTTCTGAGTCGGCCATCCTAAGGCTAGTCACAGCTGCCTCATTTACTGTAGCCTCCAAGCTGAGACACAGCCAGCGGCTCAGGCATAGCTGACTCAACTCCCCACGGCAAACCCTTTGGGTACAAAGTGAGATATAAACAAATTAATGAGAATAATGAAAATAACAGCCCCATGTTTCCTTGATGTTAAGACACGTGTTCTCGTTTCTCTTTTTATCTTGTCTAGAATTGGGACACATCTTATAATTATGATGAGTGCTGAGCACAAGGGGACTTCACAGGCTGTCCCTTCACTGTTGTTAGGTCGATGGTGCCCCCTACAGTCGAAGACATCCTACAGCCAGGAGCTTTAGTGATGGAAATCAAATCCAGGCATCCTCTGAGGAGTGTCAGACTGAACCGGGTACCAACTGTGTTCCCTCCATCCTCGCCTCCACCCTCCTCATTCCTCCCACTAAGCATGGGATGGGTCTGTGCATTGGGCCAAGTCATATGTTTTTACAACCATATTTTCCCCTATATCATTATCACAGATCGGGGCTGGGGGCAGGAGAAAGAAGGAGAGAGGAAGGGCAGCTCCCATCCATCCTTCCACTCCTTGACCAGCAGTGACTTCACTCTGAGCAGTAAATATACGAGGACTTGAAGAAGTTCATTTCCTCGGGAGTAAGCTGGAGCCACAGCTCACCTCTTCAGTCAATAACTGATTATCTTGCTTGCAAATTCAATTCTCTGCCTGCAGCCTGCCTTGTGTGATGGGTCCTGACAAGTCTGATTGTTTTGGTGGCTTCTGACAGAGGGAAAGGTTGCCGGAGCTGGATTTGCTCAGACTCAGGCTTTGTGGGTACCAGGAGACGGGGGCAGTCTGCTCCACAGTTTCCAGCCTCCCAGATCTTCCAATGAGGAGATCCCTAGCCCTGAGGCAGTTTGAATGAGACATCCCCCTGTAACCTACAGCATTTGAATTCTCAGTTCCCCATAGGTGACTCACTTGGGGAGGCTTACTTAGGAGGTATGGCCTTGGCAGAGTTGTATCACGGAGGGAAGGCTTCGAGAGTGCAGACTCCTGACATTGCAAGTTCATTCTCTCTGCCTCCTACTTCTGATCCATGCAAGCACTTACCTTCCAGCTCCAGCCGCCATTCTTCGGCCCCACTATAACGGACTCTTACCCACTTAGAACCATAAGCCCAAATAACCTTTCTCTTCTCTGTATTGCCTGAGCCATGGCATTTTGCCACATCAAGAGAAAAGTAAATGATAAAAGCCCCATCTTGGAAATGCAATGGTGACAGCAATGGCTTCATGTAAACTCAGTTTTCAGTTCCAACGCACGGGTCATTGGCATGAGCAGCATGGTGTCCTGGCAGGTAAGGGGTCAGGTGAGGAACTTATCACTTGGACAGACGTGGGAGGAAAGGATATGTTTGAGATGTTAGAAACAGAATACTCTGGATTGCTACCTAAAGCCAAGGACCAGGCAATCCGAGGACAGCACCAACCTCCTTTTCTTTGTTGGGATGGCCTTGGGAGGTGAGAGCCTTTTCTATCCATCTATTACCCATCTATCATCCATCTATCCACCCATGAGCCCATCTATCCATTATCCATCTATTTATCCCATGTATACATTCATCTACATATCCATCCATCTAATCCAATGCATCCATTCATCCACCACCCACCCATTCACCTATCTAGTCATTCATCCACCTACCCAATCACCCATCTATCCATCAACCCATCTATCCATCTACCCATCCACCTATCTGACCAACCATCTATCTACCCAACTACCCACCTATCCCACCATCTATCCATCTACCCATCCACCTATCTGTCCAATCATCTATCTACCCAACTACCCACCTATCCCACCATCTATCCACTCAACTACTCATCTACCTATGCATCTATCTACCCAACTCCACCTCCGTCTACCCATACACACATCTACCCATTTATCCTCTACCCATCAATTTGTTCACTATCTCTCAGGTCTTACACAGGAATAGCAATTTATTCTCTTTAAGGGATAGGCATTTATTTATTTGTTTATCTCCAAGCATCAGTTACATGGCCCTAGAATTTTGCTAAGCAAAATTTAAGAATAGGACTTTGTTTTCGCTTCTTGAATGATTCCTGAAGCCTAACCAGAATTTCAGGAAGAAAAAATTAGAGTCCCAAGAGGGGTTTCAATGGTAAGCTTTCAAACCATGCAGCTCCAAATCCTTAAGAATTCATTTGAGGATGCCAGAAATTATCATACAAACTTCACTGTAATCATATTTAAACAATTTCTTGGGTAATGAAAACAACACATCTGCAAGGTGTTAAATGGAAAGCTTCACATGCAACAGACCAGCAGCCTGCTTCTCGACTGGCTGGCCACCTCATTCTCCAGGAGAACTGGAAACTGTCTCCTCTAGGCGCTCTGTGGGTGTGCGAGTGACAGGCTGTGCCACTGATTCAGAGGGTCCCAGGCACACCACAACAGCACTTGTGAGCTGGGATATGTGAGAGACTGTGGGGAATGCAACAGATGCAAACACAGGATGCAGAGGCACCTGAGCAGAGAGGTTTCAGTGAGAGATGCAGGAAATGCTCACACAGGCTTATGCAGATGCCTCTGTGGGTGCAGGAAACACAGCTCTGGATGCAGGAGACTGAACACAACGTGTAGGATACACAGCCTGGGAGGCAGAGATGTGGCTGGGACATAGATGATGCTGTCATGCTAGGGATGGTTTCAGAATTTGCTACAGCCTGAAGTGGGGACTGGCAACGGTCTGAGTTCCATTCAGGAAGTTGCAAGTTAGACAATTAAGACATTGTCGTGTTGGTAACTACAGCCCCAGATGTCTTAGTTAGGGTTTCTGTTGCTGTGAAGAGACACCATGACCACAGCAACTCTTGTAAAGGTAAACATTTCATTGGGGTTGGCTTATATTTTCAGAGGTTTAGTTCATTATCAAATCAGAGTGGAACACGGCAGTGTGCAGGCAGACATGATGCTGGAGAAGAAGCTGAGGGTTCTTCATCTTAATCTGCAGGCAGCAGAAGAAGTCTGTGTGCTGGGTTTAATTTGAGCATATACAAGACCTCAGAATCCACCCTACAGGAACACACTTCCTTCAACAAGGCCACACCTACTCTAACAAGGTCAAACCTTCTAATAGTGCCACTCCCTATGGGTCAAGCAACACGTGAGTCTATGGGGTCATACCTATTCCCACCACCACACCAGGAGAATCAAGACTCTCTTGGCATAATCCAACTGAGAGATTTAAATCAGCCTATCTGGCCATCTTTCATAGTCCCATCTTAAAAGGTTACATGTGTTACAAAGTGTCATTGATTTGATGTCTGTGTCTCCACCATTAAAATTAATTAGGATACCAGGAAAATTATTTAATCTCTTACTCACTGTCTCTTTTTTATGCAAAAACTTTAAACATATATAAAATACAGTGGCCAGTGTAACCAGTACACAGGTGCTGTTGCAGTCCCATTTCTGTTGCCATAGTTTAAAAAATGGCAAAAGGCAAAGTAGCAAGGGAAAAGCGCTGGGAAGCAGCTCATGACATCACAGTCAAGAACAGAGAGTCAACGTGGGTTATTGATGGCTTCTTCCTTATATTCGTCCTACTTCCCCACTCCTGTCTTATGTTTCAGGGCCCAGACAAGGGAATGGTGCTGCCTACAATGGGCTGAGTAGCCTACAAATTAATAGTCAAGACCGTTCTCCACAGACATGCCCAAGGGCCAACCTGACTGACTGGTTCTTGTAGCACAATTCTCACAGGTCTTAATAATAAAAACTCAGAGTCAGCTATTAGGAGATGAAAGTTGAAGGATCAAAGAAGCAGAGCGGCCAGCCAAGCACTGGAGAGTTCTTATCTCTACCCATGCTCAGACCCAAAGGGGCAATCTTGTCCTCAGACTGCATGACTATTTCAAGCTGATATTCAGACTGCCTGTGAGCTCCTGTCTCCTCCCACCTTCAATTCCTCTCTCTGCCCAGCCATATCTCTCCTGTCTCCACCTCCCTAGGGCTGGGATTAAAGGGGTTGGATCCCAAGTCTAGGATCACCTTTGTGTGAGCTCTGTTTCTCTTTTAGACAGATTCAATTTCATGGAGCCCAGGGTGGTCTTGAACTCACAAAGATCCACCTGCCTCTGTCTCCCAAGTTCTGGGATTAAAGGTGTGTGCTACCAATGCCTGGCCTCTAGTACCTTAGCTCCGCACTCTGATCTTCGAGCAGGCTTTATTTGTTAAACATAAACAAACTCTCACTCCAGTCTGTGACATCTTCTCCATTGCCTATCCAGGTTGGTGGCCTCTGGACGACTGCTTTTTCTTTTTTTAGCCCTCATGGCATTGTGTTCTCTTTGTCCTTCAGTTTTGTTAGGGATCCACAAACCTCATTGACTTCAGACAAAACACTTTTTTGTTCCCTTTTTTTTTTGGCATTTTCACATTCTGTAATATTTACTTTTTGTTATCATTTACTTCATTATGTTTCATTTGGACATTGGCTCCATTTTCTATGTGTGTGCACAGGTGTGTATGCACACACACACAAGTGCAGACCATAGTGAGTGTGTAAAGTCAGAGGACAGCTTATAGGAGTCAGTTCTATCCTTACACAGAGTGGGTTCCTGAGCCATCTCACCAGCCTTAAATGTCTTTTTCCTGCTTCTTGAAACAAAAGCTTTAAAATATTTTCAGCGTTTCTTTGCATACTACATCTCTACACAGCTGCACAGAAGAGGCTACAAGTCTCTAAACACTAGCTTAGCCGCTGCCTGCAGATACAAAGTTACACCTTGGTTGGCTTCTAAGGCAACAATGTCTTGTAATCTCTAACTTGCCCTTCAGGTTTCTTCTCTGAAGCACAGGCCAGTTAGGAGGGTGAGGCTTATAAACCCAGCAGCCAGAGATTTTCTGCTTAGCTTTTCCTGCTGGTTTCTGCTGTAATTGTGCTGGGGCCAGCAAACACGTTCTGCATTATTTTGAAAATGGTCAAGACTTGTTTTTATGAACTACTGTGTTGTCAGTTTTGGTAAATGTCCCGTGTCCCCTGCTAGAGTTAAGGAAGGCAGTGCTGGCTCCTGTTTCATACACGTCAATTAAGCCTGTTTGATTTATGGTACATTGTTAAGGGCCTCTGCTTCCCACTGGGTAGTTTGCCCGCTTGGGGGATCTGCTGTGGAGGAATTGTCTAAACTCCCTTACCAAGATGAAGCGGGAATGCTCCCATTTTCATATTTTCCCGGTGTTCGTTCTGCGTCTGAAGCATAAGCTTACATCTGGCCAGAACACCACTCTGTTCTGGAAAAGCTGTAGAAGGACAGCAGCTTTGAAATATTCATTTGGAAAAATAACTCCAAAGCCGATAAGAAAAGAATCTGAGTATTGCCAGGGAGGGACGCTGACCAGAGGCTCTTCCAAGATGACAAAACTCTTGTCCCCAACCCCAGGAAACACACACTCAGCACACCCATGACGCAGAGCTGGGACCCCCCTTTTCAAGCTCCTGGAACCTTGAGTTTAAATGCCAGTGGCCCTATAACCAAGCATACAGGAGGCAGAGGCGGGCAATCTAAGAGTTCAAGACCATCCCTGACTACACAGTCATTTTAAGGACAGCAACCTAGACTACATAGCAAACAGCATCTCAGAAACTGTATCTAAATGAAGCACAAGTGTGGTCCACGCCAGTGATCTCAGGTGGGGGTATTAGATGCCATGTGTATTAAGGCTCGCCTGAGCTACATAGTGAATTCTCAGCCCAGATACGAGATAGAGAGAGAGATTCCTCTGTTAAATTGATATTTTCTTTGAGTCAACTGAAACAGAAACAAAATCTGATGAGAGTCCAGGAAACAGGGCAGAAAATGGCATAGGGAGGATAATAGGATGTAGATGCTGTAGGCTTTCGGGTCGCAGGCTCCACGGGACAGAAACCTGCACACTCCACACTGATTTTGCTGTCCCCTAGGCAACTGAGTCCACCACACACAGGACTTAAGGTCTCCATGCATCAGGATGCTCTTTGATACAGCAGGGGCATCTCTGAGAAGTGGCCCTGACTCAAAGTGACCAGGAGGAAGCTAACCCGTGGCTCAGTGAGTGTCTCAGGTGAGGTGTAGCTGGGATGTCTCCC
Organism: Microtus pennsylvanicus; assembly: GCF_037038515.1. NCBI lineage: Eukaryota > Metazoa > Chordata > Mammalia > Rodentia > Cricetidae > Microtus > Microtus pennsylvanicus. The sequence goes on along the minus strand of NC_134591.1, from coordinate 80,456,084 downwards.
TTCCAGTGTGGCTGTGGGTCAGATCACCAAAAACACACCGAGTGCGCCAGTGTGATGGCTCAGTCAACAACGTGCTGGCCTTGAAAGCATGAGGCCGTGATTTCAATGCCCAGAATATATATAAAAATATGTTAGAATATATATAAACTATTTTTTTTAAATTCTTGGTATAGTAGAGTATTCTTGTAATCCCAGGCCTGCAGTGGTAGAGACAGGAAGGTCCCTGGAGACCACTGGCTACTGACTTAGATTAGTTGGTGAGTTCCAGACCTGTCTCAAAAACAATGATAGACAGCACCTGAGGCTATGCCCTGGCATGTGATGTGAATCCATGAGAGTCTGGTAAATGGTCTCAAGAACGTATTTAGGTATAAAATAGGGGTAAACACTCACTGATGCAGAATGTGTTAGACGCTACCACTGACCCAGCTGCCTTTGTCCAGTCAGTCTGCCCAGGGGTGAAGGGCACCAACAGCAAGCTGCCTGCTCCACTCCAACCACCCAAGAGAGAGCAAGAGAGCAAGAGACCATTTCCCTCAGCTATAGGTTGTCACGTATGCAGGCAAGACCACACCCTAGGGCTTGCTGCCCCCAAAGTCATTGTCTAAACAGAATGAAATCCCACAGCACTGGCATATACATTCAAAGACAGAAATCAGCTTAATGGAGGAATCATGCAGACACACGCGCAAGCACACACACACATGTGCACAGAAACACACGTGCACACACACACTCACACAGCACATGGCACCGCCCGCATGCCCAGCTTTCAGTTGACTCCACAGGGCTACAGTCCAACAGAGAAGGGAAATGACCACAGACTCAAGGACCAGACTCCTCTTGCTGGCTCAGGGTGGACTTCAGCATGTAAAGGGCTGAGTATGGCCAAACCCTCGGAGGATGGTCAGGACACAAACACAAGTGGTCCCCTGAGCAGCTGCGGAAAGAGTGCAAGCAGAAAACCATGGGCCAAAACAGCCAGAAACCACCTGCTCCAGGCCTGGGGTCACCAGGTCAGAACCTACAATGAAAACACAGCTGTGTTCAGATGTTTGAGAGTTTCCCCCACCGCTTTATCGAGCTGCAATCCATAGACCACACACTCGCCGGCCTAACCATTGCATCTCAGCATGGCTTAGGGCAACCTCAGAGCGCTGCCAGCATCACCACGTGTTAGCGATGTTAGCGTACTTCTATCCACTCTCCAGAACTCACCAGCCACTCCACTGTCCGCTCTCCCGTCCCGAGCAGCTGCTGGTCTACCTGCTGCTGCAGATCTGCACGCCTGGAAGTTGCATGTGGGTGGCATCGGTCACAGGTAATCTCGATGGTCAGTTTGACGGGATCAAGGGATGCCTAGAAGAGTCAAGAACAGCCCCGGGGTCATCGGTGGGAACTTAGCAGAGAACTTCACTAAGGGGAGGGAACCTGCCCTGTTTGTGGGTGGCACCATCTCATGCACTAAGTGCTCAGAAGAAATAAAGAAACAAGAAACTCTCAAACATGGGTCTCAGCCTTCTCCCTCTCTCCCCCTTACTCCTCCCTCTCCCTTCCTGTCCACCACGAGATCTGTTGCTCTTCTCCACCATGATAAATAGAAACCTCTGAAACCGTGATCCAAAATAAACCTTTTTTTAAAAAAAAAAAACCTCCTTAATGTTCCTGTAAGGCATTTTGTCACAGAAAATATGAAGCCAGACAAACTCGATGACACCTCATCACACACACCAGTACCACAACCCTCTGTACAAATCACACTTCTGTGTTTGGATGGCCACATTGCTTTGACCAAGCGTGGTGGTGGACACTTGGGATGTCTACTATGAGCAATCCTGCTGTAGACCGTGTGTATGAGTTGTGGGGTTGCTCTGTGTTGTCAGGCTATGAGGTCTATGCCTAGGCTTAGAACTGCTAGGCCTGATGGGGAAGCCACAGTGATTGCTACAGAGGACTCGCCACAGGACACTCCTACCAGCCGGTCACATAGGTTCCAGTTTCTGCATCCTTGTCAACACTTGTACCTGTCTCTCTTAATTACCGTCACCCTCCACCGTCATGGGTGTGAAGTGCCATTCAAGAGTCTTTCCCATATCTGACAGCTGAACTCACACAGCAGCCGTGAGTTCTCAGCCATTCCATGCTCCTCACAACCATAACAAAAAGTCCCTTCATATGGAACATCACTTTACTCAAGCCCTCAGATCTCCTTCCACCTGAGGAAACACCATGCTGACACAGCATCACATGGCCTCACCCTGGGTCCTGGGGCCCTGGGCGGCCCCGGCATTTGGGGTGTGGGTGGGGAAATGGATCTTACTGGCTGAACCTCACCGCTCTCCTTGGAGTTGTCATGGAAACCGCTGTAGCCACTGCTCCCTTCTGCCTGTTCCATGTTAATAAACAGCCTCATTATTTTGCAGAAAGCATTTTGGAAAATCACCAGGCCCATGGCTTCATCGTGGCCCAAATTAATGAGGAAAGATTGTGGGGATATTTTTATTGACCATGAAAGGAGGGAAAGTTATGGCTCATTTGTGCGCTTTGGCTGTATTTATGTTTTATGCATTAAAAAGTGATTTCCACCTCCATCGCCCATCACTAATGCCCTCGTTACATCAAAGGTGCAGACCCGGAATAGTGTCTGCCCATCAGCCACCAGCAAATCGGTGGGAGAAATGAGGACGGATAATGCTCCAAGCCAGCTGGACTAGGCCACTCAGGGAAAGAGAGAGCTCCCCCTTACCCAGGGATGGGGTGGGGGCAGCAGGAACAGTCAGGGTTATGGTGGCTCACAAACTGATCTCTCAGGCAGGGCCAGGCTGTGAGACACCTGCCCCAAGTCACTGTCAAGCAGGTTTGGAGCAACAGGAGAAGCTGAAATTACTAAATGTGATGAGTAAAATCACCACCTGTGAGGGCCCCGGGCAGCAGGGAGTGGCAAGCTCGCATGGAGGGAAGAGGCCCTGGCTTCAGGGAGCTTCTGATCAGTTGCCCCTTGGACACATCACTGCGAGGACCCAGCATGGAGATCTGCTCACAGCTCACAGCACACAGAAGGTCCCTCTCGCCACTGGAACACTTCAGGCCCAGAGAGTAATCACGGCAGCTGGAGGCGGGGGTGGCTTGGCTGCTTCTCCCCACAGAGGGGAAGAAGGAAGAACAGAGCAGGCACATGAGGGCACCATGGTGCCATGGTCAAGCGTACAGACTCAGGGACCCTAACCAGATCCAAACTGTAGCCCAGCCCTGGGTGCAAGGATTTGCTTTTGCTCCCTGTTACTTCTTACATCTGACCGTGAAGGTCACTGGCCAATGAGTGAGAGAAAGCACGCCTTGGGCTTGCACTAGCAACTGTCAGGACACCTAAGAAGTGCTAAGGGACAGCGTCCGCAATGACGTGGCAGCAGGGACGCAGGTGTGCTTCTGTGAGGAGAAAACTGGGGACCCATCACCAGTCCCAGCCTCTGAAGAGGCTGCCACAGAAATGCTGCCTCCATCTGTATTCCCTGGGGCTGCCCTCTGGATCTGCCTTTCCCAGGTCCTGCTGGGATGGAACTCTAAAGAACAAGGAGACGACCCTGCAGACTGAAGTAGGAGCCAATGAGGAGCCGGACACAGTCACAAACCTACACATGAGCCCCTGAGTTCCTGGAAGGGGCCATGCTGGCTGTTCTCATTCTACTCCAGTGCACGAGTCCCCAGAAAGTGGCTAACCTGGTGGCAGCCTGCCTATGAAGGATCTTTTCTGTGCCCTTTCTATCGAAGGTTTCTTCAGAGCAGAATCTACAGAAGCCCCCAGCTCTGAGGCAACCCACCCAACAGGTCCTGGCTCTGTATTCTACTGTCCCCGGTGTTGAGCTGTTGGGGAGACCATCCCAACAGGGCTAGGTGTCATCAATCTACACGTCTCTGAAATCGGCTAATATGAGCAGGAACCCCACAGCGGTGGTGGCCCTGGTGCCATCTGAGTAGAAAGAGTGAGACTGGGTTGAGGGGATGTGGCTAGGCTCAAGGAGGTGTTAAAAAGCACAAATATGACCCGGCTGTCACAGGATGGGCACCCGGCCTCAGAAGACAATCAAGCATGACTGGTCCCTCTGTGTGAAGACGTCTGATCTGAGATGAGGGTTTATACCATATGTGTGTGGTGTGAGTCGTCTAGGGTACACACAAACTGTAATAGACCCCAACAGGCAACATGGCTGCTCCCAACATAGTGGCATGGTGTCTCGTGCTCCTCAGAGATGACCAGCTGAGGCTGTGGGATAGGCCCTGAATTGTACGCCTCTAAGCTGAGGCGGACTCAGATCTTAAGAAGTTCGACATCTTCTTGGACTCTAGAGCGTGCAGGGCAGCCCAGAACACTCTTCCAACAGATTCCAGCGAGACCCCTTTCGGTGCATATACACAAGGAGCCAGGGGGCAGCCCTACCCCATGGTGGAGGTGAGAAGCGATTCTGAGCCAGGAATCAGGACTGTCTTGGCTACCTTTCTATGGCTGTGATTAACACTGTGGCCAAAAGGAACTCGGCGAGCAAAGAGATTTCATTCCGGCTTACAGCGCTCGGGTCGCACACCATCACGGAGGGAAGTCAAGGCAGGACTCCAGCCAGGACCCTGGAACTGGGACCTTAAGCAGAGGTCATGGAGGGTGCTGCTCACCGGCTTGCTCCTCATGACTTGCTCAGCCTGCTTCCTTACGGCACTCAGAACCACTCAGAGTGGGGTTGGCCCTCCCCTCCCACATCAACCATCGATCAAGTGGACATAACTCTAGCTTGTATCAAGTTGACCTGAAACCAGCCAGTACAGGAACATGCTGTGAAGGCCCTTGGTCCCCCCTAGGACCCAGGCTTTTCCCTAAGACCTTTGTCAATGCCTATTTCCTGTGGCTCCTAGACCAAGTTCACACACAATACACAGCCACTTCTCCCTGGAGCTAGAAGTCCTGAGTCAAGATGGAGGCAGGATCTTTCCACCCACAGGCCCTAGGAGGTCCCTCCCACCTCTTCAGCTCCCAGTGGCCCAACATCCTTGGTTTGTGGCTGAGTCACACTGACACCTGCCTTCCTCATTTAAATCTGTGAGTCCTGGTCTCTCCTGAGAGGACACAGGGCGCTGGTTTGGGTCCACTATGCCAGCAAGGCCAGACTATAATCCTTAATACACCCATCAAGACTTCATTTCCAAATGTTGTCAGATTCTGAGGGTCCAGGTAGATGTGGACTTTGAACAAACACCATTCCGTCCTCTGGGCAGAGACAATGGATGGTGGGGAACAATGTAACTTGGGTTCAAAGGGTTTCTGTGGCTGGGCTGAGAGTGAGGCACAGTGAGCATGGGGGCGGGGCAGTAACCGAGCAGGTATGGGGAGCAGGTGGGTTCTGGATCAATCTTCCGGGTGGAGCTGAGAGGGCTCACTGACAGACAGGACTTCTTCCCTAGCACCCAGGCTCACACAAGCCAATCACTCTGCTCAGGTCTGGAATCACTCCTTCCCTCCGCCCGGCCCTCCTCTGCACAACATGGCAATACCATTAGATCTCAATCCATCAACAGGCTGCGGAGACGCTATGCCTCAATCCGGGGAAGCTGTCTCCATCCCCACAGCCAGTGACCCACAAGACTGCCTTCACTCTCCTGAGTGGCAGGAGCAGCATTTATTACCCAGCCCAGGAAAGGGAGCCAATGAGAGTCTTGGGCTGCAGAAGGTCAAGCTGCTGGACTCCACCTACCTGCTGTTCTTTCAAATGACGCAGAGAATAGCCAGCTGCAGATGGAAATAGCAATCCCCGTGGGGACAGTCAGGTGGGCATGCATACCAACCCCAGTGGGGACAGTCAGGTGTTCATAGCAACCCCAGTGGGGACAGTCAGGTGTTCATAGCAACCCCAGTGGGGACAGTCAGGTGTGCATAGCAACCCCAGTGGGGACAGTCAGGTGTGCATAGCAACCCTAGTGGGGACAGTCAGGTGTTCATACCAACCCCAGTGGGGACAGTCAGGTGTTCATAGCAACCCCAGTGGGGACAGTCAGGTGTTTATAGCAACCCCAGTGGGGACAGTCAGGTGTGCATAGCAACCCCAGTGGGGACAGTCAGGTGGGTATAGCAACCCCAGTGGGGACAGTCAGGTGGGTATAGCAACCCCAGTGGGGACAGTCAGGTGGGTATAGCAACCCCAGTGGGGACAGTCAGGTGTTCATAGCAACCCCAGTGGGGACAGTCAGGTGTTTATAGCAACCCCAGTGGGGACAGTAAGGTGAGCATAGCAACCCCAGTGGGGACAGTCAGGTGTTCATAGCAACCCCAGTGGGGACAGTCAGGTGTTTATAGCAACCCCAGTGGGGACAGTAAGGTGAGCATAGCAACCCCAGTGGGGACAGTCAGGTGGGTATAGCAACCCCAGTGGGGACAGTCAGGTGAGCATACCAACCCCAGTGGGGACAGTCAGGTGAGCATAGTAACCCCAGTGGGGACAGTCAGGTGTTCATAGCAACCCCAGTGGGGACAGTCAGGTGGGTATAGCAACCCCAGTGGGGACAGTCAGATGTTTATAGCAACCCCAGTGGGGACAGTAAGGTGAGCATAGCAACCCCAGTGGGGACAGTCAGGTGTTCATAGCAACCCCAGTGGGACAGTCAGGTGTTCATAGCAACCCCAGTGGGGACAGTCAGGTGTGCATAGCAACCCCAGTGGGGACAGTCAGGTGTTCATAGCAACCCCAGTGGGGACAGTCAGATGAGCATAGCAACCCCAATGGGACAGTCAGGTGAGCATAGCAACCCCAATGGGGACAGTAAGGTGAGCATAGCAACCCCAGTGGGACAGTCAGGTGGGCATAGCAACCCCAGTGGGGACAGTAAGGTGAGCATAGCAACCCCAGTGTAGGCAGAGATCCTTCCCCTTAGCATCCTCATCAACCCTAAGAGCTGACATTCCTGTCTGCTAGAGGCATGTCAAAAGCAGAAAGCAATATGTTCCAAGGTTCTGAGCTGGCTAGTTTGATGTCAACTCAACACAAGCTAGAGTCATTTTGGAAGAGGGAATTTCAATTGAGAAACTGCCCCCCCCCAATTGGCCAGTGAGCAATACACAATGGATTGCTGGCTGATGGGCGGTGCTAACCTTAGGTGAGCGGTCCTGGAGGGTGTAAGAAAGAAGACTGAGAAAGCCCTGAGGAGCAAGGCTGTAAGCAGCCCTCTTCAGCTCGGGACTCCAGGTTTCTGCCTCTAGTTCCTGCCTGACTTCCTCAGATGAGACGGTGGACTGGGATATGGAACCGCCAACTGAAATAAACTCCACCCCCAAGTTGCTTTGGGTTCTTGTGTTTTATTACAGCAGTAGAAAGCTTGACTTTACAGTCTGCATGAAGTCTTTTTGGTGTCTGGGACTGAAATCCCATGTAGGGTGTGCTGCAGGAAACTCTTAGGGCCTTCTAAGGACTTCTGGGTAAACTGTGAGTCCCGTGGGCCTCGCCCCGCTGGCCCCGCCCCTGCCCCACCCCCACCTCCACCAGATGTCCCCCCCTCATCCTGCCCCCGCTGGCCACGCCCCTTTGGGCCACGCCCCTGCCCCGTGGGGTGGGACGTACCCGCCCTGATGTCCTTCCACTCTGCTCCGAAGGGAAGGGCCCCTGTCCTGAGGAACTTTGGATAAGCAACTACAGCTCAGAAAAGGCAGATGAGCAAGGTGGCTAGCCAAGACTAGCTATATCAGTGAGCTCTAAGTTTGAGTGAGAGACCCTGCCTCAGTGAACAAGATGAAGAGTGGCTCTCAATATCAGCCCAAGGTCTCCACGTGCAGACATACATATCACATACACACAACACAATCACACGCATACACACCCACACATATGCAAATAATGCACGTACTCACACACACACCACACAGAAAAGGAAAAATAAAAATAATCATAAGTCTGTGCCCTTCCCCCTGAGGGCCATAATCAGCTCAGCCACTCCTCTCTGGAAAAACACCCATAAGTGAACAGGACAGAATCAGGATGGGGTGCAGGTCCCCAGGGACACAAACCCTGTGTCTGCGTAAACCCAGAGCTGCCATCACAGCCGACAGCCTCACACTCTCACAGTCCCTCAGGCAGACACAGGCTCCGGGTGTCCTTCTGCTTTCTCGTGGCTGTGGACAGTGAAGCCTCGCCCAAAAGGCCAATGCTGCCCTCTCCCTGAGGCCGCTGGTAAGGAAGAAGCAAGCCGTGTGTGGATCCGGACTCCTCAGAGCTACGTGACTTCATACACATTTGCGCTGTTTATGCTCGTCCTGGGAGCAAGGTGGCATGTGGCGTGTACCTAAGTAAGGAAATGATCTCACACCTGGCCCCTGAGCATCATGGGTGGCCTGTTTTGTCACACAGCCTCTCATTTACTCTTATGGTCCACATGACTCCTGTATTACTATGGACTTCTAAACCTAATTTTTAATAACTGCTGAGTTTCTTCAGTTGCAATGGTTTATCAAAACCTTTTTCTGCAGTTGTCATTGATTTCTGGGCTTGTGAATAGTTGGGGACATGGGAGCCCAGTTTGCTCCTCATCAAGGCGCTCACACTGCCTGCTTGCCAGGACCCTTGTCACTGAGCGCAAAGATGGGAAACCAGCATCACTCTGCCTCTGAGGAAACTGTGATGTGTCTGTCGTGAGGAAAAAGAGGCTGCTTACTAAACAGTGGGCAGAGAGAGACGCTCACCGACATGGGAAAGGAGGCAGTGCAACAACATTCAAAAGCACAGTTCTAATGCTAAGTAAGCATGTATGCATATGTGTGTGCAGCACACGTGTCTATATATGTGCATATGTATGTGTATCCATGTGTATATTAGTGTGTATGTGTGCATATGTGTACATATGTGTGCATATATATGTCTATTGTGAGCATGTGCATGTATGCTCATGTGCATACCTGTATATGTTTGTGAATTACATGTCTATATGCATGTACATGTTTGTGTATCTATGTATGTACATGTGCCTATATGTGTATATGTGCGTGTACTCATGTGGATATGAGTATGTATGTGTATATATGTGTGCATATGTATGTGCATGTGTGTATGCATGCATATATGTGTATACATGTACAGGTGTGTATATATTTGTGCATTAATGTGTCTATATGCATATACATGTTTGTATGTGTGTGTGTCCACATATATACATGTGTGTATATGGATGGTAAATGTGCATGCATGTCAGCATATGTGTGTATATGTGTTTATGCATGTATATGTGTGTTTGTGCATGTATGTGTGTGTATATAACATGGCTGAGAGGCACTGATCTATTACAACACTAGTAACAACAGAGACACTGGGAACATTCTCTTCTTCCTTCCTTGCAGTGCTCTGGGAGAACCAGGCCCCACCTTTGCTGCCAAGAAGGAATCGAGTTCAGTGACAATGGTGGAGAGCTTGATGGGCAGACAGTCTCCCTCCCCTCTTGCAGCCCCAGCTTCAGGAGCTAAGCCATTTGTGGCAGCCAGTGCTCCCGCGGAGCTGGGCACGCTAATCTGCACCATGCGGGGGCAGCTTGCCCTCTTGGCTGTTAAGATTCACAGCTGTACATGGGGCACAACAGACTGTGAAATGCTAATAAATCTAGGGTCGCCTCTCCATTTCACCAATAATAATTAGCAAATTAAAATGGAAATGTCACCACCAACCCATAAACGTCCTTAAGTGCAGCACAGAAAACCTCTCAGGAGCAGAAATGACATTTGTCCATGCCACATCCAGGGCAGGCTTGCTGTCGGATGTTGTTCAGAACCGCTCCGGCACCCAGGGAGCCCGGCTTGGAGCAGACAGATCACGGGATCAGAATATTTGTGTCAGCAGAAAAATGCAACTGTCACCCAGCCTGCTTTATGTGGCCCGAAATGCATGGACCAGGGATGGCAGGCATCACGCGAGAGAGACAGCGGGAAGAGGGATGAACTCTAACCACACCGTCACTTCATACCCGATGTCTGGACCACAGAGCATCTCCCTGGCCAAATACAGGAAGGACTGGGAAATGATGACCAAATAAGGCACCACCAGGTTCCCCTTGAGGGGCAGGCACTAAACAGTGGTGTGTCCCTTCACAGGGCCCAAGTGTATCAGCGTACTCCGCAGCTGCCTCTCCTGCTCTCGGACCCTGAGGATCCCCCTAAAGGTGGCCTTGAGTCACATCCACATATGAAACCGAGTTTGTCTTAGCCCCATTTCCCCTAACCAATGAATGATGAGGAAACTGTCTATGCAAAATGAATCTGTGGGAAGGTAGGCTTGCCTTTCTTAGGAGATGGGAAGAGGGAAAGAGAGGAAAAAAGAGAAAGAGAAAGAAATAGGAGAGAGAAGAGAGAGAGAGAGAGAGAGAGAGAGAGAGAGAGAGAGAGAGAGAGAGAGAGAGAGAGAATACATAGGCACATTCTCCAGAGGAGTAGAAAAGAGATCATGAGGAACTGACTCGCTCTCATAGAGTCTGCCCAGTCCTGGGATTGGTGCAGCAAGTTGACAATACCTCGAGAGAGTCTGGAGGTCAGACCAGGCAAACGAAAGCCCGAGAGGAGAGTCCATGGCAAGAAGACCTAGTATACAGCTTCTGCCTGGCATACACAGGTCCCTAGCTCTCCCCAAAACGATGCTCAAGACCTGGATGGGACAGTGATAATCAAAGATCTCTGGGACATGGGAGATGCACCCTGAAATTGCTCATCTGACCACATTGAGCTTCCAGGCCATGGCCTGGACACAGCACAGTAGATTCCTTGAACCAAGAAGGTTTGGCTAGTAGTTTGGGGAGATGGGGGCAGAAAGCGTATGTAAAAGTTTTTTGGGGGGGCAGATGGTCCCAAAAGTACCAAGCCAGTGCACATGTGTAAGGAGCGACTGAGAGCACAGAGGCCACCATGGTATTCAAGGGAACGGAGTCCACTCTGTAGACACAGGGATGCCGATGTCAGCTGCCTACACCAGCTGCATGGCGAACCCCATCATTCAAGGGACCTCAGAAAGAAACTCGTGCTGGTCTTTGGGAATAATTAGCCCAGATTCTACATAAGTCAGTGGTTTTGGGCCCATCTTAATGAGCTCATAAAGGAAGAGGAATTCAAGCCTGAAGAAGGGGGGGTTAGCGGGGGGGGGGAGACAATAGGAATCAGAATCGATGGAGTCAGGAGGAAGTGAAAGCTGATCTTTAAGGAAAACAATGTGTCTGATCGGGTTCTCATCAGACAGACTCAAGTGGAAAAACAGAGAAGAAACTAGTCCCCAGTGTGGGGAATGAGACCACTGTGTGGCTGCAGGTGCTTCAGGCTGACACATGCGCTTACCATGGTCACAGGAGATTAACTTACAGACGTTAATTGTGTTTCTACATAGGAGTGATCAGCAAAACTTGCAATTGAAAATGAGAAACAATTCTTTTTTTGCCACAGCATTAAAAAAATATACCTTCGAATCAAACCTCTAAAACATGTATGATGTCTTCACGCAAACTACGAAACACCTCTGAGGGGAATTTAGGAAGTCCTCAAGGCCAGGGAGATGACTCTAGTTGGCCAAGCCCTTCCTTGAAAACATAAAGACCTGAGTTCAGATCCCCAACACAAACGTAAAGATCCAGACGTAGTAGCACATGTCTGTAATCCCTGCAGTGAAGAAATGGGAGGCAGAGACAGAGAGCCCCTGGGAGGTCGCTGGGCATCAGTCAAGCCTGCTTGGTGAAGTTCCAGGCCAGTGAGAGACCCTGTCTCAAACAGAAATGTGGGCAGCACCTAAGGAAAAATATTCAAGACTGTCCTCTGATTTCTGCAGGTGCGCACTCATGAGCGCACACACACACACACACACACACATATACACACACATATACACACACACACACATATACACACACACATACACACACACACATATACACACACATATACACACACACACATACACACACACATATACACACACATATACACACACACATATACACACACATATACACACACACACATATACACACACACACATATACACACATATACACACACACACACATACACACACACACATATACACACACACAAATATTTGGGAAGATATTGTCATAGTTAGGGTTTCTGTTGCTGTGAAGAGACACTATGACCTCAACAACTCTTATTAAATGGCAAATATTTAATTAGGGTGGCTTACATTTTTTCAGAGGTTTAGTCCATTATCATCACTGTCTTACATGCTGACATGCAGGCAGAAATGGTGCTGGAGAGTATCGGAGAGTCCTGCATCATGACTTGCAGGCAACAGGAAGTGGTCTGAGACATTGGGTGTGGCTTGAGCACATATGAGACCTCAAAGCCCACCCCCACAGAGACACACTTCCTCCGACAAGGCCACACCCACTCCCACAAAGCCACACCTCCTAATAGTGCCTCTCACTCTTTGGGAGCCATTTTCTCTCAGCCACCACAGCTGTACTGTGTTAGTGGATTACAAGATGGATGAGAGCTAGCACACTGCTTACTAAAGTCGGTCTAGAGGACCACTGCAATCCCATTCAAAATACAGTGATCTTTTTTTTTATTAAATTGCATCTAGTTATTACATATTTGTGAACATGTAGTATATACATGTGCCTCTTCTGCCTTTTGTAGGCACCTGAATGCACATATAACACGAATGTATGCAGACACACACAAATACACATAATTAAAATTTTTTCAAAAGATCAAGTGTTTTGGGGTTGGTCCCCCCTACAGCCTCTCTCCCTTTGGGATTATTGATTGATTTCTTCTTTCTTGTATCCTCACATCTTCTTCTTTTCCTGAGTCTTGGCCCTCATCTCTCCTTCTGAGGACGACAGTAAGATTGCATGAGGTCCATCCAAATGACCTCATGGCAACCCAGGGACTTCTTTAAGGACTTTGTGTCCAAGCATGGTCATATCCTGGGATGCTGGGTCCTAGGGCTTCAACTCGAGAATCTGGTGGAGCAGAGAGATGAGATAGTTACATCTTAAACATACGATTTTATGATATGCTGGCTACACCTCAATTAGGGGGACTCTTTTTGGTTTTGGTTTTTCAGAAGCTTGCTCTCAGATTATTGTGCTTATCTGTTTAATCACAAACACGTCCATCATGTGGGATCTGTTTCATCCAAGTACACACAATGGAGTAAATGATTTCCCATGGCCATCCCCATGTCCTGTTTTTCTAAGAAAGCCTGCCTCGCTGGGTTGCTGACTAGTTTTATGTCAACCTGACACAAATTAGATTCATTTGAGAAGAGAGAATCTCATTTGAAAAATGCCCCACTGGATTGGTCTGTGGCCAAGCCTGTGGTACATTGTCTTGATTGATGATTGATATGAAAGGACTCAGACCATTGTGAATTGTGCCACCCCTGGGCAGCGCGAGCAAGACATACAGAGCAAGCCAACAAGCAGCATTCCTTCATGGCCCCTACTTTCATTTCTGCCCTTCGTGAGTTCCTTCCCTGACATCTCTCTGTGTAGACTGTGGTATAGAATTACAGCTATAGTAAATCCTTCCCTCCATAAGGCATGTTAGACATGGTCTTTATCAGTGTCTTAAACATTCTTATACTGCTGGGAAGAGACACCATAACCGAGGCAACTCTTAGAAAAGAAAGCATGTTATTGGGGAGCTTGCTTACAGCTTCAGAGGATTAGTCCATTATCATCATGTTGGGGAGCGTGGCAACCGAGCTGTAAGTGAGGGCTACATCTTAATCTGCAGGCCAAGAAGGAGAGATCTTGGCCTAGCATGGTTTTTGAAACCTCGAAACCCACCCCAGTGACATGCTTCCTCCAATGAGGCCACATCTACTTCAGCAAGGCCTCACCTCCTAATCCTTCTAATCCTATCAAAGAGCTCGACTCTCTGGTGACTAAACATTCAAATATCTGAGCCTGTGGGGTCCAGTCTCATTCAAACTATAACACTCAGCAACAGAAACCCCAATAAAGACACTGGACCTTTCTTGATTGCTTTATTGTACAAAACAATAGGTGAGCGGGGAATTAGCTCAGTTGGTAAAGTGTTTGCCTTGCATTTAACCATCAGAACCCACAGAGAAAGTCAGGTATGGGCCAGCAACGTGGTTCAGTGAGTAAAAGCATGCCAAGATGGATCCCAAGGAGACACGTGGTAGAAGGAGAGAACCAACTCCCGAAAGTTGTTTTCTTGTCTCCTGTGTGAGTGGTGGAACACACACACACACACACACACAGAGAGAGAGAGAGAGAGAGAGAGAGAGAGAGAGAGAGAGAGAGAGAGAGAGAGAGAGAGAGAGAGAGAAATGTAAAAACACTTTAAAGTCATACATGATAGTGTATGCTTAGAATTGTAATTCAAGTTCTGAGGTCATGGAGGCAGAGGCGTCCCTAGAATTTGGTGACCAGACATCTTAGCTTACTTGACATGCTCCAAACCAGCAAGAGAGCCTGAAGTACAACACTTCAGTTGACCTCTGACCTCCACATGCACATGCATGTGTCTATCCACACACATGTGTAGACTGAGTTTTATTTTGACGTCTTCATATATGTGAACTTCAGTCCTAATCACCCCTATAACCCTTTCTTATCCCCACTACCAAAACAGCCTCTCTTTTACGTTCACATATTCTCAAAGTCTAAATTCCGGATACAAGAGGAAAACATGGGATGTTGTCTGCTCTGTCTGAGTCCTGAACCCTGGAACTGCCCACAGACTTTTGAACTATGCTGGAGCTCTCCATGGTCCTGAAAGTTCAGCAGAGGATGAAGAAAGTGTTGGGCTGTGGAGAGCTCCCAACCTCCTTACCAGGTTCCCAGGATGCTGGCTAACATCCAAAGATTGCTCTTGAGTCTATGTCAAGGATGTAGTGCCCCCTGTAGGTGACTCTGAGTCCTAGCCCAGAGCTTAAATGTCTGCCTACAAACATCCAGAGGAGCCCCAATGTCCCTAGCTGAGTTTTCTGCCTCCCACCTTGAGCCTCTCAGGAACGCTTCTACATTTGAGGGCCTCTTTCCAGGCAGTGCTGGGCCTCAGGAAAAAAGTTAGAGCCTGAGAGGCAAGGGTTCAATCCAGGTATGTAGCCAATGAGGACATAGCTTCCCACACCTGCCATTCTAGCCCAAACCTGTGTCTCCTGCCCTGCACGTGGTGTGGTACCAATACGACCCCACTGCTCACTCAGACAACATCTACAGAATCTTGACTTCATTTTGCTCATGTGTTGCCAAGTCCTGGCATATGGTGGATGCCCAGTAAAATGTTAGCTAAATGAATAAACCAGGCTGTAAACACTTATGGGAAGTCTTGGCCACTGGAGCGCTGCAGCCCAGAACTATCCACTCAGTCTTCCCTCTGGTTGCAGCAATGGAATCAACAGCGGCTTCAGGGCCACTTCTGTGCCCAGGGTTGAACACTGGGACTCTTGCCACTACCTCCAACAGAACAACTCATTTCTGCATGTTTGGCACATTGGTGTTTCCAAGAAAAGTAGTTATAGGACAAATTATATTACTCATTTCTACATGTCTGAATTCCATTCTATTTAAAAGGTTCAAGTTACAGTGTCCTTCCTGGCAGGCATATTCTTCAATAAGCAAATGCCGTCAGTAAGTACTTCCGTCACCCCATATGAAGAAAGGTCTGGCAGCTGGAGAGACAGCTTGGTTAGTAAGGTGTCTACTGCAGAAGCACCAGGACCTGAGTTTGGATCCCCAAACCCATGTGAAAAGCCAGGGGTGTTTACACATGTCTGCAATCCCATGTTTACATAGGTCTGCAGTCCCAGAAGCAGGAAAACAGAGACAAGGGATCCCTGGGGCTTACTTGTCAGCTAGTCTAGCCAAACGGGAAAGCTCCAGATTCAGTGAGTCTGTCTTTAAAAAACTAAGATGGGGCTGTGGTTTAGAGCACTGACTGCTCTTTCAGAGGACCCAGGTTCAATTCCCAGCACCCACATGACAACTCACAGCTGCCTGTAACTACAGGATCCAGTGCCCTCACACAGGCTTACATGAAGGCAAAACACCAATGCACATAAAAGATAGATAGATGATAGATAGATGATAGATAGATAGATAGATAGATAGATAGATAGATAGATAGATCAATATAAATAAAGAACATTTAAAAAAAAAACCTAAGATGGAGACTCATTGAGGAAGACACCAATGTTGACATGTGCACGGAGGAGGGGGAAGAGAGGCAGAGAGGGAGAGAAGAGAGAGAGAGAGAAAGAGGAGAAAGAGAGAGACCTGTGCCTTCCTGGGTCATCTTCTCACACCACTTGAGGACCATTCAATCCAGTGTGTTCCCCCCACCTAAGGAGCCCTGCCTCAGTTGGTCCAACCTTAGCTAGCTCGTGTTGAAGGGGTATCCTAGGCCAACTTTGAATGACTCAGATTTAAGAAACAAAATTTTGTATCCCTGAAGCCTCAGACTTACCCTTGAAATGTCACACAAAGGAATGATTTATCTCCTGCCCACAGAAATGCCCAACACCCAAAGGCCAGTTCATGCTGGTGACCTAACTCTCCTATTCTTATAAGCATTGTCTCTTAGGAGAACCCCACTAGTGTTGATACACACTTCAAAATGTAATCATCCCCCACGGGCCTGACGAATACGTGACATGGTGAGCCGTGGGTTTCCAAGCCAAGACGCCTCAATTCTAACACGTCCTGGATTGTGGTTTCTCAGTCTTCCTTTTTCCCAAAAGTGACATCAGAACATTCTGCTATCTCCCATTCCCCTGGCTTCCAGGACCACCCAGCACCCTTTGGGATAAAGCAGCCCTCTCCATGCTAAAGATGCAGAGGCATGCATGCACACAGAGGCCCCGAGGAAGCAAGGGAAGATCTGTTCTCTACTTAGCCCAAGCGCAAAGCACAGCCTCTTTCTTCCAAGTACACAGCATTAGAGCCGCATTGACACTGGCCCATTTGCTGAAAGCCAGGCCCAGCAGTTTAGTGATGCCCGAAGCCCAAGTCTGAATGGCAATGGACACTTGATCACAATCCCAAACCCTTGAGTTCCCAGCTGAATCTCCTCCCGTGAAGAATGCTTCTCCACTATTTTAGAATTCCGGTTTCAGAGACTGTGATGTCAGCTTCAATCCTCATCTCCATCTTGGG
Source organism: Microtus pennsylvanicus (assembly GCF_037038515.1). Classification (NCBI taxonomy): domain Eukaryota; kingdom Metazoa; phylum Chordata; class Mammalia; order Rodentia; family Cricetidae; genus Microtus; species Microtus pennsylvanicus. The sequence continues at coordinate 80,438,939 of NC_134591.1, read as the reverse complement.
CAGGACGCTAGGTGCTGTAGAAGGCTGGCCTTCTCTCAACTGGGCCACCAAGGTCTCTTGAAAACTTAGTGCCAACAGGCAGTCACTGGCCCCTTCCTGTGTTATACTGGGGCAGGGACCTCTGCAAGTACGTGAGTGGAGCTATTTAGCTACGAAAGGACAAAGGTAGCAGGAATGGGGGCTTTTCCGTGACTTTTATGTCCCCGTGTGGAATAGCTGTAAAGAAAAGAGGAGGGGAAACACAACCCTGTGTAATCTGTGCCTTATAGTATAGGTAAGCAGCTGGCTAGCTAAACGCTCCTCACATTCCCCTCGGGGCTGGTATCCCAAGTGCAGGGAGGGCTAGGGAGGCCAGGCTGCATGGGGTGTGTGCTGAGGACTGTCCCCAGGGATGTGTCACCTTCCAGTCCCCAGCTGGAGTTTCACTGCAGCATCCACAGACAGGTGAGGATAAATCTCCACAAACGGAAATGTGTGGCAGACAAGGGTGCAGGACCACACTGCAGTGTCCTTGACCTCTCCTTGACCTTTCCTTGACCTCCCTTCCTTCACTCACTTTTTTCCCAGCACCCATCACCTCCATCCTAGCTCCTCCATTCTATTTCTTGCTGGCTTGATTCCTTGTGTTTTTAACTTTTAATACATGTGTGTGCACATGTGTATGGTGTGCACTCATTCTTAGCTCCCATGTCCTCACTGTGACGTGCACGTGAAGGTCAGAGGGTAACTTGAAGGAGTCTGTTCTCTTCTGCCACGTGAGTTCCCGAGTTCCCGAGAAGGAACTCAAGTCATCGGGCTTGCAAGGGCCTTTACCTGCTGAGCGTCTCGCCAGCGTTGTTTATATTTTTATAAACCGGGGTATATATCATTAAAAACTTTACCAGTGTGTGATTCAAACATTTAAGCTACCTGCAGGCGATTGTTTAATCCCTATGTTTATATTAACTTGCTATATTAAATTAAATGTAACTTAATACCGATTTAATTCAATTGAAATAAGTATTGTTGTAAAATATATTAAACAGTAAGCTATTAGGTCATTTTGTCAGCGATTTATTTATTATTTCAGGAGTATGCGTGTATGCCAGAGCATATATGTCTGCAAGTGGCCTTGAAGAAGAGGGTGTCACATCCCCTGGAACTAGGGTCGAGCAACTGTACATGCCCTGATGTGGGGTATAAGAGTTAAGCCTGGGTTCCCTGGAAGAACAGCCAGTGCTCATATCGAGCCATCTCTCCAGCCCCTAGAGGGGTGGGGGTGAGCTGGGCAGTGTCTGATGCCGATTTGACACAACTTGGAGTCACCTAGGAAGAGAAAATCTCAGCTGAGGAATTGACCTGTGGCCAAGCCTTTGAGAAATTGTCTCAATTGATTAATGTGGGAGGGCCCAACCCATTGTGAGCAGCCCCAGCCCCAGGTGAGTGGTCCTAGGCTGTATGAGAAACCAGCCGGGCACGATCCAGAGAGAGAGCCAGCAAGCAGCACTCGTCCATGGTTTCTGCTCCGTTCCTGCTTGAGGGTCCCAGTTTACCTCAGTGATGGACTGTGATGTGGGAGCATTATCTGATGTAAACCCTGTCCTCCCCCAAGTGGCCTCTGACCGTGTGTTTATCACAGCAGTAGGAAGGGAACGACAGTGGCGGGTGTGACTTGGAACCTCAAAGCTCTGATGGAGCCAAACAGATCCAGCTTTTTCCACTTCCAATGTGGTACACCTAACTCTGTCAGCAAATGTCTTGGTCAGACTCAGGTGCCCAATCCCCTACGGAAGGGGAGGCACCGCAGAGAGACACCAGCTTCTTTGTTCACAAAAGCAGGCTGTAAAAGCCATCTATTCTCTTCTCCCACCTACAGCCCACTGTTCCCTGCCCACCTGGCCATCATAGTGTTGATTCCAGCATCTTCTTCCTGGGGCTAAGATGGTGTTTGTGCCATCTGTCCACCCTCACCCTGTCAGTCCATCCTCACCCTGTGCTGTCTGTCCATCTTCACTCTACACTGCTGTCTGTCCATCCTCACCCCATCTGTCCATCCTCACCCTGTGCTGTCTGTCCATCTTCACCCTGTCTGTCTGTCCACCCTCACCCTGTCTGTCCATCTTCACCCTGTGCTGTCTGTCCACCCTCACCCTGTGCTGTCTGTCCACCCTCACCCTGTCTGTCCATCCTCACCCTGTCTGTCCATCCTCACCCTGTCTGTCTGTCCATCCTCACCCTGTCTGTCCATCCTCACCCTGTGCTGTCTGTCCACCCTCACCCGGTTCTGTCTGTCCATCCTCACCCTGTCTGTCCATCCTCACCCTGTGCTGTCTGTCCACCCTCACCCGGTTCTGTCTGTCCATCCTTCCTGTGTGTAAGAAGCAGAAGGATCAGAAGACACACTACTGGACAGATGAGAGATCTAACAGGGTGACTCACTGCTGCTCGACAGAGCCAGCTCTCCAGGCTAACACATGGCTGCCCTGCTCTCCTCTGCCACAGCCTCTGCCCACTTCACGTCATTTCTCAGAAGGGCTTTTTGGAGATGTGGGAATTGCCAGATCTGCAGAAGTGACATTCCCCTTCCCAGGACACTCACTGTGTCTGGGGTCATGTAGCTGTATGAAGCTGTTCTTCATGGGAGTCAAATCATTAAAAACATTAAGACCCAACCCAAGGAAAGTTCAGGAGAGATATAATCATGTCGTTTGGTTTGCTAAGCAAAGAGCAGGTCCAATTGAAAGGTTACCACCCTCTTAAAAGTGTTCTGACAACATTTCTCCCCATTTTAATGTTATCATTTTGCCTTTTCAGAGAAAGGGTTTCTATTTATCAGGGGTGATTGAGTACTTCTGAAATCGGGCGTTACTGACTTTGACCTTTTCTTTATCGGCAGGTGATAAAGCGTTGAATGGGCAGATGACAGAAATGTAATTCAAGGGTCAGGAAGTTTACGAGGATGTGATTCGTGAGGGGGAGGGCTAAAATCTGAGGGAGAGAAGGAGAGCAGGAAGTGGAGATGTAACCACGGCTGCCTCTAACGGAATCTCCAGCATCACAAATGAAGACACCAGAGTCCAAATCCCACCTCATGCCAGAGTGAGCCAGTGTGAACCAGTGTGAGCCAGGAAACATGAGTGTATCAGCTACATCTCTAGTTACTGAGACAAAATCCCTGACAACTGTGACTTAAGGAAGAAGGGTTTCATACTGCTTCCCTCTATCACTGTGCACCAAGACGGGGCAACACTGTAGCTGTCTGAAGCTACAGGACAAAGAGTTTAACTAAGTTTATGGTTTCAGAGAGTCAGAGTCTGTGACAGCAGAGCGAAGAAGTGGTGTCAGGAGCCAGCACCCATTCACATCTCAACCCCCAAGCAGGAGGCAGAGAGTTGATTTAAATATTCAAATCAAGAGCTGGAACTTGCCCAAGGTCTCATAGATATGCTTCAGGGCCCTCGATCCCCTAAGGTAACCTAGGGGAAGTTTGTGGAAAGGGAGGTAGGACAGACTTCTTAATAAAATATATAATTGACTCAAAAAAATAACACGAAAACCCCTTACTGAATGTCCCCTGTGTGCTGGGGATGCTGTCTGGGGACTTCAAGTAGAGGAAAAAGCAAGCCCTGTGTTCATGAGGATGTCTCTGTTACAACCTGAATGCAAATGGTCCCCACATGTTCAAGTGTTAGGCCTGTAATCCCAAGTTGATGGCACTGTTTGGAAAAATGGTGGAAACTTCAAGAAGCCAGGCTCACCTAGAGGAGCCATCTCCGAAGGGCATGCCTTGCCCTGACACCTTGTCCTTCTCTGCTTCTCCTCCACATCCAGCAGTGCCTCTCCTCTGCCATCTGTTCCCATCACCGCCTTGCTCTGCTTACACGTGAGGAGCTATGGACTGAACCCCCTCCTGTTGGTTTGACTGAGAAACGCCCTGATTATCTCAAGTACCACTTGAATGCTTGGCTCAGATAGATAGATAGATAGATAGATAGATAGATAGATAGATAGATAGATAGATAGATAGATAGACAGACAGATAGGTGTTATAGGGTAGCTTATAGGCTCTGATTCTGCTAATCTAACAATGGCTATCTATGAATGAAAAGTTCAAGAATCCAGCAGTTGTTCCGTCCATGAGGCTGGATGGCTCAGCTGGTCTTCGGTTGATGCCAGGATCCCAAAGGAGTAGAGGAAATCCTTCTGCCACCTGCTCATGACAACCTCGGAGCCAGCGGGCTGCCGCTTTCTGTGCAGCAAATCATCAGACTCTGCACTCTTCAGCCTGAAGTACATTTCACAATATTTGGAGTGGGGTAGGTAATTAGACCTTTTGTTTGTCGCAAGGAAACACAGGCAGAGCGTGTGATGGGCTCATTATCTGTTTTAAGCAGGTGATGTACACACAAAGAAAGGAGTGGAGTAGAACCAACATGATGAAGAAGAGGAGGTGCTCCACGGTTCTGGAGACGGGCTGCCTGCGTGTGCTCAGCACAGAGTAGCATGTCCTAGCGTGTCCTGTCTATGTCTGATTCACCCAGGGACATATCCAGAGGGCCATTCCAGAGTCACATGTCTATCACGGCCTCTTCCTCTCCAGGCTGCATCCTGCTGTATCCTAGAGCACCAGGAATGGAAGGGCCCCCTCCTCTTGAGCATGTTTCTGTCCTAAGCAATGTCCCGGCCTGTGTGCTTGTGCATAAGTCTTCATGTGCACACACGGAGAGATCCGCACTTAACTCCTAGATAGGAATTTGCTTAAACAAAGATGCACACATCTCAAATCTTGACAGATCTCTACAAACTGCTCTCCCACTCAGAAGAGGCCACGCCAGTCTACACTGCTTTCCTTAGCACCGCATATAGGGGGGATCTGGATACAGAGTGACGCCACGTCCCTTCCATGCACCACATATAGGGGGATCTGGATACAGAGTGACGCCATGTCCCTTCCACGCACCACATATAGGGGAAATCTGGATACAGAGTGACGCCACGTCCCTTCCATGCACTACATATAGGGGAGATCTGGATACAGAGTGACGTCACACCCTTCCATGCACTACATATAGGGGAGACCTGGATACAGAGTGACGTCACACCCTTCCACGCACTCACCACCAACTGCTAATTCCCCTTCTGGAATTAGGAGAATGTCAGCCTCCTCCTTCCTCTGGCCACTAGTCCCAGGTGTATCAGCCTAGTGCAGGCACTGCCATAGCCTGCTCTCCTCTGCCCTTAAACCAAGGGACACGTTTTAAGAACAAATTGGAGCAAACATTGTTACACTGGTAGCTCACAGGTCTAGTTCAGAATTTGGACCAACCTTCTGGCCCATCACAGCAGCATAGGGGGCAGAATGCAGAAAGCCAGCAAGGCTGAGGACAGCATGCACACAAAGGCAAGGAGAGGTCTCACTGCCCAGCTCCCAAGGCCACCATCACCTGCTCCACACATGGTGTGTCCCTGCACTGCACCCCATTGTTTGTCGTGGTCAAGAGATCTCTCTAGAAGCCCTGTGTCCTGACTGAGACCACCACACTTCTGGGGCACGAGGCTGCAGGGGGCCTCAAAGAACCCAGTACTATCCACCTCCTTTTTTTCCAGGAGGAAACTGAATCTTTGGAGATGTGAATGGGATAATCGATACGTCCTCGGGCATCCGGGCAGTAAGAAAGAGAAAAACATCCCCATGGCTGGAGAACTGGTAATTAACCCTGGTGTGGCTGCCAGCTTGACCCCCGGGTGGAATCAGCTTGGGGAGGGGAGGAAGGACGATCAGAGGCCTCAACTCCAGACAAAGCAAATATCCATCTGAGGTTCAAATAATCTGGATTCCAGTTACCTGACAAAGCTAAGGCTCAAGGCATGGAGAGCTGAGACAGGCCCTGCCTGTGACTAGAGGAAGTGGCTTACAGAGCGAGTGATGGACATCAGCTGCTCTGTACACACCATTAATCTAGCAGTCAACTCAGCCTGGAGGAGGACTGGGTGGCAGGGACGCCCCAGGGTCACCTTTCCCGTCAGACTGTGGCCAGTCTGGGGCGACCGCCACACTGCATCCACCTCCAGCTGAAAGCCGCAGCCAGCACGGCAGAGGGCACCAAACAGAGTTCAAGAGGGAGAGAGAAGGAAGGAAGGGCCAGAGTGAGCCAGAGGCATGGGTCTCTCTGCCGAGCACCACTTCAGGATCCGAATGGAGGGTGACAAAGAGGTTACACTGCTTCTCTCAGGGTGTGGCCAGCTGCAGGGAAAGCCAGGAAAGTCCCCTGGAACATTCTCAGGATTGCTCTGACCTTAGAGTCCACCAGACTAGTGTTTAGAACACTCTACCCCTTCCCAGGAGGGTGGCCACTCTCTGGTCACTGTTCCTCCTCACTCTAGTCAGTTGGGGACAGTGACATAGCAGCCCAGGGCTGTGACATGAAGCAATGAACGTCTTTAGACCCCACACATGTCCTGACTCATCCCCTCAGCACCCTGCCCTGACCCAGTCTGAGAATGGTCCCAGAGGGACATTGTCCTCATGGCTTTGCAAAGAGACTTTCTAGGCTGAGTGGGACAGATACTGGTGTTGGGGAGGCTGTTCGTTCGCTTCCCGTCACCCTGACCTGAAATAATCACACAGAAATCTGTATTAATTGCAACACTGTTTGGCCAATAGCTTAAGAATATTTCTAGCTAACTCTTATATTCTAAACTAACCCATCTTCATTAATTTGTGCATCACCTCGAAGTTGTGGCCTACAGGCAAAGTTTTGGCATGCTCCAACAGAGGCATCTGTCTCCTGGTGGGTGGCTATATGACTTCTCTCTGAGTCCGCCCTCTCTCTCTGTCTCTCTGTCTCTCTGTCTCTCTCTCTCTCTCTGTCTGTCTCTCTCTGTGTGTGTATGTGTGATGTGTGTGTAGATAGATAGATAGATAGATAGATAGATAGATAGATAGATAGATAGATAGATAGATAGATATAGTTATATATGTCAGTGACAGGGAACCTCAGACAGATGACAGGGTTGTCCTTGACTGACAAGAGTCCCAAAGAAGGGATTATCCTTTCGGCTACACACAGGAGGAAACAAGTTCAAAGAAGTACGGTCATCCTCGCCAGGGCACCCTGCAGGTAAACAGATGGGTAGAATTAACAGTCAGGTCATACCTACATGTCATGGAGGTCTGCAGCCACAAGTCCCCTCCCTTCCCAGGGAGTCCTGACCTTCTGCCCTTCCGTACAGGGGTGACAGCACCTGCACTGAAGCATCCGTCATGTACTTTGGACCAGGGAGAACTGTCCGTCATCACAACTGGGAAAGTGGTATCACCTTCCCCAGGGAGCATCACTTGCCTCTCCATAGCAACCCTGAGTGGCAGGCTCAGAAATCCCTACATTGTGCAAAGGGAAAAGCTAAGATAGAGAGGTCAAATCTGTGCCCTACAGCTCCCAGCTAGTCAGCAGCAGAACACCTGACTCGTGCCTGGAGCGCAGCCTGTTGGAGAGCAGAGATGGCTGAGTGTCCACGCCCCAGCACCCACGCCTCTGAGTCCAGCTCCTGCAGAGGAACAAACTAGAAAGATCTCATACCCAGTGAGGTCTGAGAAGATGATTAATGCAGCCCTGGCTGGGAGAAAAGGGGATAATAAACTGAACACCCTGTTCCCAGCTGGCTTTGGAACACACCCAGGCCATAGGACAGGGACAACGTGCTCTGGTCCTTGGGTCCCCACAGCTTGTCACAGTCTGGTCTGTCTAGGGTCTGGATGGCGCTGGCTCCCCTTCCACCAAGATAAACACTGAGAAGTCACCTGAGTATACTGTGGATGGAGGCGGCTGGAAGCGTTACTAGGAAACAGGATGAAGGGGCCAAGGGCATGAGGACCAAGGGGCTCCCCCAGCACATCTGCAGGCAGCTGGGCTAGCACTGGAGGAACAGAAGGATGAATGAGGATGACGGTCTCTTGATCTCGGTGTGCTGGCTCCATCCTAACGTTGACGGAGGCTCAAAGGACGATTGAAAATCTAATTGCTGGGTGTTTGGGTTTGGTATTAGGGATGTTCCACTTGGTAAATATCAAGGAATTGGAAGCCGTCCCTTATCCTTTGGGCAAAGTTTACTGATGCCTTCCTGGTAGTGAGGGAGGAATTTGTAAGCAGGGTTTTTTGCACAGGACAGAGGTAGGGAGGGATGGAGAAGGAGAGAGGGAAAGAGAAGCCATGGGCCAAGCACATACACCCCAAAGGTTCCCTGAGTAACTGTAGTCTGCTCCCTTTGGGGAAGAATGTTCTAGGCCTGACTCTCCTGGTGCTCCGCTTCTGCCCTGCTTTCTGCTAACTCCGGCCCTGCACCCTGATACCCACACAAAAGGCAAGAGTTGCCTCTGGGAGTCATTGGGCTGCTTCTTGGACAAGCAGGCACGTGAAGATGTGGACCTAGAGACCAAGCTACAGCAGCCTGGCATAAGCTGTTAGCAGTGTGTCCACAGTGTATCAGGGAATCTGCAGGGGTCCTGCAGTTCATGATGCCAACCTGAGGATGGCCCACGACCCTGCCATTCCCAGCACAGCTCTCGGTCAGTGTTTCTGCCTCATCTGTTGCACACCTCCACCCCTCCCCCGCTCCATGGGGAATGCATATCCACACCGAGCCAGCAGACAGTGTCATGTCCAAGCCGAAGCCCATGGGCCACATGTTGCATGGTACAGCTATGAGTGCAGCCCACCACACATGTGCATAAAAGCAATGAGTTTTCTACTTTTTTGTAACTTCTGTTGGTTAATCACTGAAGGTGTCCCGGTAAAGGAGTAGCTAGACTGGGTAGTGGGTGCAACCATCGCACAGGCTGGGGTGGGTCCTGAGTTGAATGAAAGAGAGCGAGCTGGGCACCAGGGTCCATCTCTTTCTCCTTCCCAACTGTGAATAAGATGCGAGCAGTCACCTCACACTTGTTCCTCCGTCCTTCCCTGTCACAGGTGACTGCATCCTCCAAGGGTGAACTCAACCCTTGTCACCCTAGTCAGAGAATGCAGTGACAGCAATGGGGACAGTAACTCAGCTGTGCAATTCCCCAGCGTAAACTTCACGGATGGCAAAGTCAGGTCACAATTTCATACAAAATAGACAGGTACGTGTCCATACAACCATGGGCCTGGTCGGACACACCCAACACAGTGTGTCTGGAGCATGGGGTCATGCACTGCTTACAATGCCAGACTTCCTCTTTTAGCATGATATGTTTACTGATTATTTGGGAATTTTACAGAATGCATCCCAGTCATCCTCACTTCCAAGTCCTCTTAAGGCCACCCCCTACCTTTGTGACCTTGTCCCCCAACAAGAAAAAGAAAAGAGAAAAGATATACCAGGCCAATTTGTATTGCCCATATACTCACTGGAGCAGAGACAGTCAAACTCCTAATGGCCAGCTCCTTAAAGAAAACTGAGTCCTTCCCTACCAGTGCAGCTACACGTCAGCATCCTTATCACATTCTTTGAGAGTTCTCTTCAGTGGCTTCCTTTCGAGACTTTTTTTGGGGGGAGGGGTGTTTCTAGCTCTCGTTCCCAGCTGTGAGTCTGCAGCCATCCACACCACTACAAGAGAAGCTTCCTTGCTCTCCACAGTCAGCGGCAGCACAGCTCACGGACTTCCACATGGTTTCTGGTGATAACAGGGACAATGGACACCCATATGACCTTCAGCGATAATACAGGCCATGGACACGCGTGAACCTTGGTGTATCTGCCAGACTTTCAAATGATCTGGTCTAGACAGGAAGCCCAGATATGCTGTTTGGTCATTGAGATAGTTAAGCCTTAACTGCCAACTCAACATCCCCTAGAAGCTCTGGGGAAGAGAACCTGCATGAAGGATTATCCAGACCAAGTTGACTTGTGAGCAACCTATAGGGGGATTGTTTTAATTAAATCATTACATGGAGGACCCAGCCCGCTGTGGGCGGCATCTTTCCCTAAGCGTTCCCTAAGCTACGGGCGGAAAATGATTCTGAACACAAGCAAGCAGGTGAGCGTGTGATGTGACCAGCAGTCTCAGTCACCTGTCATCCTAACTTCCCCAAAATGATAGAGTGTAGCCTGGGCTTGTGAGCCAAAATAAACCCTCTCCTCTAAGCTGCTCTTTCTCGGGACACTGTACTGCAGCAACAGAAATCAGAGCGCACAGCCATGGTACCCACTGTCCTCTTGCTGGGTCTCCCCTTTCCCAGGGTGGCCCCATGACATGGTAGCAACTCCACCCACCCATTCTCACCTGTGCACGATCTCCTGGAGATGAGCGAGGTCACACTCCAGAGACAGAATACCTGTATCAGGAAATGGGACAAACTCCTCTCCAGCTCCTAAATCCATGTCCTCAATGCCACCTGTGGCAGCAGGAGTCTCTGGATCCGAGACAGATGACAATGTTGGCTTCCCACACACGAGTTTCTAGCCACAGCTGCAATTGTCCCTTCCAAGGCCTTCATGAGTCAGCATTGAGGAAGATGGGGAGTCAAAGGATGGACCCAGAAAATGTGCTTTGAGGTCACACATACACTTACACATGCACACATGTTCATATAGGGACCCAGACAAAAGGAGGTGATGCAACAGGCAAGGGCAGGGCTGAGAAGGACCATGGAAGGCTCCTTAGCAGACATCGGAAATGCTGCTTCCCCAGTGGGAAGCTACTGCTGGGTATTCTGAAGGCTGTGATGGGTGGGCGAGTGGCTCTGGGGCCCAGGGTCTGGTTTCCTTGCTAGCTATACCGGTGTTTAGCCAGACAACCTCAGTGAAGTCCTGTAACCTCAAAGTGCCTTGCCCTGCCCATCTTGAGAATGGGCCCATGTTCTGGGCCTTGGCCTGGTCTTGGTACTCCACAGGGGAATAAAAACCTAGTCCTCACAAGATGACAACATCCTCTGTCATATGAGAAACTTAAAAGAAATAAAGCAAGCATTACAAGGTCACACAGCCCCCAAGGAACATCAGAAGGCCCAACCACAGACAGCGTGTGCCAGACTTCCATTCAACCACCATGATGATGATGCCTGCAAGGTGTGGCGGCATTTTGATTGTATTTTAATAAATAAAGCCTGCCTGAATATCAGAATAAAACAGCCCCACTGGTCAGCCTTACAACCAGGCAGTGATGACACATACCTTTAATCCAAGTAGCCACATTAGTTGCCAGAGAAACTGGGCAGTAGTGGCGCATGCTTTTAATCCCAGCCCTAGAGAGGATTATAAATCAGGAGGAGACAGCTCTCAGACACAGTCTCATCCTGAGATTCCTGGAGGCGGGATCGCCATTTCAGACTGAGGTTGAGGTAAGAGCCAGTGGCTGGATGTTTTGCTTTTGGGATCTTCAGATTGAACCCCAATTTCTGACCCTGAGCTTTTATAAACCGTGCATCAGCAGTGGCCATGGCAAAAGGGACAACTCTTACTCTTTCTAAGGAGACACAGCAGTTCCTGCTTCTGCTGGGAACCCTCCCACCTCTGACCGCCAGTCTGAACCCACCCATCCAGTTCAAGAGCTTGTCGGGGCTGCAACCCATGACTAGGGAAGGAATGACAGCCAACCCTTGAACATCTAATGGCCGCTTGTTAGAAGGTACACTTGGTCCCTCTAGCCAGGCAATTACCCAGGGAGATAACATTGATTAACACATTAATAAATAACGCTGCTATTATAAGATGGCCTGAGACACCTGGGGATAATTGCCTTGCACAGGGATGACCTCTGCCACCTTCCTCTTGCTACTGTTTCCATTGACTCTCTCTTGAAGATACTCTGTTGCCCAGCCGGGGTCAGAGACACTAGGTCGGCTCATATCAAAGAGGAGACCAGAGAACAGCTGTCCCAGAAGGCCTGCCTCCTTCTGTGACTCCCCTGCTCAGCCATGCTGCAGTAACAACCACAGGCCACACCTTTGTGTCCGGGGTTGCCTAAGGGACGACGAGGGTCCTGTCACATATGAGACACCACAGCCAGGATGCTGGAGGGAGGCTTCTTCTGGGAGCTGTTAACTGTTCCCAAAAGACACCTCCCTCTCCCTAAGACTATCTAGCACTAACTCTTGCTCCTTCCCCCTCTAAATCTTCCTACCAGGGACCTGCTATTGTGAGTGAAGACAGGGTTACCTACAGCAAGGAGCCCTGGGGTCCAGTCCTGAGCTGGGTGGTGTGGCCAATGACCCTGACTGGGCAACTAAGTATCTTCAGGAGAGAGTCAATAGGAAAGAGTTAATCCTTCCGTGCCAGGCAGCTCCCGACCCAGCCCCCACCCTCCCCTAGCAGCACATAGCAGCCAGGAAAGTGCTTAGCCTTTAAGCACACCAGGATGAGCAGCTCTTGGCTGGAGTACTGAGGTCCACTGAAGGGTCAGCCAAACTCAGCAACCCTTGAGCTTTCCCCCTGCCTCGGACCCTGGCATTTGACAGCAAAATTCAAACCACCAGGAAAATAAGCACTGGCCTATAAAATATGAATGGAGGGGCCAATTAAAGCCCGGGGTTAAAATATGAATGGAGGGGCCAATTAAAGCCCAGCATTGTGCAAAAACGGTCCTCCCAGCCGACTGGTGGGAAGGACAGAGATGAGAAGTGAAGGCATCACGGCTCAGGAAAAACATTGCCTCCAAGGACCATCCTATCTTGTCAACAGCCACAAACAGGACTGCACACATGTACATAGGCATACATGAGTATGCGTGGTTGTACAGGTCTGTGCATGTGCGGCCAGGAAGCACATGCTGATGTGTGCATATATGTGTATGTGAATGTGCGTGCCTGCATGTGGTACGTGTGTGTGCATGTGTGTGTATGACCTAAAAGTACATGCCAATGAGTTATGTGCACGCATATGTGTGTGCATGTATGTGTGCAAGTGTGTACCCTGGAAGCAAATGTTGATGTGTGCATGTGCATTCACACGCATGTCTTACTCTGTGTGCACGTCTTTGACACACTCGAGTGAGCCTGCCGGGGGATGGATGTATGTGTGTGTGCACGCAGGCACTTGGCTCACAAGTGGGGAGGAGTGTGTGTCTGTGTGACCTGCATTTCCCTTTCTTCCCCATGTATCTGCAGAGCACCTGTCGTGGACAGGCACAGAGAGAGTGTGGGGATCTGATGTGAGCTTGCCTTGTACAGGGAGAGGTACACAGGGCAGCACCAGCACGGAGAAGTAGCAACTGAAGACGTGCGTGCAGGAAAGGGTCAAAGGCCTCTGTGCCCACAAGCCCTTAGTCCCACCAGACACCAGCATCCCAACCCCCAGGCTGGGCTTGCAGGAACTGGAGGGTGGTGATCTCCGAGTCACTGAAATAATCCCAGTTTAAATCGAGAGGCCCTTTCAGCCTGTCAAGTGCCTACTCCTGCATCGCCACACTTGAAACGCCTGGGTATTTCTACAAAAGGATGAGTGTGTGCCGTGTGGAGTTTTAATCCTCTTCTTGTCTCTCAACGAGAAACATACCCCGACCGTGGCGTGACTCACACATCAGCCTCCTGGGAGCAGCAAACACCAACATGATGAACTGTAATCCCCACTCCAGTCTCTCAAGTCAGACATGCCTTCAGCTCCCGACCCCCTCCATGGTGTGAGGATAGTAACCTGGCTAGCCTCCCTGAGACTCACTTTCTTCATTTGTAAAATAAGGATTAAAGACTGCTGATCTCACAGGACTGTGTCAGAATTTGATGAGACCAAGTGTCGAACGGGATAGTTACCACTGGCGGGACAGGCTCCAGTATGCTGCTGTAACAAGCATCCCCAGAAAGCTTGGGGGGCTTCGACAACAAAGCTGACTTCTCCTTTGGGTATTACATCCACCACAGGTCAACAGGGGCTTCTGCATACTGTAACTATTCAGAGACTGAAACAGATGGCCCCTCATCCCTAAAGATGTTCCCACCGTTCCAGAGGCTGAGCAAAGACAACACAATAAGCCCCACACTGTTTCTTCAATCTCCTGCCGTGAAGGGACTCACAGCCCATCTGCTCACAGGCTGTTGTATGAAATGACTCCGAGCCTGGGCCCGAATGGAGAGATGAGAGCCAGCTCACAAACGGACTGAACCTTGGACCAGGATGTGGTTCCTTCCTGTGCAACCCAACTGACTCCTTCCCCCTTCCTCCCAGCCCCTCACCTTCCTCTGAGCCATTGTCTCCTGAGCCAGCCGCCTAGTCCTCCCTCCTAATATGGAACACCTTTGCAACGTGACCACTGGGCTAAACAACAGAGTCCTTTAACGTTCTTTTAACACAAGCTGGTGTTGAGTGTGTGAGTAGAATCTCAGGGAGGCAGCACAGGGCAGGGATCTTGGACCCAGACACAAGCCCACTGCAGCCTCTCAGCCTGAGAAACAAAACCCCACCAGGCCTGTGTGATCTGCGATGGTCATGCAGGAGTCCTGTGTGATCTGCGATGGTCATGCGGGAGGCCTGTGTGATCTGCGATGGTCATGCAGGAGGCCTGTGTGGTCTGCGATGGTCATGCAGGAGGCCTGTGTGATCTGCGATGGTCATGCGGGTGTCCAGAGCCTGTCTGGAGGCCTCTGCAGCCTACACACAGCCCCCTGTACCCAGAGGGTCTCTGCTGTACTCTTGTTCCTCCTGCAAACCCACTGTGACTAAGTGGCTCTGAAGACCCTGCTCAGCAAGGGTGGCCAGAGTCCCTGCCCACTGTCCCCACCCACGTTCTCGGGGCACTAATCCCAGACCCAGCAACCTGGCCTGATCTCCACATCTCTAATCCCAAGAATTGAGTCACACACTTCCAGGACACTTGAATTCCATCCAAACCTGTTCTCTTCCTCAGGTTCCTCCCACAGCCCTCGGGCGCCAGACAGATCTTCTCTTTGCACTAGGGTAACTCATTCATTAGAATGACTAATCTTTCCTATTAGCCTCTCTGTCCAGCCTGCTGTGCGGCTTTGATTGCCCACAGTCCCAGTGAACCCAAGCTGGACATTCCTAATCCTCACACGTTCACATCCCAGCTTCTTCATCTGTGGCCAGAGATGGCACTTCCTGGTCTCGCTGTGCAATGGTGTCCTTTCCAAAGCCCATAAACAGCTCTGTGCCACAGCTGGCCTGTCCTTCCCGCCTTGTGCTGTTGGCTAAACACGGGTGCCACCCTCTGTGACTGGCAGAGACATGGCGGATGTGGACACTGCTTGTCCCCCTTGTTTTGCACAGGGGTTCTGACTGAAGGCTTCTGGGGGAATAGCACACCAAGGCACAGGGCATGTGAAGAGCTCTGGCGGGCCTGAGCGTGACAAACATGGCACCGGCGGGTTCTGCGCCGAACCCTTCTCTGTCCGTTGCTGAAGCCGTTGGATTACTTTCCTAAAGCCCCAAGGCCCATTCCTAAGACAAAACACCAAGGTTCATCAATCAAAATTCACTATTTGATTAACATGTTCAATCAGGATTTACCAAGTTGCCCTAGCACAGGTCCCCCCCCCACACACACTTCTTTCTCCTTAAAAACCCACTCCTGAAAAAAGAAATCAAAAACAAAACAAAACCAGAAAAAAGCCAAAAAACAAAAAAGCCTGCTGTTGCTGCTGCTTGCTCTCTGCCTTTGCCCAATCCAGAGGCAGCTCCCCACCCCCTGCTTGCCCTTCCGGGGTCATCATTTCTCCTTTGTGCTAGGAGTTTGGAGTCTGGAAGTGTCCTGTACTGGGGGGCTGCCCACCCCCTTCAGTATGATCATCCTGAGGCCGGTTCACAGCAATGGTAGAATTCTTATAATAGCTAATTCTCGGCATGCAGCCCCTTCAGGACAAGGGAGAGAATCTGGGTGTGTGTGCGGAACTCTGGTGCAGGAATGTTCTGAAGGGGGAACAAGGCAGACTGGGCTGGCTTCAGCCTCCCACACCCAAGACAGAAGCTGTGCATCTGCAGAAAGACATGATCAACTGAAGAACGGACGGAGCAGGGGTGAGTAAGGGGATGCCCTGAAAGAAGGAGTGGGAGGGGATGGAGAAGTGGCTCACCACTGAAGAATATGTATTGCTTTTTCAAAGAACCTGCATTTGGGGTCTCAGCAACCACAACTCACAACCGCTAATTCCAGTTCCAAGACATCTGATGCCCTCTTCTGGCCTCCAGTGGTACTGCAATTCACATGTACATACACACTGAGCACGCACACATATTTAAATTAAAATAAACCTTTTAAAAAGAAATAGGTGGTGAATATATAGGAGAACTTGGGCTCTAGACATGGCAGAGATGGGAAATGCCTCTGCTGGCTAATGGGTCTAGAGCTAGATCAGACCCAGGTACTGTGGCTGGAGTCTAGGGGTTCATCTGGCCCTTAGGAGCCAGAATCCTCCTGGCCTCCAGGTCAGGAGACTTTTTAAAAAAAGGTGCGTTCCAGGGCTTTAGGAGGGGGACACAACCACCCAGCCTGAGGATGCTGAAAATCCAGTGAAAGCAGGCAGTACTTAGGTATGGAGATGGGCTCCAAACATCAACTTCCTGCACCTGACTTCCAGGGAAATAGGGGAAGCTAGGTCTGGCAACACTGCCACAATTCCCTCTGAGCCTTTTGTAGCTGCAGTCACTAAGAGAAAGTCCTGGAAAGCCTGCCCCAGAAGAAAGAGGGTCACTCAGTGCCAACTACCATGGTCTTCTGTTACAAAGCAAGAGTTCACAGCGCAATTCCCTACCTTGTGCGTGGTTTGAAGAATAACTCGGGGTTTGAAGATTGAAAGGTGAGTGACACATTTCCTCTTCAGAGAAGAAAACAGGGGACAACATTTTATGACAGTAGAGAACGACTTTATAAGGCATAAACAGGCACACGCCACGAAGAAAACCAGACAAGTTTAACCAGGATGAAGGAAAAAGTCTAACAAAGGAGACCGTGAATAGAGAAGAGACAAAGGCAGCGTGCAAACAAGGAGAGTGGGTTTGTAACACGCGGGACCAGGAAAGCGCTAAGACTCACATTATAAACCAAACTCAGCTGGAAAAACGGCAAAAATGGGTAAAGACGCAGAAAACCTCAGGGGCCGCTAACACCAGGCAGGGGCTTGGCCCAAGAGCCCCCAGGCCCTGCAAAGGGAAAGTCGCAATGGGCGTCATTCTGCACCCGTCGGCAGGAAAAGCAAACTGCAGGAGAGTTTGGATGAACTGTTTGTCTCACGTCCCAGAAACAAACACAAAGATGCTGTGTTGTTTAAGGGACCTGTAAGCCCAGTGTGGTGCAGGATGGGGAAGATGCCCATTGTGGGGGAGCGTGTTGGGGAGGAGAAGCAGGCAGACTGGGTTAGTGGGCACTTGCATCTCTGCTACACCAGCAATGCCACAGTCCCTTCAAACAGCGGTTCTCGACCTGAGTCAAGACCCCTTTGGGGTTGAATGACCCCTTCACAGGGGCTGCATGTCAGATACCCTGCACATCAGATAGTAACATTAATGTTCATAACAGTAGCAGATTACTGTTATGAAGTAGCAACAAAAATCACCACAACTTTGTAACATGAGGGCCTGGTTGGTTTCTGTCCTCCCACCAGGTCCCACAGCTGTTTAGTCCCAGAGAAAATCACATAGAGGTCTGATTGGTCCATTAGCTCAGGCTTCATATTAGTTCTTATAACTTATATTAGCCCATTATTCTTATCTATGTTAGTCACATAGCTCGGTACCTTTTCCAGCATGGCAGGTCACATCTTGCTTCTTCTGTGATCTGGGGAGGAATGGGCTTCCTCCTTCCTAGAATTCTCCTGTTCTCATCACCCTGCCTCTACTTCCTGTCTGGTTGACCCACCTATACTTCTTGCCTGGCCAATCAGTGTTTATTTAAAACATGATTGATAGAATACAGACAATTCTCCCGCCCCACAACTTGAGAAACTGTATTAAGGGGTCACGGCACTAGGATGATTAAGAACCACGGTCTTAAAACCACTCGGGTGAGTTGTTAGGAAATGCCTCAGTAGCTAAAGCTCTTCCTGTGAAAGTGGGGATAATAGTTCAGACTCCAGATGCGGTCAAAGTGGGTTAAGTATGGTGTTTCCTATCACTCCAGACACATGGGATCCCTAGGAAAAGCCAGCTAGGTAGACTAGTCTGAATTGGCTAGCCCTGAGCTCAGCAAAAGACCTTACCTCAAAGTGTTTTGAAGTGGAGAATTACTGAGGAAGGCACCGGACGTCAACTTGGGGCCTATCACTCACAGGCATGCACACCGGCACATAGACACATGTCTGCACACAGGCATGCACACCGGCACATAGACACATGTCCGTACACAGGCATGCACACTGGCACATAGACACATGTCCGTACACAGGCATGCACACCAGCATATAGACACATGTCCGCACACAGGCATGCACAGCGGCACATAGACACATGTCCATACACAGGCATGCACAACAGCACATAGACACATGTCCGCACACAGGCATGCACACCAGCACATAGACACGTGTCCGCACACAGGCATGCACACCGGCACATAGACACATGTCCGTACACAGGCATGCACACCGGCACATAGACACATGTCTGCACACAGGAATGCACACCAGCACATAGACACATGTCCGCACACAGGCATGCACACAGGCACATAGACACATGTCCACACACAGGCATGCACACCGGCACATAGACACATGTCCGTACACAGGCATGCACACAGGCACATAGACACATGTCTACACACAGGCATGCACACAGGCACATAGACACATGTCCACACACAGGCATGCACACCGGCACATAGAAACATGTCCGCACACAGGCATGCACACCGGCACATAGACACATGTCTGTACACAGGCATGCACACCGGCACATAGACACATGTCTGCACACAGGCATGCACACCAGCACATAGACACGTGTCCGTACACAGGCATGCACACCAGCACATAGACACGTGTCCGCACACAGGCATGCACACCAGCACATAGACACATGTCCGCACACAGGCATGCACACCGGCACATAGACACATGTCTGCACACAGGCATGCACACCGGCACATAGACACATGTCCGCACACAGGCATGCACACCGGCACATAGACACATGTCCATACACAGGCATGCACACCGGCACATAGACACATGTCTGTACACAGGCATGCACACCGGCACATAGACACATGTCCGTACACAGGCATGCACACCGGCACATAGACACATGTCTGCACACAGGCATGCACACCGGCACATAGACACATGTCCGTACACAGGCATGCACACCGGCACATAGAAACATGTCCGCACACAGGAATGCACACCGGCACATAGAAACATGTCCGCACACAGGAATGCACACCGGCACATAGACACATGTCCACACACAGGCATGCACACCAGCACATAGACACATGTCCACACACAGGCATGCACACTGGCACATAGACACATGTCCGCACACAGGCATGCACACCGGCACATAGACACATGTCCACACACAGGCATGCACACCAGCACATAGACACATGTCCACACACAGGCATGCACACCAGCACATAGACACATGTCCACACACAGGCATGCACACCGGCACATAGACACATGTCCGTACACAGGCATGCACACCGGCACATAGAAACATGTCCGCACACAGGAATGCACACCGGCACATAGAAACATGTCCGCACACAGGAATGCACACCGGCACATAGACACATGTCCACACACAGGCATGCACACCAGCACATAGACACATGTCCACACACAGGCATGCACACCGGCACATAGACACGTGTCTACACACAGGCATGCACACCGGCACATAGACACGTGTCCGCACACAGGCATGCACACCAGCACATAGACACATGTCCGCACACAAGCATGCACACTGGCACATAGACACATGTCCGCACACAGGCATGCACACCGGCACATAGACACGTGTCTACACACAGGCATGCACACCGGCACATGGACACATGTCCGTACACAGGCATGCACACCAGCACATAGACACATGTCCGTACACAGGCATGCACACCAGCACATAGACACATGTCCGCACACAGGCATGCACACCGGCACATAGACACGTGTCTACACACAGGCATGCACACCAGCACATAGACACATGTCTACACACAGGCATGCACACTGGCACATAGACACATGTCCACACACAGGCATGCACACTGGCACATAGACACGTGTCTACACACAGGCATGCACACCAGCACATAGACACGTGTCTACACACAGGCATGCACACCAGCACATAGACACATGTCTGCACACAGGCATGCACACCAGCACATAGACACGTGTCTACACACAGGCATGCACACCAGCACATAGACACATGTCTGCACACAGGCATGCACACCGGCACATAGACACATGTCTGCACACAGGAATGCACACCAGCACATAGACACATGTCTGCACACAGGCATGCACACTGGCACATAGACACATGTCCGCACACAGGCATGCACACTGGCACATAGACACATGTCTGCACACAGGCATGCACACCGGCACATAGACACATGTCTGTACACAGGCATGCACACCGGCACATAGACACATGTCCGCACACAGGCATGCACACCAGCACATAGACACGTGTCCGCACACAGGAATGCACACCGGCACATAGACACATGTCCGCACACAGGCTTGCACACCGGCACATAGACACATGTCTACACACAGGCATGCACACTGGCACATAGACACATGTCCACACACAGGCATGCACACTGGCACATAGACACATATCCACACACAAAATGCACACAGGCACATAGACACGTGTCTACACACAGGCATGCACACCAGCACATAGACACGTGTCTACACACAGGCATGCACACCAGCACATAGACACATGTCCATACACAGGCATGCACACCGGCACATAGACACATGTCCACACACAGGCATGCACACCGGCACATAGACACGTGTCTACACACAGGCATGCACACCGGCACATAGACACATGTCCACACACAGGCATGCACACCGGCACATAGACACATGTCCACACACAGGCATGCACACCGGCACATAGACACATGTCCATACACAGGCATGCACACTGGCACATAGACACATGTCTGCACACAGGCATGCACACCAGCACATAGACACATGTCCGTACACAGGCATGCACACCGGCACATAGACACGTGTCTACACACAGGCATGCACACCCGCACATAGACACATGTCTGTACACAGGAATGCACACTGGCACATAGACACATGTCCACACACAGGCATGCACACCGGCACATAGACACGTGTCCGCACACAGGAATGCACACTGGCACATAGACACATGTCTGTACACAGGAATGCACACTGGCACATAGACACATGTCCACACACAGGCATGCACACCGGCACATAGACACATGTCCGCACACAGGCATGCACACCGGCACATAGACACGTGTCCGTACACAGGCATGCACACCAGCACATAGACACGTGTCCGCACACAGGCATGCACACCAGCACATAGACACATGTCCGCACACAGGCATGCACACCGGCACATAGACACATGTCTGCACACAGGCATGCACACCGGCACATAGACACATGTCCGCACACAGGCATGCACACCGGCACATAGACACATGTCCATACACAGGCATGCACACCGGCACATAGACACATGTCTGTACACAGGCATGCACACCGGCACATAGACACATGTCCGTACACAGGCATGCACACCGGCACATAGACACATGTCTGCACACAGGCATGCACACCGGCACATAGACACATGTCCGTACACAGGCATGCACACCGGCACATAGAAACATGTCCGCACACAGGAATGCACACCGGCACATAGACACATGTCCACACACAGGCATGCACACCAGCACATAGACACATGTCCACACACAGGCATGCACACTGGCACATAGACACATGTCCGCACACAAGCATGCACACTGGCACATAGACACATGTCCGCACACAGGCATGCACACCGGCACATAGACACGTGTCTACACACAGGCATGCACACCGGCACATGGACACATGTCCGTACACAGGCATGCACACCAGCACATAGACACATGTCCGTACACAGGCATGCACACCAGCACATAGACACATGTCCGCACACAGGCATGCACACCGGCACATAGACACGTGTCTACACACAGGCATGCACACCAGCACATAGACACATGTCTACACACAGGCATGCACACTGGCACATAGACACATGTCCACACACAGGCATGCACACTGGCACATAGACACGTGTCTACACACAGGCATGCACACCAGCACATAGACACGTGTCTACACACAGGCATGCACACCAGCACATAGACACATGTCTGCACACAGGCATGCACACCAGCACATAGACACGTGTCTACACACAGGCATGCACACCAGCACATAGACACATGTCTGCACACAGGCATGCACACCGGCACATAGACACATGTCTGCACACAGGAATGCACACCAGCACATAGACACATGTCTGCACACAGGCATGCACACTGGCACATAGACACATGTCCGCACACAGGCATGCACACTGGCACATAGACACATGTCTGCACACAGGCATGCACACCGGCACATAGACACATGTCTGTACACAGGCATGCACACCGGCACATAGACACATGTCCGCACACAGGCATGCACACCAGCACATAGACACGTGTCCGCACACAGGAATGCACACTGGCACATAGACACATGTCCACACACAGGCATGCACACTGGCACATAGACACATGTCCACACACAAAATGCACACAGGCACATAGACACGTGTCTACACACAGGCATGCACACCAGCACATAGACACGTGTCTACACACAGGCATGCACACCAGCACATAGACACATGTCCATACACAGGCATGCACACCGGCACATAGACACATGTCCACACACAGGCATGCACACCGGCACATAGACACGTGTCTACACACAGGCATGCACACCGGCACATAGACACATGTCCACACACAGGCATGCACACCGGCACATAGACACATGTCCACACACAGGCATGCACACCGGCACATAGACACATGTCCATACACAGGCATGCACACTGGCACATAGACACATGTCTGCACACAGGCATGCACACCAGCACATAGACACATGTCCGTACACAGGCATGCACACCGGCACATAGACACGTGTCTACACACAGGCATGCACACCCGCACATAGACACATGTCTGTACACAGGAATGCACACTGGCACATAGACACATGTCCACACACAGGCATGCACACCGGCACATAGACACGTGTCCGCACACAGGAATGCACACTGGCACATAGACACATGTCTGTACACAGGAATGCACACTGGCACATAGACACATGTCCACACACAGGCATGCACACCGGCACATAGACACATGTCCGCACACAGGAATGCACACTGGCACATAGACACATGTCCACACACAGGCATGCACACCGGCACATAGACACATGTCTGCACACAGGCATGCACACCGGCACATAGACACATGTCCGCACACAAGCATGCACACCGGCACATAGACACATGTCTGCACACAGGCATGCACACCGGCACATAGACACATGTCTGCACACAGGCATGCACACCAGCACATAGACACATGTCCGCACACAGGCATGCACACCAGCACATAGACACATGTCCGTACACAGGCATGCACACCAGCACATAGACACATGTCCACACACAGGCATGCACACCAGCACATAGACACATGTCTGCACACAGGCATGCACACCGGCACATAGACACATGTCCGTACACAGGCATGCACACCAGCACATAGACACATGTCCGCACACAGGCATGCACACCAGCACATAGACACATGTCCGCACACAGGAATGCACACCGGCACATAGACACATGTCCACACACAGGCATGCACACTGGCACATAGACACGTGTCTACACACAGGCATGCACACTGGCACATAGACACATGTCCGCACACAGGCATGCACACCCGCACATAGACACATGTCCGCACACAGGCATGCACACCGGCACATAGACACATGTCCGCACACAAGCATGCACACCGGCACATAGACACATGTCCGCACACAGGCATGCACACCGGCACATAGACACATGTCCGCACACAAGCATGCACACTGGCACATAGACACATGTCCGCACACAGGCATGCACACCGGCACATAGACACGTGTCTACACACAGGCATGCACACCGGCACATAGACACATGTCCGCACACAGGCATGCACACCGGCACATAGACACATGTCCGCACACAAGCATGCACACTGGCACATAGACACATGTCCGCACACAGGCATGCACACCGGCACATAGACACGTTCTACACACAGGCATGCACACCGGCACATAGACACATGTCCGTACACAGGCATGCACACTGGCATATGGACACGTGTCTACACACAGGCATACACACCAGCACATAGACACATGTCCGCACACAGGCATGCACACCAGCACATAGACACATGTCCGCACACAGGCATGCACACCAGCACATAGACACATGTCCGCACACAGGCATGCACACCGGCACATAGACACGTGTCTACACACAGGCATGCACACCGGCACATAGACACATGTCCGCACACAGGCATGCACACCGGCACATAGACACATGTCCGCACACAGGCATGCACACTAGCACAAGGACACATGTCCGTACACAGGCATGCACACTGGCACATAGACACATGTCCACACACAGGCATGCACACCGGCACATAGACACATGTCCGCACACAGGCATGCACACCGGCACATAGACACGTGTCTACACACAGGCATGCACACTGGCACATAGACACATGTCCACACACAGGCATGCACACCGGCACATAGACACATGTCCGCACACAAGCATGCACACCGGCACATAGACACATGTCCATACACAGGCATGCACACCGGCACATAGACACATGTCCGCACACAGGCATGCACACCGGCACATAGACACATGTCCGTACACAGGCATGCACACCGGCACATAGACACATGTCCGTATACAGGCATGCACACCGGCACATAGACACATGTCCGTATACAGGCATGCACACTGGCATATGGACACGTGTCTACACACAGGCATACACACCAGCACATAGACACATGTCCGCACACAGGCATGCACACCAGCACATAGACACATGTCCGCACACAGGCATGCACACCAGCACATAGACACATGTCCGCACACAGGCATGCACACCGGCACATAGACACGTGTCTACACACAGGCATGCACACCGGCACATAGACACATGTCCGCACACAGGCATGCACACCGGCACATAGACACGTGTCCGTACACAAGCATGCACACCGGCACATAGACACGTGTCTACACACAGGCATGCACACCAGCACATAGACACGTGTCTACACACAGGCATGCACACCGGCACATAGACACATGTCCACACACAGGCATGCACACCAGCACATAGACACGTGTCTACACACAGGCATGCACACCGGCACATAGACACATGTCCGCACACAGGCATGCACACCGGCACATAGACACGTGTCTACACACAGGCATGCACACCGGCACATAGACACATGTCTGTACACAGGCATGCACACCGGCACATAGACACATGTCCGCACACAGGCATGCACACCAGCACATAGACACGTGTCCGCACACAGGAATGCACACTGGCACATAGACACATGTCCACACACAGGCATGCACACTGGCACATAGACACATGTCCACACACAAAATGCACACAGGCACATAGACACGTGTCTACACACAGGCATGCACACCAGCACATAGACACGTGTCTACACACAGGCATGCACACCAGCACATAGACACATGTCTGCACACAGGCATGCACACCGGCACATGGACACATGTCCGTACACAGGCATGCACACCAGCACATAGACACATGTCCGTACACAGGCATGCACACCAGCACATAGACACATGTCCGCACACAGGCATGCACACCGGCACATAGACACGTGTCTACACACAGGCATGCACACCAGCACATAGACACATGTCTACACACAGGCATGCACACTGGCACATAGACACATGTCCACACACAGGCATGCACACTGGCACATAGACACGTGTCTACACACAGGCATGCACACCAGCACATAGACACGTGTCTACACACAGGCATGCACACCAGCACATAGACACATGTCTGCACACAGGCATGCACACCAGCACATAGACACGTGTCTACACACAGGCATGCACACCAGCACATAGACACATGTCTGCACACAGGCATGCACACCGGCACATAGACACATGTCTGCACACAGGAATGCACACCAGCACATAGACACATGTCTGCACACAGGCATGCACACTGGCACATAGACACATGTCCGCACACAGGCATGCACACTGGCACATAGACACATGTCTGCACACAGGCATGCACACCGGCACATAGACACATGTCTGTACACAGGCATGCACACCGGCACATAGACACATGTCCGCACACAGGCATGCACACCAGCACATAGACACGTGTCCGCACACAGGAATGCACACTGGCACATAGACACATGTCCACACACAGGCATGCACACTGGCACATAGACACATGTCCACACACAAAATGCACACAGGCACATAGACACGTGTCTACACACAGGCATGCACACCAGCACATAGACACGTGTCTACACACAGGCATGCACACCAGCACATAGACACATGTCCATACACAGGCATGCACACCGGCACATAGACACATGTCCACACACAGGCATGCACACCGGCACATAGACACGTGTCTACACACAGGCATGCACACCGGCACATAGACACATGTCCACACACAGGCATGCACACCGGCACATAGACACGTGTCCGTACACAAGCATGCACACCGGCACATAGACACGTGTCTACACACAGGCATGCACACCAGCACATAGACACGTGTCTACACACAGGCATGCACACCGGCACATAGACACATGTCCACACACAGGCATGCACACCAGCACATAGACACGTGTCTACACACAGGCATGCACACCGGCACATAGACACATGTCCGCACACAGGCATGCACACCGGCACATAGACACGTGTCTACACACAGGCATGCACACCGGCACATAGACACATGTCTGTACACAGGCATGCACACCGGCACATAGACACATGTCCGCACACAGGCATGCACACCAGCACATAGACACGTGTCCGCACACAGGAATGCACACTGGCACATAGACACATGTCCACACACAGGCATGCACACTGGCACATAGACACATGTCCACACACAAAATGCACACAGGCACATAGACACGTGTCTACACACAGGCATGCACACCAGCACATAGACACGTGTCTACACACAGGCATGCACACCAGCACATAGACACATGTCTGCACACAGGCATGCACACCGGCACATGGACACATGTCCGTACACAGGCATGCACACCAGCACATAGACACATGTCCGTACACAGGCATGCACACCAGCACATAGACACATGTCCGCACACAGGCATGCACACCGGCACATAGACACGTGTCTACACACAGGCATGCACACCAGCACATAGACACATGTCTACACACAGGCATGCACACTGGCACATAGACACATGTCCACACACAGGCATGCACACTGGCACATAGACACGTGTCTACACACAGGCATGCACACCAGCACATAGACACGTGTCTACACACAGGCATGCACACCAGCACATAGACACATGTCTGCACACAGGCATGCACACCAGCACATAGACACGTGTCTACACACAGGCATGCACACCAGCACATAGACACATGTCTGCACACAGGCATGCACACCGGCACATAGACACATGTCTGCACACAGGAATGCACACCAGCACATAGACACATGTCTGCACACAGGCATGCACACTGGCACATAGACACATGTCCGCACACAGGCATGCACACTGGCACATAGACACATGTCTGCACACAGGCATGCACACCGGCACATAGACACATGTCTGTACACAGGCATGCACACCGGCACATAGACACATGTCCGCACACAGGCATGCACACCAGCACATAGACACGTGTCCGCACACAGGAATGCACACTGGCACATAGACACATGTCCACACACAGGCATGCACACTGGCACATAGACACATGTCCACACACAAAATGCACACAGGCACATAGACACGTGTCTACACACAGGCATGCACACCAGCACATAGACACGTGTCTACACACAGGCATGCACACCAGCACATAGACACATGTCCATACACAGGCATGCACACCGGCACATAGACACATGTCCACACACAGGCATGCACACCGGCACATAGACACGTGTCTACACACAGGCATGCACACCGGCACATAGACACATGTCCACACACAGGCATGCACACCGGCACATAGACACATGTCCACACACAGGCATGCACACCGGCACATAGACACATGTCCATACACAGGCATGCACACTGGCACATAGACACATGTCTGCACACAGGCATGCACACCAGCACATAGACACATGTCCGTACACAGGCATGCACACCGGCACATAGACACGTGTCTACACACAGGCATGCACACCCGCACATAGACACATGTCTGTACACAGGAATGCACACTGGCACATAGACACATGTCCACACACAGGCATGCACACCGGCACATAGACACGTGTCCGCACACAGGAATGCACACTGGCACATAGACACATGTCTGTACACAGGAATGCACACTGGCACATAGACACATGTCCACACACAGGCATGCACACCGGCACATAGACACATGTCCGCACACAGGAATGCACACTGGCACATAGACACATGTCCACACACAGGCATGCACACCGGCACATAGACACATGTCTGCACACAGGCATGCACACCGGCACATAGACACATGTCCGCACACAAGCATGCACACCGGCACATAGACACATGTCTGCACACAGGCATGCACACCGGCACATAGACACATGTCTGCACACAGGCATGCACACCAGCACATAGACACATGTCCGCACACAGGCATGCACACCAGCACATAGACACATGTCCGTACACAGGCATGCACACCAGCACATAGACACATGTCCACACACAGGCATGCACACCAGCACATAGACACATGTCTGCACACAGGCATGCACACCGGCACATAGACACATGTCCGTACACAGGCATGCACACCAGCACATAGACACATGTCCGCACACAGGCATGCACACCAGCACATAGACACATGTCCGCACACAGGAATGCACACCGGCACATAGACACATGTCCACACACAGGCATGCACACTGGCACATAGACACGTGTCTACACACAGGCATGCACACTGGCACATAGACACATGTCCGCACACAGGCATGCACACCCGCACATAGACACATGTCCGCACACAGGCATGCACACCGGCACATAGACACATGTCCGCACACAAGCATGCACACCGGCACATAGACACATGTCCGCACACAGGCATGCACACCGGCACATAGACACATGTCCGCACACAAGCATGCACACTGGCACATAGACACATGTCCGCACACAGGCATGCACACCGGCACATAGACACGTGTCTACACACAGGCATGCACACCGGCACATAGACACATGTCCGCACACAGGCATGCACACCGGCACATAGACACATGTCCGCACACAAGCATGCACACTGGCACATAGACACATGTCCGCACACAGGCATGCACACCGGCACATAGACACGTTCTACACACAGGCATGCACACCGGCACATAGACACATGTCCGTACACAGGCATGCACACTGGCATATGGACACGTGTCTACACACAGGCATACACACCAGCACATAGACACATGTCCGCACACAGGCATGCACACCAGCACATAGACACATGTCCGCACACAGGCATGCACACCAGCACATAGACACATGTCCGCACACAGGCATGCACACCGGCACATAGACACGTGTCTACACACAGGCATGCACACCGGCACATAGACACATGTCCGCACACAGGCATGCACACCGGCACATAGACACATGTCCGCACACAGGCATGCACACTAGCACAAGGACACATGTCCGTACACAGGCATGCACACTGGCACATAGACACATGTCCACACACAGGCATGCACACCGGCACATAGACACATGTCCGCACACAGGCATGCACACCGGCACATAGACACGTGTCTACACACAGGCATGCACACTGGCACATAGACACATGTCCACACACAGGCATGCACACCGGCACATAGACACATGTCCGCACACAAGCATGCACACCGGCACATAGACACATGTCCATACACAGGCATGCACACCGGCACATAGACACATGTCCGCACACAGGCATGCACACCGGCACATAGACACATGTCCGTACACAGGCATGCACACCGGCACATAGACACATGTCCGTATACAGGCATGCACACCGGCACATAGACACATGTCCGTATACAGGCATGCACACTGGCATATGGACACGTGTCTACACACAGGCATACACACCAGCACATAGACACATGTCCGCACACAGGCATGCACACCAGCACATAGACACATGTCCGCACACAGGCATGCACACCAGCACATAGACACATGTCCGCACACAGGCATGCACACCGGCACATAGACACGTGTCTACACACAGGCATGCACACCGGCACATAGACACATGTCCGCACACAGGCATGCACACCGGCACATAGACACGTGTCCGTACACAAGCATGCACACCGGCACATAGACACGTGTCTACACACAGGCATGCACACCAGCACATAGACACGTGTCTACACACAGGCATGCACACCGGCACATAGACACATGTCCACACACAGGCATGCACACCAGCACATAGACACGTGTCTACACACAGGCATGCACACCGGCACATAGACACATGTCCGCACACAGGCATGCACACCGGCACATAGACACGTGTCTACACACAGGCATGCACACCGGCACATAGACACATGTCTGTACACAGGCATGCACACCGGCACATAGACACATGTCCGCACACAGGCATGCACACCAGCACATAGACACGTGTCCGCACACAGGAATGCACACTGGCACATAGACACATGTCCACACACAGGCATGCACACTGGCACATAGACACATGTCCACACACAAAATGCACACAGGCACATAGACACGTGTCTACACACAGGCATGCACACCAGCACATAGACACGTGTCTACACACAGGCATGCACACCAGCACATAGACACATGTCCATACACAGGCATGCACACCGGCACATAGACACATGTCCACACACAGGCATGCACACCGGCACATAGACACGTGTCTACACACAGGCATGCACACCGGCACATAGACACATGTCCACACACAGGCATGCACACCGGCACATAGACACATGTCCACACACAGGCATGCACACCGGCACATAGACACATGTCCATACACAGGCATGCACACTGGCACATAGACACATGTCTGCACACAGGCATGCACACCAGCACATAGACACATGTCCGTACACAGGCATGCACACCGGCACATAGACACGTGTCTACACACAGGCATGCACACCCGCACATAGACACATGTCTGTACACAGGAATGCACACTGGCACATAGACACATGTCCACACACAGGCATGCACACCGGCACATAGACACGTGTCCGCACACAGGAATGCACACTGGCACATAGACACATGTCTGTACACAGGAATGCACACTGGCACATAGACACATGTCCACACACAGGCATGCACACCGGCACATAGACACATGTCCGCACACAGGAATGCACACTGGCACATAGACACATGTCCACACACAGGCATGCACACCGGCACATAGACACATGTCTGCACACAGGCATGCACACCGGCACATAGACACATGTCCGCACACAAGCATGCACACCGGCACATAGACACATGTCTGCACACAGGCATGCACACCGGCACATAGACACATGTCTGCACACAGGCATGCACACCAGCACATAGACACATGTCCGCACACAGGCATGCACACCAGCACATAGACACATGTCCGTACACAGGCATGCACACCAGCACATAGACACATGTCCACACACAGGCATGCACACCAGCACATAGACACATGTCTGCACACAGGCATGCACACCGGCACATAGACACATGTCCGTACACAGGCATGCACACCAGCACATAGACACATGTCCGCACACAGGCATGCACACCAGCACATAGACACATGTCCGCACACAGGAATGCACACCGGCACATAGACACATGTCCACACACAGGCATGCACACTGGCACATAGACACGTGTCTACACACAGGCATGCACACTGGCACATAGACACATGTCCGCACACAGGCATGCACACCCGCACATAGACACATGTCCGCACACAGGCATGCACACCGGCACATAGACACATGTCCGCACACAAGCATGCACACCGGCACATAGACACATGTCCGCACACAGGCATGCACACCGGCACATAGACACATGTCCGCACACAAGCATGCACACTGGCACATAGACACATGTCCGCACACAGGCATGCACACCGGCACATAGACACGTGTCTACACACAGACATGCACACCGGCACATAGACACATGTCCGCACACAGGCATGCACACCGGCACATAGACACATGTCCGCACACAGGCATGCACACCGGCACATAGACACGTGTCTACACACAGACATGCACACCGGCACATAGACACATGTCCGCACACAGGCATGCACACCGGCACATAGACACATGTCCGTACACAGGCATGCACACTGGCATATGGACACGTGTCTACACACAGGCATACACACCAGCACATAGACACATGTCCGCACACAGGCATGCACACTGGCACATAGACACATGTCTGCACACAGGCATGCACACCGGCACATAGACACGTGTCCACACACAGGCATGCACACCGGCACATAGACACGTGTCTACACACAGGCATGCACACCGGCACATAGACACATGTCCGCACACAGGCATGCACACCGGCACATAGACACATGTCCGCACACAGGCATGCACACTAGCACAAGGACACATGTCCGTACACAGGCATGCACACTGGCACATAGACACATGTCCACACACAGGCATGCACACCGGCACATAGACACATGTCCGCACACAGGCATGCACACCGGCACATAGACACGTGTCTACACACAGGCATGCACACTGGCACATAGACACATGTCCACACACAGGCATGCACACCGGCACATAGACACATGTCCGCACACAAGCATGCACACCGGCACATAGACACATGTCCATACACAGGCATGCACACCGGCACATAGACACATGTCCGCACACAGGCATGCACACCGGCACATAGACACATGTCCGTACACAGGCATGCACACCGGCACATAGACACATGTCCGTATACAGGCATGCACACCGGCACATAGACACATGTCCGTATACAGGCATGCACACTGGCATATGGACACGTGTCTACACACAGGCATACACACCAGCACATAGACACATGTCCGCACACAGGCATGCACACCAGCACATAGACACATGTCCGCACACAGGCATGCACACCAGCACATAGACACATGTCCGCACACAGGCATGCACACCGGCACATAGACACGTGTCTACACACAGGCATGCACACCGGCACATAGACACATGTCCGCACACAGGCATGCACACCGGCACATAGACACGTGTCCGTACACAAGCATGCACACCGGCACATAGACACGTGTCTACACACAGGCATGCACACCAGCACATAGACACGTGTCTACACACAGGCATGCACACCGGCACATAGACACATGTCCACACACAGGCATGCACACCAGCACATAGACACGTGTCTACACACAGGCATGCACACCGGCACATAGACACATGTCCGCACACAGGCATGCACACCGGCACATAGACACGTGTCTACACACAGGCATGCACACCGGCACATAGACACATGTCCACACACAGGCATGCACACCGGCACATAGACACATGTCCGCACACAGGCATGCACACCAGCACATAGACACATGTCCGCACACAGGCATGCACACCGGCACATAGACACATGTCCGCACACAGGCATGCACACCAGCACATAGACACATGTCCGCACACAGGCATGCACACCGGCACATAGACACGTGTCTACACACAGGCATGCACACCGGCACATAGACACATGTCCACACACAGGCATGCACACCGGCACATAGACACATGTCCGCACACAGGCATGCACACCAGCACATAGACACATGTCCGCACACAGGCATGCACACCGGCACATAGACACGTGTCTACACACAGGCATGCACACCGGCACATAGACACATGTCCACACACAGGCATGCACACCGGCACATAGACACATGTCCGCACACAAGCATGCACACCGGCACATAGACACATGTCCGCACACAGGCATACACACCGACACATAGACACATGTCCGCACACAGGCATGCACACCGGCACATAGACACATGTCCATACACAGGCATGCACACCGGCACATAGACACATGTCCGCACACAGGCATGCACACCGGCACATAGACACATGTCCGTACACAGGCATGCACACCGGCACATAGACACATGTCCGTATACAGGCATGCACACCGGCACATAGACACATGTCCGTATACAGGCATGCACACTGGCATATGGACACGTGTCTACACACAG
This sequence comes from Microtus pennsylvanicus, assembly GCF_037038515.1. NCBI lineage: Eukaryota > Metazoa > Chordata > Mammalia > Rodentia > Cricetidae > Microtus > Microtus pennsylvanicus. The sequence continues at coordinate 80,404,211 of NC_134591.1, read as the reverse complement.
GCATACACACCAGCACATAGACACATGTCCGCACACAGGCATGCACACTGGCACATAGACACATGTCCGTATACAGGCATGCACACCGGCACATAGACACATGTCCGCACACAGGCATGCACACCGGCACATAGACACATGTCCGCACACATGCATGCACACCGGCACATAGACACATGTCCGTATACAGGCATGCACACCTAACCACACACACACATAAAAGAAAAAGCTGTGGAGACGACTCAGCCTGTGAAGAGCTTGCTATGTAATGAGGATTGAGTTCAATGCTCAGAATCCAGGTAAAAAGAGAGTGGACATGATTGCACAGGCATGCACTCCCCAGCACTAGGGAGCTCGAGACAGGCAGGTTCCTGGGACTCCTTGGCTGGTCAGTGATGTTTTCCTCCAGCTGAAGCAACTACCATCTTGGGTTCGGTTGGTCCCACTTGCTCATCTCAGCTGGACTTATTGACAACCAATATTTCCTCACAGGGACAGCAAGGGTCTTGGGAATTTGGAATTTAGCCTCCCCGGCCCCTCCCCAACAAACTGTATACCCTGCTGACCTAATTGCTTATGCCAAGAGGTCTCAGGAAAGGTCTGGACTAAACTGGCTGGAAACCAATAGGGAAAGGGGCTCCACCTATTCAGCCAGCCACAGGAAGTCATCATCCTCAGAGTGTGTGTCTCCAGGATGTCTACCTTAGGGTCACTGCCTCTGCTGTCCATAATGGTATGCCCAGATCACAGAGTCCCCCAGAAACCAACTAGGAGACTAGGGGAGTCCTGTATGTAAAAGCAAAGAGCCTTTATTCTTATTTAAGTTCGAACTCGGACTCTCCGTGCATCCAACATGATCGGAGAGCCCCAAGCTCAGTTGGGGTTAGGTTTTTCTAATAGCAAAGGTAGGGGTGAGGGATTTCTAAGGTTCAGGATCCCTGCTTGGCTGACATTTGTCTAGGGGTGTCCTGGGGGAAAAGCAATGGGTGTGTGCTGGCAGGTGATCCTGTCTACAACGGTTGGAACGTTAGGAATTTCCTTTGGATGGTCTGTTCCTGGGTGGTGCCTGGGTGGTCTCAGTTTGTGGTCTTTCTTGGATCTAGGTATTGCCTTAGGGAGAACTACTGAGACTCAGGCCTCTATTGAACTTGTCGTGCCTGGGACCCACACATAAGCCCTTGCCCACTGCTCTGTAAATAAACCTAACTCATGGGTTCCCCCAGAGTGAACCTTGATGGAATCAAACTCTGGTTTGCTGTTATCATCTTAGGAGAGGGTAGACATCACCTATTCCTACAACCCAGGAGGACATCCTCACAACATCGACCTAGCCTATTTGGAAAGTCCTTGTCTCAAAAAAAAGGGGGTGGACAACTGAGAACAACAACCACGGGTGACCTCTAGCCTACACACATGTGTACACACACACACACACACACACACACATACACACAAGAAGATGTCCATCAGTGTGAGGAAAATAGGAAGGGGTGAGAATAAACGTAATCAAATGGGCAACTCCTTCCATACTTCCTCAGCCCACCCCACAACGTAGCCACACCGGTCCGTGGCAGCCTGCAGTTACTGCACCCTCCCTTGTCCAGCCCGTATTTTCCAAACACTGGTGTCACATGATATATGGCGTGCCTGGGTGGCAACAATGCCGCCCCTCAGGCGGCAGCATCCTCAGGCCTTCTTTTCTCCTTCTCTTTCCCCACCTGTGCATTATCTCACCTCCCCTTTGTGGGATTTAGTTCTGCTGTGCGTCCCTGTCTCCGAGCAGGCTGTGTCTTGCCTGGGAGGACAGTGAAAAAGGACAGTGTCCATCTGCCTGGACATCCCCTGGACCATTCTGCCAAGGAAGATATGAACACAGCCCCCAGCAGCCAGAGGTACAGAGGCTCGATATGAAACAACTCCTTCCAGGGGAGTTAAATCCCTGCCTTATCTAATTTTGTATCCTGAGGCTGATTAATTTAAACTCCAAAATAAAATAAACATCAGCTTTAAATAAGGATTAAGTACTCAGCAGGACCCGAGTCGATCAGACTGACATTGTACATTTTATGGTATGGATTGAGGGGCCCGTGGTAGGAGGTGTTGATGGTGGAAGCTCTGAGCTAAGCAGAGAATATTGATAGTACTTTGGGTTTCAGGAAGATGTCCAGCCTTAGTCCTCTGACAGGATGCCCACAGAAACCCTCAAGGTTCATGGGATGAAAACTGCCTTGTGTCCCAGCTGCCACGTCCCCATGAGGAAAATGCGAAGTCAGAGCAAAGAAAATAGGAGCCTGGAGCGGGCCCCTAGTGTCTAGAAAACAGCAGGAGTCTGGGGAGATGGGGAGATGCTTCCACGCCGAGCGCTCCCTGTGCCCCTGTGCTCACCTGAGTCTGGACACTGCCATGCACATCTGTAATCCTAGAGTTCCTACAGGGAGATGGAAAAATGCAGGAGATTTCCAGAAACTCAGCTGGCCTAGCTTCTGCAACAGCGAACAATGAACAAACCTTCCGAAGGCGAGGACCCACGGCTGCCCCCTGCCTTCTGCATGCAGAATGCACACCACAGCACACCTGCAGCTGCATGAACACAAATGTGCAGACACCAAGTAGGAGAGACAGAGAGAGACAGTGGGACAGAGGGAAGAAGAGATTTAAAGGACAAAGAAAGAAAAGAATGGGGGTGGGGGGAGCATGTCTCCTGGCCAGCCATCATAACAGCTTCCAAGAGGTTCTGGCTTCCTCCACAGCCCAGCCATCAGGAGGGAGTGAGGAAGGCAGGGCAGGTAAGGAGTTTGCTGAGATGAGAAAAAAAAGGCAGCTGATGGAGTCTATCGGGGCAGCATCACAAGGAGGGGTGGCCAGTCCTAGAATGATCTGCCTTGGGTGGGACTCCCCACCCCGTGATGGACAAGTCACAGTGAGAGTCTCAGCCCGGTGAAACTGCGTTCCTCAGGATGGTGAAGCTGGAACAGGACACGAGATTTTCCAGACCCAGGTCCAAGGACGCCTCAGCTACAATCTGCCTATTAGACCTTGCTCATTACAGTGACAGATCCTGACAGGACCCGCTTAAAGGAGAAAAGCGATTCCGCTGGGTTTTCTGAGGTTTTGGCGCCTGTTCAGCCACCTGTGGTGAGACAGAGTGTCGTGACTGCAGGAATGTGGAGAGGCAAAGCTCCTCACACATCGTGGCTGGAAGCAGAGGACGCCGAAGAAGAGGCTGAGGCAGACGTGTATCAAAGGGTATGCCCAGCCATGACCCACTACCGACCTCCAGGCCCACCCTAGAGTTTGCAACCCTTACTGCGTTACCCTGAGGCCTCATGAGCCAATCCCCTCTCTCGGATTAGATTCATCAGCTCAGAACCAAGACTTCAACATGGGGCTTTATCTGGGGGACACTTGATATCCAAATCACGACAGTCTGAGCGGTTCTGCCCATCCCCTAAGTCACACATTGACACCTAACTCCCAGGGCAATAGAAAAACAAGTCTGACCTTTCCGATATGATTGGGCCATTGACCTTTTCTCTCCTGTGGTTTCTTCGGGTATTTCTTCTGCAAGACCCAAATGACTTCTCTAGTCTCTGAGCTGCTCAGAGACTCAGCTTGGGAAATCCCTTCCAAGGACAAATGCTAAGCCCCCTTTAAGGGCACAGTGTTTGGGGCATAAAACAAATCACTCTCCCCTTCCATTGCATCGCATTAGCTCAAGAGCAACCAAGACAGAACAGGTGCTGGGTAAAGAGGCAGGGACATGAGGTAGAGTGTGTCTGAAGCCAGTGTGGACACTTTCCTGGTGAGTCCCCAGAATAGCAGGGCCATGGTCTGCTAAAATTCACAGTGCCCCTAGAAAGTCTTCCATAACTGCAGGAGGCGTGAGAACATAGGAAGAGGAAAGAGAGGAGAGGAAGGGAGGGGAGGGGAAGGAAGGGGAGAGGAGATAAGTGGAGAAGAGAGGAGAGGGGAGAAGAGGGAAGGGGGACAGGTGAAAGGATGGGAGGAGAAGAGGGGAGGGAAGGGAGGTAGAGGATAGAGGAGGGAGGAAGAGGGTGAAAGGGAGGGGGGAGAGAAGAGAAGGTAGGAGCGGTGAGAGAAGCGGGAGGAGAGGGCACATCCTTGGCATCTCTGGCTAGGCTTCTTGCAAAGAGAACAATAACCCTCCTGAGATTTAAATTTACCACTTTGTTCTGATCCCTGATCTGATTCTTAGAGTTATTTCTTCAGAGGGAAGGGTGTTAAGAGTAGCTGTCAAGACCCATAAAAACATAAATAACTTCTGGTCAAATGGATGGAATTCTCACCAGCAAAGAGGTACAGCATTCCAGGTGTGCTGGGTCGGTCACCTGGCCAGGAGCCCACCGCGAGGAAGGTGTCAGTCACCTGGCCAGGAACCCACCCCTAGGAAGGTGTCAGTCACCTGGCCAGGAACCCACCCCAGGAAGCTGTCAGTCACCTGGCCAGGAGCCCACCCCAGGAAGCTGTCAGTCACCTGGCCAGGAACCCACCCCAGGAAGCTGTCAGTCACCTGGCCAGGAACCCACCCCAGGAAGCTGTCAGTCACCTGGCCAGGAACCCACCCCTAGGAAGGTGTCAGTCACCTGGCCAGGAACCCACCCCAGGAAGCTGTCAGTCACTTGGCCAGGAGCCCACCCCAGGAAGCTGTCAGTCACCTGGCCAGGAACCCACCCCAGGAAGCTGTCAGTCACCTGGCCAGGAACCCACCCCAGGAAGCTGTCAGTCACTTGGCCAGGAGCCCACCCCAGGAAGCTGTCAGTCACCTGGCCAGGAACCCACCCCTAGGAAGCTGTCAGTCACCTGGCCAGGAACCCACCCCAGGAAGCTGTCAGTCACTTGGCCAGGAGCCCACCCCTAGGAAGGTGGATCCACCTTCAGCCCTGCTAAAGAAACAGGTGGAATGAATTTCCCTTTACAGAGATACTGTTCTTTCCTTCCCCAAATCCCCACCCCTTAGAGCAGTCTCCGAGCCACCATGAAGCTCAGCTGTGCCTATTTTGAGGCCTGATTCAGACTTGTTCTTCTGTTTTCTCTCTCTCTCAGACGCCAATCGGGACCTGTTTACTCAACTGGAACTCAGGGATTCCTTATTCCTCTAAAGCCTCCCCACCACATGGCTGCTTGTCTGGCATGTGTCTGGCCTCCATGCCAGCTCAAATGTCTTGGCTTCCTCTCTTTCCTTCTCTGGTCAGCAACTGAGATTTCTAGCTTGCTTACCTTGAAGGTTCTCTTTTAAATGCTAAGAAAATTGTTCCAGAACTTAAGCAAAAATCTCTGTCATCTTGCTGTTTTCTGCATGTCCCATCTATTATGTCTTCCTCTCTCTTTGACCTCTCTTGGGGTCAGCCAAGAGGTTTTATTGTCCCATCTTCTTGCTGGCTTTGTACATGGGACTGATTTTGCTCAGTTCGGCGTGAATTTCAGTAGTTGCTTGATGGTGCGTGGTACAATGTTACCCATGATGCGGCCTCAGCATGGTACGCGTTCATCTCCCTCCAACCCTTCATGTCATGGTTTGCAATCATTTCTTCTTCTACATGTGTGATTAAGCCATACTATATTGCTGTCTAAATAACAAATTATCTGTTAAAGATTTGTGGAGAAGGGCAGAGTCGACATCCAGCGCCCTCCTTCCTCCCTCCCCACTTTATATATTAAGGCTGGGTCCCTCGCTGAACCTGGAGCTCACTAGACTGGCTAGCCAGAAGTCCCCAGGGATCCACCCCTCCACCATGCTCAGCACTGGAGTTAAGGGTGTGCGCCGCCAAGCCCAGCTTCACGGTTACTGGCAGACTGAACTCAGGTCTTCATCAGGCACAGCAGGCATCTTAATCCACCGAGCCATCTTCTCGGCTACCTTTAAAAGATGATTTTATGTGTTTCCTATCTCTCATGCCTTTGCCATTGTACATGCTCTTTATTCTTTTGTGTAGATCAAGATTTTTTTAAAGATGTATTTATTTATTTATTATGTATACAGCATTCTCAATATTCTGTCTGCATATATGCCTGCAGGCCAGAAGAGGGCACCATATCTCATTACAGATGGTTGTGAGCCACCGTGTGGTTGCTGGGAATTGAACTCAGGTCCTTTGGAATTGAACTCTGACATTTGGCTCTTAACCACTGAGCCATCTCTCCAGCTCCAAGATCAAGATTTTTATCTGGGATTATAATTCCCTTCTGCCAGGTGCCAGGTGTCTTGCCTGATCACTCTCTGCCTTGTTCCCTTGGGCTGAGGTTCTGCTGGTGATACATGCATGGAGCTTGTGAATGGCCGAAAGTTTGCATTGTACTGCTTGACAGGTATTTTTGCTGGGTATAGAATTCTCCACTGACAGCAGTTTTCTCATTTTGTACTTTATAGTTGGCACTCCACTGTCTTCCAGTCGGCACTGTCCAGTCAGAAGTCACCTGTCATTCCTAGCTTGTCCCTTTAGTTTGAGATCTGTGATCTCATCACTGGTTTTGACCCATCTGATGGAGACATGTTCTGGTGTCTTTCTCTTTGTGTCCTGTGAGTACGCGAAGTAATGTTAATGGCAATTTTTTTTACTTTGTATCTTATACGTACTTTAATAACTCATAGTTATGTAATATTTAAGGCATTTCATTATGACATTTCTACACATATACCCCAGAATGTTTACCTTTTCTATTATTTTTTTTCTTTTAAAAAATGATTTTTAAGGTAAATTTATTTTATTACATAATTCCTGAGAAGTCAGGTATGTGTGTCTGCATGTGTGTGTATGTGTCTGAGATGCACATGGGTGTGCAGGCATGAACACAGAAGCCAGAAGAGGACATCAGTGTCCTGCTCTGTCACTGCCTGCCTTACCCCTCTGAGACAGAGCACCTCATCGCAGCTGAAGCAACACCGGCAGTCAGCAAGTTCCAGCAACATGTTGTCTCTGCTGCAGAGTGCTGGGTTACAGGCACACGCTGGCTGCCCCTGATATCTCTGTTACATGGGGATTAGGATCAAGACTCAGGTCTCTGTGCTTGCAGAACATGTCACCCACTAAGTCATCCCAGAACCCATCCATTCTTTTAATAACTACTTCTATGTCTTTGAGTTTAAGGATCCTTTCTTCTTTTTCCCCTTCTAAATATTTTATTAATTAAAATGTTGCATTTGTTTTACCTCCCGACCACAGTGTACCCTCCCTCCTCTCCTCCTGTTCCCTCCCTCCACTCCCCCGCCCCCCATCGGTCCTTTATTCTTCACGTATCCTCTGCTGCTGACCCTATCCCGTGTACACTTTGTCTCAGATGTGTGCTTTTCTGCTCTCAACATTTGAGCTGGGTCTCTGCCTCTGCTTAAGCAAGCTTCTAAAGGGGCTGCCATGTGAGCACAGTTACCTGTGGAGACCAGAAGAGGGCATCAGACCACCTGGAGCTGGAGTTACAGGGAGTTGTGAGCCTGTCCTGGGTGCTGGGACCTAACCGGAGTCTTCTAGACGCGAAGCAAGCCCTCACAACAGCTGAACCATCGCTCCAGAACTGTTCGTTGTTTTTAGTTTTTGAGACAGGGTATCATGTAGCTCAGGTTGGCCACATCCTTGTTATATAGCCAAGAATGACCTTGAGCTTCTGATCCCCCTGCCTCTGTGCCCAAGCACTAGAATTACAAGCACACTCCACCTTGCCTTGTCCCCTCTACCTTCTCAATATGGAACAGAGTCATTAAGCCTTGGCTTCCGATTCTACCAGAGTAGTCATTGTTTGTCTCTACTGATCCACTTTTATTCTGACTGTAGACATGGCTTCCTGTTTCTTTACAAAGCCAATGGTTTGGGGTTGTTGTGACAGCAAGAACTGTTCCTAATTTGTGTTGGATGTTGTGAGGTCCTGTTTATCTTGTTTGGCTTCATTCTAAGGCACAGTTGAGTTATCTGAAAAGATTTTAGCTCCTTGAAGGCTTTTTTTAAGCTCCTTTAAGTGGGGCCAGAGCAGCCTTCTTCGGGGGCTTATCCTCCACTCCACCGAAGCAATTGCTGTCTGAGGACTCTGCCCAGAGTTCTGGGAAGTATGGGTTGAAAAATCTCTTACCTTAAAATTCCTGGATCAAGCATTTCAAATTTTAGACTTTTTTTCCCCCCAGTTTTAAAAATCTGCATCTCCATAGTGCTTCAGAAACTGATTTACATGCAGACGTTGCTCGTGTTTCCTAGAAACCACAGCCTGGAGATAAATTATATGTGATAGTGTGTGTGTGTGTGTGTGTGTGTGTGTGTGTGTGTTGTGTGTACATGTCCAAGTGTGTGTGGCACGTGTGTGAGCATGCATGTCATAAGTTGATGCATGTATCTCTCTCTGTCCCTGCCCTCTTTGGATTAGGTGTTTCAGGGAACCAGCAACTCATTGATTTGCATACACTTGCTGATCCAAGAGCCCCAGGCATCTACCTGTCTCTACCTCCTGAGGACTGGGGATTGAAGGTGCACACCATCATGCCAAGCTTTTTTAGGAACATACTGGGGATCGTACATGGGTCGGAATGTTCACATTGCAAGCACTTTATGCAGGAGCTATCACCCCATTCCTGCATAATCTTTTCTTTAACAATGTTGTGTGTGAAACAAGATTTCATTGGGTGGTGAAAAGCATCGATTGTAGCAATATGTCAGTGGTTAAATTGTTTCAAATTCTGGAGCTTCTTAAATTTCAGATTGTCAGATTGTTAAAGGGTAAGATTGCTCAAGTAAGATTTTTCCCACTGTTGCTGGTGGGAATACCAAAAGAACTGGTTCTGTAGGAGGCAGAGCGCCACTGGTTTTGCCTGTTCCTTTCCCCAGACTTGGGTAGTTGCCTCATGTTACAGGGTGAGGGCCTGCTTGCTTGTCCCGGCCGACTGGCTAGCTTAGCTCCGAAATAACCACACAGAAATTGTGTTAATTAAATCACTGCTTGGCCCATTATCTCTAGCTTCTTATTGGCTAACTTTCACATCTTGATTTATCCTATTTCTATTAATCTGTAAATCACCACATGGCAGTGGCTTACGGGGAAAGATTCTAACCAGCTACGCAGAGGATCCATGGCTTCTCTCTTTCTGCCCTTCTTCCTCCCAGCATTCAGTTCTGTTTTCTCCCTGCCTACCTAAGTTCTGCCCTATCAAAAGGTCAAGACAGTTTCTTTATTCATTAACCAATGAAAGCAACACATAAAGAGAAGGACCTCCTGCACCAGCCTCACACATGTCTCTACCAGTACCCAGCTGAGGATTGGAAGGGGCATCTAGTACACATACACAGGTACACACACACACACAGTGCTCGCAGTCCCTACCCTACAGTTGGGCTGACCTTGACTGTTCTCCCCAAACTCCCAGCTCCATCCACTCAACTCCAGAGCACTCTAAAGCCCCATCTAGGTCTTCCCTCCCCGGACTGGCGCCTAGAAACGTAAGATCAGCTCGCAAGCTATTAATATTGAGGCTACCATTGTCCCTTTGTCTTGCTTTGGAGGTCCCATCCCTCATGAGGAGCAGCTGGAAGCTGCCAGCTACACTCTCCAATCCTGTACATCACCAGTGTTTGCTGGGTGTCCGTATAACACTGCTTAATAAGTCGCCCGTTGCTCACTCCCCGCGGGAGTCCCACATCATTAACTAATGCCAGGCCTCCCTGGCATCCCAAAGGTGCTGAGCTATGTCTGTTCGAGTCACCATTAGCAACCCAAACCTGAACATCTAGCAATTACCGTAGTGGTGAGGTCCTGAGAGCTGCACGCCAGCAAGACAGCCCTATTAGAGAGGATCTTAGGAGGGCTGCCCTCGGCTGGCCCTTCACACATCCCTAGTCTGGTCCAGAGGGTCTTGTACTAATGCAGAAATTGAGTGTGGTAATTTTTCACACCCTCTCCCTCTCGCGGCTATGAGTCTATAATTACCCACTTCTTTCCAGGGCCATCAAACTGTGGTTTCTGATTCACCCCTGAGTTAAGGGGAAGGAGGCTGGGCACCCTAGATCAGACCTATTCCTGGAAGGTGCTAGATGACTCCTGGAGATTAAATAATGACCTCTGATACATGTTTAATATCTGTTACTGGTAAAATTAATACCCTGTTTAATATTAATACCAGAGATGTGTGTCTCTGAGGCTGTTAATCTGCTACCTTCCCACGATGTCAGGTATAAAAATAGCTCCCCGTGATTAGCCAGGTGGGCACAGATGGGCGGGTGGCAGTGAGGAAGAAGGAGAAAGGAATGGATGGTCGGTACAGTGGTGATGATGGTATCACATCTTAAACTGATTGCATCATGGTTCATCAGGATGTTGCGGGAGAATGTTCTTCCAAATGCAGATCTTTTTTCAAGCTTCATTCATGGGTTCATTCACAAACACTGGCTGAAGACTTCCCTCCTGCCAGGCAGCCGTCTCCACACTGCACCCCTTGCCCAGTCTCGCCTATGATGACAGCGTAGTCACAGCCCCACATGAAGGATGACACTCTCCTCACGGAGACTCCCGGCCCAGAACTCAAGAAGGCAGAGACCATGCCAGGGGACCCCTGTCTGGAGACACTGAAGCCAGTGGTCTTTTAATTGTGGTCTCTTTGGACTATTCACACAAGGCTTCTGAAGCCCCATCATCACAGAAAAATGGAAGACTAGAGAGATTGTTGTAACGGCGTAAACGAATGCAGACAGATTGTAAAAATATATATAGCTTTAATGGCGAAATAGACTTACAGAACCACCGTTCCTGCAGAGACCAGGAAAGCAGAAAGGGACGGCTGGGAGCACACTTGCCAAATTTATAGGCAAACATTAGCCCAAGGCGAACACGCCCCCTAAGGGGCGGGACTTATCCCTACAGATTGTGAGACAACAAAAGTGCAGAGAGCAAGCCCTGTGACCTCAGTCCACCTCCCACGGGATGACCTAAAGAGGCTTCCTCCTTGGCAGCAACTGGAGCTTTACCACACCCATCAACCTCAAGGGAGAACCCACGAGGCACAAGACACTGTGCCAGGTGCTGAGATCAGAGACAAGCTCAATTCTGCCTCAGCGAGCTCACGTTTTATATGCTGCTAGGACAGACAGGAGAGATGACGGACCTACAGACAAATCACCCACAGAAACTAAACTAGCAAATGGGCACACAGAAAACAGTGGGTCGTGCTGATTGCTGGGGAGGAGTCAGCAAGAAGTGAGCAGGTGAGAACAGTTCAGGGCTAACCGAAGCCCTCGATGTCAAGGTCTACCTATGGGTCCTTAGCAAGGCCAGCCACCCTGGTCCATCACAGCAAGGGAAACTCCTAGAGGAGCCGTGGGTAACTGAGAATGAGCAAGGGTTGGGATGAGAGGATGTTCAGAGTGGGAGACCCTGGTGCCTAGCAGAAGGCATTCCACCCCGGGGAAGCCGCTGGAGCAAATGCCTCCCAGCCACTCATGTTTCCAGCCTTTGTTCCCTCAGCTCAAGGCTGAAACCTGGGGAGCAGACGGCCAAAGGGGGGTCTGATGGCCTGACTTAGGCCAAACTCTCTTATCCATGTGACCACAGAGTCTCTTAAGTGTGGCTATCCCACAAAACACACACATACGGGAGTGGGAGAGACTATTGGAACGGATGCTGCACAGCCACAGAGAGACCCACTAGAATTGAGGCAGGGGGTAAAGGGTACCAGACACCCAAGAGAGCAGAGAGAGAATCTCGGAAATGCGACAGTTCATATAGACCCTGCCGTGAGAGCATGTGTCTTCCCAGAAGAAACGATTGTCACAAAGTGCAGGATAAGAAGCTGAGGCTAACAGAAAAACACACCAGCAGAATGATGCTGCAGAACAGCCCCATGTGTGAGAGATGGCCAGAAGCAAAAGGTATTAAATGACCAAAAGGACAGGCCGTTGTAGGAACACACGGCATGAAATGTCAGGGGCTCCCATGTAAGAATGCATCTCGAGAAGAGGCAAGGCAGGAAAATCCTGCATCTTGGTGGAAGGATGGGTTCAGGTGATAAGCCAATAGGGTAAACTACCAACAGGAACACTTTTGGACTTTCTCCAAAGTGGTTTCCTCACCCAGTAACAGTTGAGGAAGGGTACAGACGTGGTATGAAATATTTGGATGACTGTACAATGACTTTGGGATGCATAGAACAGTCCTGTTGCACACAAGAAAACTGCCAAGATGGCTATAGTGAAGGAAAACAGAACTCTCTAGAGTAAAATATGTGTGGATAGACTATAATAATTATGTAGATAGGTAGTTAGTAGGTGGGTGGGTGGATGGATGGATAGACAGGCAAGCAAACAGAAAGACAGACAGACAAATGGAGAGATGGAGAATTAGAGGGGAGAAAGGTTGAAAATATAAGCTTCATGAAATAAGTAGGAGATAGACGTATGGATAATGGGTGGATGGATGGATGGATGGATGGATGATTGATGATGGATGGATGATGGATGGATGAGTGGATCAATGGATGGATGGATGGATGGATTAATAAATGGATATATGGATCAATGGATGGATGGATGGATGGATGGATGGATGGATGGATGGATTCAATAGATGGGAAAGTGGAGGATGGTAGAATGGATACGTGGGTGGATAGATGATGAAGGAGAAATGAGAGGATGATAGACAGTAGATCCATGGTGGACAGATGGACAAGTGGTAAGAAGTGTCTTCTTGAATTCAGTTCCCCCTTATTCTCAAGTCCACAATTCTGCAGAATAACCTTCCTAAACCAGTATGGTGTTATCACAGCTAGGCAAAGGATGAGATGGGCAAGCACCAGCCACACAAATCACCGAGTGGTCCTTGCTCTCAGAGTCAGGGGATTTCACACACTGGGATCCTCGTCTGCCTCTCTCAGTCTGGCCCTGTGGAGTCACTCACACAGATGGACCACCTTCTGATGGTTGGAGCTTGGCTGAGATACTAATGCAATACAGTGGCCACCAGTACCTCTAGGGCAAGCTCTAGTGGGCATTGGGCATCTCACTGTGAAGGCTCTTCCCCCTCGGGGATTCTGCTTCCTTCTTGGCAAACAAGAAGGCACCCTGAGCTTAAGGATGCCCTGGTTCTGAGCCGAATGGAAAGGGAAGAATGAGGCCACAGACACTTCCAAGGAACCCTTTCTTTAAAGGGCTTTCATTCCCCACTTCCCACATTCCCTTCTCCTGTTGGTTTTAGAAACTCTTCCTCTACACACCTAGCTTTGGACTGAACATGGTGTAGTGGTGAGCCCCCGACACTGGTCCTCCCCTCATGGGGGGTCAGGTGGTAAACCACAGCTGCCAGGACATTTCACAGCTGCTCTGAAATAACGCCCACGGGCAGGTAGAACTGGACAGACCCAGCTATCTGCAGTCAGGAAGCCTTGCTGGAGGAGTGGGGGTCCCGCTCAGAGGCTGAAGAGATGCTGCCCCCAGCGCAGAGACTCTCACTAGGCCCATACCACACCATGCTGGTAGTGGCAGCGTGGAGTCCTTAAAAGCCCTTTGCTTTGCCTGCAGAATTTGTGTCGTGCTAAGCACATGGTGGGGCTTTGCAGCTGAGGCTCATTGGAACTGAAGCAGCCAAGGGTGTCATTCTCAACACACACGGCTGTGACAGCTATGGGGCAAATCCTTGGAAGGATGATTAGGGTGTTTTTGTGGCTGCGCATCCTCTGTTTGCATGTTTATGGTTCCTTTCCAATCCTGGCCGGATCCTGAGCCTTGTGGAGCAAGCTTCTCGGAGCTCATCTCATTAGCTTCCTCCCCCACCCCCCACAGCCCCCGTTGTGCATCTGAAGACTTGGGAGCAGGACCACCCGCAGAGTCGGGTAATGCAGCCCAAGGAGACACAGATTCCAGCATCCCAGTGCTCCCCACCTTTTGAAACAAAATATTTTCGTTGCTAAGCCTCTGAGCCTGAAGGGGAGCGAAGTCATGCAAGCATGCAAACAGCTTCTTCTTCAGTGTCTCAACGCTGAGGAAGAGGCCAGCTTTGCTGGAAGCACACAGGAAGAGCCAAAGAGTTTCCAAGCACTCTAACCAAAATAAACACCATCATGTCCACCTCCAAAACAACTCCACCACCACACACTACCACTACCATCACCTTCACCACCTCCACCTCTACCACCTCCACCACCATCACCACCACCACTACCATACACCAACACCATCACCACCATCTCCACCTCTACCACCTCCACCACCATCACCACCACCACTACCACACACCACCACCATCACCACCATCACCTCCACCCCCACCACCTCCACCACCATCACCACCACCACTACCACACACCACCACCATCACCACCATCACCTCCACATCCACCACCCCCACCACCTCCACCACCATCACCACCACCACTACCACACACCACCACCATCACCACCATCACCTCCACATCCACCACCCCCACCACCTCCACCACCATCACCACCACCACTACCACACACCACCACCATCACCACCATCACCTCCACATCCACCACCATGCCCACCACTACAGGGAAAGACAGGACACTGGCAACAGGCTTTCATGGGACCACAGTTCGGGACAACTGACTTTTAGTGACTGTGTGACTTTTGGAAAGCCATGTAACGTATCTTTCCTCTCTTACAGTATAGATTCTGTGACAGCACCCATCTGGAGAGTTGTTTGAATCCTAAGTGCCAATGACAGGCAGTTTGCCCAGCACGGTGCAGGGAGTGCCCAGCACTGCCCGCTGCCACGATTCTGGTGGGCTGCTCCTTTGTTCCCCAGGGCATGGCCAGCACCAGTTCCTTCCCAGCAACCCAGCCCTCCCTCTCCTCACCTGCCTCCCAGAGGCAGATGGAGAAGGAGCAATTAGCCTTGGGTAATAAAAGTACCCAGGCTGTCAGCCGGGCTGCCGGAGGGATTTATGAACTCTGCAGAAGCCTGCGCTGCCATGAGAGGCTATCAAGGGACGCATCCCAGGTAAGAACAAAAACAGCCCATCTGTCACTGCCAGGCCCTTCGCAGGGCAGGACGACAGAGTGCTGCCAACCCTCCTGCGCTGCCCAAGTCAGCCGCCGTGAGCATGTGTTGCTTTCCTAATCAGACAGAGCAGGTGACCACCACGGTCATTCCTAGCAGAGATCTGCAGCGAGGCCTGGGGGTGTCAGCATCCCCGAGCATCACCACCACTGGGCAGATTCAAGTCTGCGCCTCAATTTTTAAAAACAAAGATCCATAATGGATCACAATAAAAATTTAAAGCTTCTTGTTCTGTCTGAATGAATCACAGTTCTGTGGGTCCTACCTAGTCAGGAAAGATGTTTTCATGGTACCTGTGCATGTACGATGCCCCAAGGGCCACCAGCGCTGGCCTTCTGCCTTCTTCTGCCTGGGAAGCCCCTCCAACTGCTTTACCACAGACCTTCCTACTAGCCATGTTCACCCACTGGCCACCCTCTCACCACTGTTCTCTCTCTCTCTCTCTCTCTCTCTCTCTCTCTCTCTCTGTGTGTGTGTGTGTGTGTGTGTGTGTCTGTGTGTCTGTGTGTGTGTGTGTCTGTGTGTATCTCTCTCTCAGAGCACACACATGCTCATGCCCTAACACACACATACACTCTCACACACATACAAATGCAGACATGTTCACACACATGCACTTCCATCCTCCAGGACAGCCCTTCTGTAACTCATGCAGAGCTAACACATCAGGGATTATCCTCAGCCCCTGTTGCCAGCTAAAAGAAATCAGCTCAGCTCCACCCAGGAAAGACAAGGGAACTGGACTTCATGGACAGCAGTGGTGACCTTCCCAGGACTGGTACATCTCCTTCACCTCCCCAGAGAAGAACAAATCTGGACCCCCCACAAAACCCTTCCTCTGCCAATGGCTACTAAGGCTCAATGCAGGCACCCATAGCCTCACCCAGACCTGCCAGAGTCAAGGGCACCACTTCTGCCCACCCCACTCATACACACCCCGCAGCTTCCAGCACCTGTCTATACCATTTTCATGGTCCTCACCAGTAGGGAGCCTGAACCTCATTCTCACACAGCTCCAGAGACCAATGACCACTCAAGGTATTAGCTGAGCATGAAAATTCCCAACTCAGAATCCCAGCAGGAAGCCAAGTACAGGGGACATTCCACACTGGTGGGACCTGCTGCACACACTGGTGACAGGTGATCTGGAGGAAGTAGCATCTCCAAAAAAGAGGCAGCAGGCTCCTTCCAGGCTGTGGCCAGCAAACAGGAGCCCAGACAGCAGCACAATCCTAGGACCGCAGCAGATGAAGTAGTCAAGGCCCCAGAGTGAACATGATCTCTCTTAGTTCACTTCCTACTGCTGTGAAAAAGAGCATGGCCTAAAGAAACTGGGGAAGGAAAGGGTTAACTGGGCCTGTATATCCCATCCTGGGTCACGGTTCCCTGAGGGTAACTAAGGTGGCAACCTGGAGGTGGGAATTGAAGCAGAGACCATGGAGGAACACTGATAACTGGCTTGCTTCCCCTGCTTTCTTAAACAACCTAGGACAACCTGCCCAGGGGATGGCACCACCCACAGAGGGCTGGATGCTCCCACATCAATCATCAATCAGGACAATGGCCCACAGATATGCTTACAGGCCAATTTGATAGAGGCATTTTCTCCATTGTTATTCCTCTTCCCGGATGACATTAACTTGCATCAAGTTGACAAAAGATCCAGCCACGCACAACATGAGTTTTGTGAATCAACTCACACCCCAGGCTGGACCTGCCAAAGGCCTTGGAGACTAGTCAGGAAGCTGTTTTAGCTGAAAGATATGACTTCAAGCCTATATAAACCCCCATCAAGTCCTCACACTTGCGTAGACTGAAGTTTCTGCCCTGCCCAGTCTCACAGCCATTCAGTCCCAAAGAAACACACAGAGGCTTACATTAATTACAAACTGTTTGGCCTATTAGCTAAGGCTTATTATTAACTAGCTCTTACAACTTAAATTAACACATAGTTCTTATCTATGTTTAGCCATGTGGCTTGGTACCTTTTCTCAGTGAGACATTTTCATCTTGCTTCCTCTGCGTCTGGCTTGCAACTACACCTCTGCCTTCCCTCTCTCCAGAATTCGCCTAGTCTGGTTGCCCTGCCTATGCTTCCTGCTTGGCTACTGGTCAATCCATGTTTTATTAAACCAATATGACTGACAAATCTTTACAGTGTACAAGAACATTATCCCACAACACACTTGCTCAAAAAGACAATTTCCAGTCTTCCTGCCCAGGACCCAGTCAGTCTCACCATCAGAGAGTCTCCAACAAAGAAGAGATGCCAAAAAATAAAACCCAGTTCCACATTCCTGGTGATTCCTGAAACTTCCTCCCCTGTTGCTGCCAACAGCCCAAGTCCCTGACGAAGCATTCAGCTTTGACCTGACCATACTTGGGCACAAACCCAGCTTGTGACAGACACATCACAAACCCTCTCCTACAGGCTATATAATCTTCCTGATTTTAGCATGTAACTTTCTCTGGCCTCAGTCTGGGATTGGAGAATCCACCTGGGAGTTGCTTTGCTCAAATAAACCTGTTCTTCTACTCTTTCAATTCTGCTTGATCTGGCTTACTGTGCCCATGAAGAAACCTATTATCAGGGTCCAGAAAGCCTATTTGTGAGGTCAGTGGATCAAACCTCAAGGCCCAGCCCCAGTGACAGAAAAGACTCTCCTGTGAAATGGGATAAGGTGCTGCCCTGGGACAGGCTACAACAGTCAAATTCAACAGGTGCCTAGCTGTAGGACTTGGGAGAACCTGGACCAAGGCATGTTAGCTGTAACTCAGGACAGATGGAATGAAAAGCCAATCCCGGAACCTGTCTTAGATGAGCAAATGGAACCTGGAGGAGACTCCAGAAAGATTGTCTGTAAAGAGGCTTATTTGCCATCAGAGACACGACTACGTTCTCCGTGCTGCCCTAACTAGCAAGGAGGTGGACACAGCCACAACAGCCTTGATCTCAGCAACCTCACCAATCCCACATCAGGGTTTTGAGACTTCACTGAATGCTAGTAAGGATCTCTACCTGGCCGGGTGGGCAGCTGGTGGACATCAAGAGAAGGCTCTGTCAGAAGAAAAAAAATGAAGAAACTCTATGTAGACACCAAGGGGGAAGACAGAAGGAACCACTGGTATTTAAGGCCTATCACAGGCTGCCATCAGAGTTGTCCTGACTTCCCATTCTTCCCTTGAGCACAGCACAGGACCCTTCTCCTTCCCCAGAGTGAGAGATGGTCATGTGACCCGTGTTGTCCAATGGAAGAGAAGATTAAGTGTGGCCACACTAACACTAGCAGCTTTGTGGCAAAGAGAGGGAGCAGAGCTGTGTGAGCAGCCATGGTCCCTGGGCTGGCATTCCCAGTAGCATGCCAGTCCTATGAGTGCAGCCAGTGTGCACGCAAGCACTGCAGCCAGTGTGTATGCAAGCCCTGCAGCCAGTGTGCACGCAAGCCCTGCAGCCAGTGTGCATGCAAGCACTGCGGCCAGTGTGCATGCAAGCACTGCGGCCAGTGGGCACACAAGCCCTGCAGCCAGTGTGCATGCAAGCACTGCGGCCAGTGTGCATGCAAGCCCTGCGGCCAGTGTGCATGCAAGCACTGCGGCCAGTGGGCACACAAGCCCTGCAGCCAGTGTGCATGCCAGTCCTATGAGTGCAGCCAGTGTGCACGCAAGCACTGCGCCCAGTGTGCATTCAAGCCCTGCAGCCAGTGTGCACACAAGCCCTGCAGCCAGTGTGCATGCCAGTCCTATGAGTGCAGCCAGTGTGCACGCAAGCACTGCGCCCAGTGTGCACACAAGCCCTGCAGCCAGTGTGCATGTAAGCCCTGCAGCCAGTGTGCACACAAGCACTGTGCCCAGTCTGTGCACAAGCCCTGTGGCCAGTGTGCGTGCAAGCACTGCGCCCAGTGTGCACGCAAGCACTGTGCCCAGTCTGCACGCAAGCACTGCAGCCAGTGTGCACACAAGCCCTGCAGCCAGTGTACACACAAGCACTGTGCCCAGTCTGCGCACAAGCCCTGCAGCCAGTGTGCATGCAAGCACTGCAGCCAGTGTGCACGCAAGCACTGCGCCCAGTGTGCATTCAAGCCCTGCAGCCAGTGTGCGCGCAAGCACTACGCCCAGTGTGCACGCAAGCACTGCGCCCAGTGTGCATTCAAGCCCTGCTGTTTATGCTGCATCTTCTTGTGCACCAACCCTTCCTAGTTAATACGCAGCTGCTCCCAGAAGAGAAGCTGCCCTCGAGCACATCTGAATCTCTGGCCCTGGCTCCACAGCAAACAGTGGGGGTTCCTGAAATAGAGACTGCAGGCTGGAGAGATGTCACTGTGCCATCATGGTGATGTGTTAGTGACCTAAGAAGTAGATGAGCTGGTGAGGACAGGTCAGACCACGGGGTGATGCCACTTTCAGAAACAAACCAGCACCTGACCAAGGTGACATCAGATAACCCCTCTGTGTGTGCAACATTCCCACAAAGCCTAGTGTCTCAAGGGGGTTGTGATGGGGGCAGGTGAAGATGGGGCTGTGGGAGCTGAGGGTGAGAAGAAAGAACTCAGAGCATTTGAGTGGCAAGCATGTTGGTGTAGTGTGGGATTCCCCTCTGTATGCTGTGAATACCATTGGTTAATTAAAAGAAACTGGCTTGGCCTGATAAGGTAGAACAGATCTAGGTGGGAAAAACTAAACTGAATGCTGGGAGGAAAGAAGGCTGGGTCAGTGAGAAACCATGTAGCCCCACCAGAAACAGACACGCCAGAACCTTGCAGGTAGGCCACGAGCCTCATGATAAAGTATAAAATACTGGAAATGGGTTAATTCTAGATGTAAGAGCTAGCCAGCAATATGCTTAAGTGACTTCCCAAGCAGTGATTGAAGCAATACAGTTTCTGTGTGTTTATTTTGGGAGTCTGGGCAGCCAGGAAACGCATAAGCGGCCTTCCTACTACATTGGTACACACGTGTAATCCCGGCACTTGGGAGTGAAAGCAGGAAGATCAGGAGTTCAAGGTCATCCTCGGCTACGTGGAGAGTTTGAGGCTAGCCTGGGCCACATGAGACCCTCATGCAAAACAACAAAAGGAGCCAATAACAATTTCAGTGGGGGTCTGGAGAGACAGCTCAGTGGTTAGCAGAGTGTGCTGCTCTTGTGAAGGGCCTGAACTCAGTCCCCAGCACCCACATAAGTGGCTCACAGCCACGAGTCATCCTAGCTCTGTGAGATCTGGTGCCCTTGGCTGGCCTCTGTGGAAATCTGCATGCACATACACACACCTTCACACAGACAAACACATGCATATGCTTTACTAAAAATAAAATAAATCTTTAAAAAATTACAGAGTACATGGGAACAATGCTACTGAGACTGTGTGGTGCAGTTCTCAGGTCCCAGAGCTGAGACGATGAGAAGGATAAGTCCTTGGGGCAGGTGAGAGAGCTCTGTGGATCCCAGGGCCATTGCGTAGTGGCTTACACATACCCTGTGTGGCTTACACACACCCTTCCCCCTGACAAAAAAAGACCCTTGGTGGCCCTGAATTCTACAGACCAGAAGTAGGCTGGGAAATCATCTAGCCCCAGGGAAACCACTGCCTTTTATTCCTACTTCCACTGTGGTTGAGGAAACTAAAGGAAGCAACAATCCCACTGCCAAAAGTATGCAGCCAAGAAGGGCCAGCGACCAACAAGAGCAAGTCCTGGACTGATCAAATGTGTGTACCCCACACTACAGTGGAACCCATTCTCTAGATAGCTTCTGTTGGGGTTGTATAGTCATCATTCCTGACTGGGGTGCTCTATAAGCTCACGTCTCTGTCTGGGGCAGCAACCTTGCACCTGGCCCATCGTCTCCCAAGAGGTAACAGGTTACCGGTCATCCATATCTTTCTCCCATCAGTGCCTGGGCAAGAATTACCCCATCCAAATCCAATAGAGTGGCCACTGCAACTCACACAAGAACCACAACGTGCTGTGCAGGCAGGGGGACGGTCACAGGCCCTCTTCCTAAGCGGGCTGAGCACTGGCAGGGTTCCTTGATGTTTATATTTGGAGATAGAGCATTTGCTGGTTAAAAATAGAATTAATGATATCTTTGTTCAACATGGGAAGACAATGGTTTGGGAGCACTGCGCCCCCTCCCTCACCAACTTCCTGCAACATGTCATTTCCAAGCATTAGAAAGCATTTCACATGTGTCTAAGAATAGCTTCTGCTGGGACCCATACAGAGGGCATGAAATTTACCCTTTTCACTGGGAGGAAAGCTGTTCCCAAGCCCTTAAAAGGGTCTCCCTGTATTTGAAGCCCCATGACACCCCCAGAACAATAGGCTCTGAAAACATGTTCTTCATCACACTGAGGCTGAGCCGTGGCCATTTTAGAATCCATCCCCAGCAGGGAGTTCCAATCCACTTCTGTCCATTCCCAGAGAGGCCCTTCACACCCTGGCCTGGCAAGAGCTCTCCACAGAGCTCCTACTGTGTCGACATGGCTAAACGCCTTCAACCCTTTTGACCCCAGGGCCCAAGAGGAAGGGTGTCTCTCGAGATCAGCAGCTAAGACCTCAGCTGAGGTCCTGAGGGAGCTCTGGTGTGTGTGTGTGTGCGTGTGTATGGGTGTGCATGCCTATAAGAATGCTCCTCTAACAGTGACCCGCTGTCACAGGAAACAGAACACGTTCAGAAAGGGGTTATGAAGAATAAGGAGGAAGATTAGAATTGCACAGCGAAGCACACAAAGCCAGAATAAAAACAGAAACAATGGACTGGGAGGAAATAACAACATCGAACATGACAAAGAATCAATACTGGCACCACAGAGACCTCAGCCACAGTTGGCTGTGTCTGTTTCCAGCTGATCATAGATGTGGAAAAGACCAGACACAGATGGAGCCTGCGTGGCTGGAGTTGTACGGGACAGGGGCCGGGGTGGTGCACGAAGTGATCTGTGGGTGTGGGGGTATGCAGAAGCATTGTGTGCGTGTGTGTGCGTGTGTGTGCGTGTGTGTGTGTGTGTGCGTGTGTGTGCGTGTGTGTGCGTGTGTGTGTGTGTGTGTGTGTGTGTGTGCAAGAGACGGGGGGAAGAAGGAAAAAGAGGGGGAGAAGGGAGGGAGAGAGAAACAAACGATCAAAGCGGGTAAAGCAACAGACATACCAAAAAAATGCAGTCAAGGAGGGCAGGCTGGAGATGCGCTCCAAGCCGGCTCAGACTCCTCTTGTCCCCGACTGGCCAGAGGACCCTCCGTGTGACTACTCAGCACCTGTGCCTCTGTCTCCTCACCTGTTTGTGGCTCAGGGATGCTGTGTGACCAGACACTGCCCAACACACCTCAAATTCTGCACTTCCACTGTTTGCTCCACAGTCCGGAACCCTCTTTCTGAAGGCAGATGCACAGGCAGTCCTCCCAAGCACCCCGCTGATAGGGATTCCTCTGGAGACCTGACTGCCATCTTCTGAGGTAATGCAGAGGGGAAGGGCAGAACCCAAGGTTCAAGCCAGGCACAGTCTGGACAGAGTGGCCATCCTTACTGGACTCAGAGACTGTAGGAGAGTTGATGCTCCCGGTGTCAACAGAGCCTCCCTCCACCTCCTGCTGACTATATTGCCTCTGTTCATTGGAAGGCAGAAGGGATGAGACAGAAGCAAGAACCCAGGTCCCACATCCAGAACTCCAAGCCCCAACACTGGCTGCTGACATGCATGCCATGGGGAAGTCACCCCTGGACCCCTGTCCTGTTTCAGAAGCCAGTGAAACACCTACGCCTGACGTCCAACAAGCCAAAGGGTTCATGGTGAGAGGACACTTCTCACAGTGAGGACGTGACCACCAAGCAACTCACTGGGCAGTCACCTCACAGGACTGGTTTCAAGTTCTCTGTGGCGTGGACCTAACACATGCAACTTTGGGGGACAAAGTTGTTCATTTTGGCTCACAGTGTGTAAGTATGCCGGCTGTGATGGTGGGGAAAGCGGGGGAGCTGGCGTCTGGTCACGTTGCATCTGCTTTAGAGAAATTCCCCGACTCACGGAGAACACCCCAAACCCCATGAGTGAAGGAGAAAGGCAGCCCAGCTGGGCCCTGCACAGGATGACAGCAGGACCCTAGGGCTGGGAACCATCACTCAATATGGAAATGTGGAGAGGGGAGAGGGCAATAGGTCCTCCCAGCTGACAAACAGAATTATGGTACCGCTGCGCAGCCGCCATCCTAACACGGTGAAAGCTTTTACAATAATTCAACCATCAATTCGGGGACTGCTACTAAATAAATAACCATTAGAAGAAATACCATGCAATCATTTACATGGAGATGAGCAAGTTGTGTTCTATTATTTAGGCTTTAGTGGAGTTTTGGAATCATCTCTGTCCTAAGCAGAGTGTATATTACTCTATTAAGAGCACAGATATTAATTTTTAACATATGCCTGAGGCTAAAGACTAAAGGTGTTTTGAAAACAGTGAGATAAATTTTTCAGTAGTGCGGTGAGTGGATCTGGCTCTGGTGGTTTAAGTGAATGTTCCCCATAGGCTCAGATGTTTGAGTACTTAGTCCCCAGCTGGTGGCGCTCTTCGAATACGTTTAGGAGGCGTGGCTCTGCTGGAGGAAGTGTATCACTGGAGGCGGGCTTTGAGGTTGTAAAGCCTCGCGCCATTCCCAGTGCCCTCTCTCAGCTTCCTGCATGAAGTTAAAGATGTGAGCTCTCAGTTGATGCTCTACCCCCACCCCATGCCTTCACTCTCCCACCATAGACTCCAACACTTTGGAATCTTGAAACTGAGGCTGGAACCTGCCTGAGGCTACAGGGAGGCCATTTCTCTAGGCCTCTTCTCTTGACCTTAATGGGCCAGGAAAATGGGTCATAGGCTCATCCACTTAGAGTGCACAACCGGAGAGTTCTTAGTGTGCTCACGTATCCTGAGACCATACCAAGTAATTCCAGAATATCCTCATCATACTCTGTGTCCATCCGCAGTGCCTCTTGTCCCTTGTCCCACCTCTCTGCCCCATCACTCACTGACGGTCACTCTGTGCCTATCCCTTCTGATGCTCTGAGCTTTCTTGTTAATATTTCCGACTGTCTCTACACATCCTTCAACCAAAATCTTTCATCCCCTACTTCCCTGGGCCTTAGGGCTGTACCACCCACACTCACACTCCTGAGAGCTGTACCACCCACACCCACACTCCTGAAGGCTGTACCACCCACACCCACACTCCTGAAGGCTGTACCACCCACACTCCTGAAGGCTGTACCACCCACACCCACACTCATGAAGGCTGTACCACCCACACTCCTGAAGGCTGTACCACCCACACCCACACTCATGAAGGCTGTACCACCCACACCCACACTCCTGAAGGCTGTACCACCCACACCCACACTCCTGAAGGCTGTACCACCCACACTCCTGAAGGCTGTACCACCCACACTCACACTCATGAAGGCTGTACCACCCACACTCCTGAAGGCTGTACCACCCACACCCACACTCCTGAAGGCTGTACCACCCACACCCACACTCCTGAAGGCTGTACCACCCACACCCACACTCCTGAAGGCTGTACCACCCACACCCACACTCCTGAAGGCTGTACCACCCACACCCACACTCCTGAAGGCTGTACCACCCACACTCCTGAAGGCTGTACCACCCACACCCACACTCCTGAAGGCTGTACCACCCACACCCACACTCCTGAAGGCTGTACCACCCACACCCACACTCCTGAAGGGTGTACCACCCACACCCACACTCCTGAAGGCTGTACCACCCACACCCACACTCCTGAAGGCTGTACCACCACACCCACACTCCTGAAGGCTGTACCACCCACACCCACACTCCTGAAGGCTGTACCACCCACACCCACACTCCTGAAGGCTGTACCACCCACACCCACACTCCTGAAGGCTGTACCACCCACACTCCTGAAGGCTGTACCACCCACACCCACACTCCTGAAGGCTGTACCACCCACACCCACACTCCTGAAGGCTGTACCACCCACACCCACACTCCTGAAGGCTGTACCACCCACACTCCTGAAGGCTGTACCACCCACACTCCTGAAGGCTGTACCACCACACCCACACTCATGAAGGCTGTACCACCCACACCCACACTCCTGAAGGCTGTACCACCCACACCCACACTCCTGAAGGCTGTACCACCCACACTCCTGAAGGCTGTACCACCCACACCCACACTCCTGAAGGCTGTACCACCCACACCCACACTCCTGAAGGCTGTACCACCCACACCCACACTCCCGAAGGCTGTACCACCCACACTCCTGAAGGCTGTACCACCCACACCCACACTCATGAAGGCTGTACCACCCACACTCCTGAAGGCTGTACCACCCACACCCACACTCATGAAGGCTGTACCACCCACACCCACACTCCTGAAGGCTGTACCACCCACACCCACACTCCTGAAGGCTGTACCACCCACACCCACACTCCTGAGAGCTGTACCACCCACACCCACACTCCTGAAGGCTGTACCACCCACACCCACACTCCTGAGAGCTGTACCACCCACACCCACACTCCTGAGGGCTGTACCACCCACACCCACACTCCTGAAGGCTGTACCACCCACACCCACACTCCTGAGGGCTGTACCACCCACACCCACACTCCTGAAGGCTGTACCACCCACACCCACACTCCTGAAGGCTGTACCACCCACATTCCTGAAGGCTGTACCACCCACACTCCTGAAGGCTGTACCACCCACACCCACACTCCTGAGAGCTGTACCACCCACACCCACACTCCTGAGAGCTGTACCACCCACACCCACACTCCTGAGGGCTGTACCACCCACATCCACACTCCTGAAGGCTGTACCACCCACACCCACACTCCTGAAGGCTGTACCACCCACACCCACACTCCTGAAGGCTGTACCACCCACACCCACACTCCTGAAGGCTGTACCACCCATGCTCTCTTACCATATTTACACCTGCCAGCCCACCTCAGGACAATGCAGGCAGGGAAAAGATGACACACTTCTAGTTAGAATAGAATGGTGCTGGGAGGATTCTCAGAGGCAAGTCTGAGAACCCCGCTCCAGCTTTATTGGGCAAGCCCTGCCATTCTCTGCCCCTCCACCTTGAGAGCGCAAGTGTTCTTCTATGACAAAGACTTGGGGAGAGAAGAGACAGCAGGGCTGGAAGTGCCTTTCCCACCGCGAGGCGCCTGGTTGCCATCGCTCCCTTGGCACAGTCCCTATGAGTTCCCTAACATGCACAGTCATGGACCCCACCTAACTGGCAGAGAAAGTGGGGCTGAGCCATCTGCTGGCTGCAACCGAATGTTGCATGGGCTCTGCCTGTGTCCCAAGCCTCCTCTCCAAGCAGCCCTCCCTTCCTCCACCCACTCACTTTCCACTCCCACCCCACCCCACTCCCGTGCTCCAGACTACACTCTTTGATCTTTGATCAGGCACTCATTTCCTTCACCTTCTTGGTCTGTGGTAGCAGCGTCTTTGAATGAAGCCTGGTGACTTTCCAAACTTTTTTCCAAAGTTAAGAAAATATTCACGTAGGCATGTATGCAGCTGTGTGTACATGCACCCTGAGGACTGGAGGGATGGCCAAGGGACTAGCTTTTCTACTGCCCTGAGAAATACCACTAGAAGAGCAGGAAACTTCATATCCTCCAAATATCAAACTCTGCTAGAGAGACGGCTCACCAGTTAGCTCACTGCTCTTGCAGAGAATCTGAGTTTGATTCCCAGCACCCACATGGCAACACACAACCACCTGACCTCCAGTTCCAGGGGATCTAATGCCCCCTTGTGGCTTCAGAGGGTGCTGCATGGGTATGGCATATAATCACACACATGTACACACCACAAATAAGAACCTAATCAGTAAGTGTCTTTGCAAACCAGACACACAAGAGAAGAAAAGCATGCAGGCACTGTTGTAGTCCACTGGACTCCTGACCAGCTGGAGCCCTTCCACATCCTGCAGCCCTCACTGGTTAGCTAGGAATGGCTGCCCACATTTTTAAAATAAAGTCCCACGTAATTTAGTGATGGTTATTTTTCACCCCTTCCGGAAAACAAATACCCTGGGTTGTGAAGGCCAGCAGATTTATGGGGAAGGGAAAGATCTATATTCCCTGGACCAATGTGACGTTACCAGATTGGGTAACTGCTGCATAAACAATAAATTACCCATTGATTAATCGTGCTTCTAAGACTTTCTGGGGTATTTTTCATGCCGACAGCTATGTATACACAAGCAGTGAATTGGAAAAGGCAAAGGCCTGGGGATTCACTCCACAAAGGAAGGAGCAAAGACCATGCACAAGATTTCAGAACTTCTCATGGCTCACAAAGGGTTGCTTGGCAGTGAGGCGTTCCTGGGCCCCGTGAGCAAGCTGCCGTTGACATCTACAAAGATAGACTCAAATGCACATTTCTGAGAAGGGGTATCGCTCTGTGGAAGAGCACCTGCCTAGCATGAGAAGGGCTCTGGGTCCCATTCCTGGACCAGAAAGCAAATTCTTCGTGAGATATCATGCACACCTAGTAAAATGGGAAAATCACGTTTTGGAAAAAAAATAACAAAACCAAACCTGTGGATTCTGGGAAGAGTATGGCATGGAGCACTTGCACTTTCTGTGGGGAGGGCAGATATCACAGTCATTCTGCAATCTAGTGCAGCAGCATCCTGCAAAGCCAAACGTGGCCTGCTCACACCATCTCCATCCACTCCTTGGCATCTATTCAAAAGTGCTAGAAACCCATGCCAGAGATAACCCATGCTGGAAGGTTGACAGCATCTTTTTCCCATAATGTCTAAAGTCTGAAATGTCATTCAGTGGTTTAAGAGAGAAGCAAACTGACTCGTACACCTAATGAAAAAACAGTCAGCAGCTAAAGGGGAAGACTAGGAAACTGTGAATAGATGCGGATGAATCTTACCTGTGTGTTCAAATGAAAAGCTGATCTTTAAGGAAAGCCTTGGTCCCACGCCTCTCTTCAGAAAGCCTGCAATGCTGCTATGGTCTGAATGCAGGTGGCCTTTCAAAATTCAGAGGTTAGAGCTCAAGCTTCACTGTATTAAGAGTTGGGGACAGTGAAAGATGATTGAATTACTTAGAATTATCTGTTTGATGGAATTAGAAACCTTAGAGGAGGTTGAGAAGGAGCTGGTTAGGTGCCTTTGTCTCATTTCTCTTTCTGACATTAAGGGTGCCACACCACGCCCATGCTCTCTAGAAGGCATGGAAACAAAGTGTCTTCTTGAAGCAGAAACTTGGACCCCACAAAACTTCAAACCTGCCAAACACCTGGCCTTGGAGTTTCAGCCTCCTGAACTGTAAGAAGTAACTTCTATTGTTTATAAACTCAAAGGCTATCTTGTTACAGCAACAAAAATGAACTAAAATGGCCCACCAACATACCATCTGATAGAAAATTATGGTGGCACACTCCTGTAAGGGCATGGCATAGCACCCTTAATGTCAGAAAGAGAAACGACAAAGGCACCTAACCAGCTCCTTCTCAACCTCCACCCACGAAGGCCACCAGGCAGCTACCACCTCAGGCAATGCTGTAACAGCCTGCCCCCCAACCCCCCACCCCTGCTCCATACAACAGCAATAAGCATAATCCCAATGTTTCTCTTCTCTCCTGCTCAGGCAGCGCTGGACCAGCCAGTGACGTCCTCTCCCACCAAGGAACAAAAATTACACAGGCCAAAAGGGAAAGCACAAATCAGGTCCTAGCAGACATGCCTCCTATGCAGAAAAGTGCAGAGAGCCAACCATAGGTCTGTAGAACTGACAGAAGATACAAGGGGTAAAACCAATGTCCCTGGGTGATGGACAGAAAATAAAATATAATTGTCACACTCAAGACAACTTGGCTTCTCTAATTACTTTGTTCTATAGAGAGCACTCTTAAAATATACTCTTTTAACAAACTTTGACTATACAATGACTTTATAAGTATAGTTGATGCAACGTACTAACTACAAGGATATGCTCACTGTATAGTAATATCATTATCATGTATTAACTACACAGTAATATAATTACAATATGCTCACTACACAGTAATATAATTACAATATTCTCACTATATAGTAATATAATTACAATATGCTCACTATACAGTAATATAATTACAGTATACTCACTACACAGTAATATAATTACATATGCTCACTATATAGTAACATGATTACCAAGTGCTAACTACACAGTAATGCAATTACCATGTCCTCACGATAGAGTAATATAATTACCTCATACTCACTATATAGTAATAAAGTAAAATCTACTAACTACACAGTAATATAATTCCAATATGCTCACTATACAGTAATATAGCTACCATGTATTAACTTCACAGTCATATAATCACACTGTACTCACTATATAGCAATATAATTACAATGACTATGTTATACTATAATTACCTTGTACTCAACGAGCAGTTGTATAGTAAAATGTACTAACTACACTAATATAATTACAGTGTGGTCACTGCATGGTAATATAGATATAATACATTCACAATACAACAATATAGCTACAATGTACCCATTTACTGTCATATACTTACAGTGTGCTCACTAAACAGTAATGTGGTTACAATGTATTCACCATACAGTAATACAATTGCAATATACTCATATAATTACAATGTAGTCACTTGTAGTAATATAGTTACAGTGTGCTCTCTACATAGTAATATGGTTACAGTATGCTAGCTACAATGTATTCACGATACAGTAATACAATTGCAATATACTCATATAATTACAATGTAGTCACTGCGTAGTAATATAGTTACAGTGTGCTCTCTACAAGTAATATAGTTCCAATGTATTTACTATTCAGTAATATAATTATAATATATTCACACAACTACAGTGTACTCACAGTATAATAATATAGTTCCAATGTGTTCACTGTACAGTAATATAGCTAGAGTACACTCACTATACCATAATATAGTTCCAATGTATTCACTATACAGTAGTATAATTACGATGAATTCAAAAGTTCAAGTTCAACATCTTAAATTCATACCATTTCAATGCTAAGAGCTAGCCTCAAACCTTGAACTTGAATCCAGCCATGGAGGTGCACACCTTTAATCCCAGCACTCAGAAGGCAGAAGTGGACAGATCTTTGAGTTTTAGAGAACAGCCTGGTAAATACAGCAAGCTCCAGACCAGCCCAGGCTACACAGTTAGACCTTGTGTCCCTCAAAACAATGTTTTTAAGTGGATTTGGGGCTACAGAGCTGGCTCTGGAGTTAAAATCACTTGCTGCTCTCGCAGAGAACCCAGGTTCAATTGTCAACACCCACATGGTGGCTCACAGGCATCTGGAACTCCAGTTCCAGGGAGATTAGTGCCTTTCTGGCTTCTGTGGGCACTGCACAATATAGTGCACATACATACACAGAGGAAAACACCATACACACAAAATAAAAGTCAACAAATTTTAAAAAGAAAAACCTCACACCCGCTCAGCAAGCATTCCATAATGAGCCAAACCTACAAGGCCAATACATGCAATGATTTATCGGTTAGGCCCACAGGGCTGGTCTTTGAAATAGCATGTACAGTCACTTAAAAATTAAATACTTTGTTGTAAATACACAGAACTGCGTACGGGACTTATGAAATAAAACAATACCACTGGTGAAAGAAATCAAAGATTCAAATAAATGGAGAGACATACTACGTCCATAGATGGGGAAATTAAACACAGTAAAGACGCCATTAGTCTGTAACTTGACAGAGACTGAGTGCCATTCCTGTGAGGTCCCAGCAGCACTGGCTTGTAGCTGCTCTAATGTTTATTTTGAAAAGCAAAGGCTCTAGAGTCACTAAAACAATTTTGAAACCTAAACACATGATAAGATGCTGATCTACCCAGTTTCAAGACCTGTTGCCTAACTAGAACATACAAAACTATGTAGAATGATGGGAGATGGATGAACTAGATCAGCAAGCCACAAGTGCACACAGCTGATGGTGGGCACAGGGAGAAGCATCTAAGCGAAGAAAGGGCGGCAAATGGAGTTACTCAGAGCAATTGGGAAAGAGAGACAGGGAGACAAAAAGAGAGACCCAGAGGCAGACACAGAGAATCCACAAAAAGAAAATGACAAGCTAGATGTTATCAAAATTAGGAAATTGTGTCTTTCAAAGGTCCTTGGAGAGGATTAAAAGACAGGCTCCAGGGTGGGAGGGAACACATGCAAGGCACACATCAGATAACTCAGCAACAGAGAGAAAAGCCCAGCCCAGCAACACCTTACACTTGAGCTTTTACAGACAGGGATTCCTTCCAGGGTCTCCTGTATCTCCGCCATCCACCCTATCTTCTATGAATGCTCATGTCTTCCAGAGAAGCTTGATGGCTTCTCCATCCTCAACGTTCCTAGCAGACAGACTTGGAGGGATTTTTTCTTTAACATTTAGAATTAATTTTTAAATTGTGTTGACTATGTAACATATGTCTCAGCATCCTAATCATTCTTTTGTTCTATGTGTATGTTATATTATGCATTCTGTATTTTATGTGTGTGTTTTATCTGTATGTATGTATCTGCACACCATGTATACAGAGTTCAGAGGCCGGAAGAAGATGCTGAATCCCCTGGAACTGGAGATATGAATGGATATGAGCTGCCACGTGGGTGATGAGACTCAAACCCAGGTCCTCTGCAAAAACATTAAGTGCTCTTAAATACTGAAGCCTCCCTCCAGCCCCAGCATCCTAATAATCCTTAACTGTTCATGTTTAAGTTGGTACATTCACATGATTAAGGAACCACTACAACACCCTCTCGAATGCCTCTCAACTTACAAAGCAGAAATTGTCCTCATTCGGGAGCTCGTGTGTCTCCTGCTCCCCAAGTTTCCTCCACTGCCCCACTCTCTGGAACTCTGCTCACTCTCTGGAAATCTGCCCACTCTCTGGAAATCTGCCCACTCTGGGACATCCCAGCGTCGCTCTGTGTCTGGCTCTTTTCATCAGCATAACATCACATCAAGTTGCAGCAGGCGTCCGAATCCCCCTCCTTGTTAAGCCTAAGCAAATTGCCACCACAGACTTGTGTGACAGTAACTTTGTCAACCTTGCAAGCTTGAGCAGCAGCTTCAGGAAGAAAGGTTTATTTTGACTCAGAGTGTAATGGCACAGTCCATAGTGTTAGGAACGGCGTGGTGACAACAGAATAAGGGGACAGGTCACATTGTGTGTATGGTCTGGAAGCAGGGAGAGACGGATGCCTGTCTTCACCTTGCTTTCACCTTTTTATATGGTCTGGGACCGCTGCCCAAGGGATGCCCACCTCAACTGACTCAATCTACAAGCTCGCTCATATATACTCATGAAGACTTGTCCCCCAGATGGGTCCAGATCCTGTCAAGATTAATTGTCCTATAAGGCTCCTGGGACCCTGCCAGACCTGCACGTGATGCTAGGAGCCTGGAATTTGTCCCCAGAAATCTGCATCACTGAAGGCTTCTCAGACAATTCCCAGGATACTGCAAATGGGCTCCAAAGTTTACTTCCTTCTATAAGTCAGACACTGTGCATAGCAAAAAAAAAAAAAACCTTGCCCAGTACATAGCAAAAGACTCATTGTTCTCCAAGTGGGTCTGCTGGTTCTTAACCATGATCACCTGGAAGCTACCATGGATGGGAAGTTAACCACTCAAGAAGGTGTTGTCCCCAGAATGTGAGTTGGTGGCTT
Source organism: Microtus pennsylvanicus (assembly GCF_037038515.1). Classification (NCBI taxonomy): domain Eukaryota; kingdom Metazoa; phylum Chordata; class Mammalia; order Rodentia; family Cricetidae; genus Microtus; species Microtus pennsylvanicus. Next base: position 80,371,466 of record NC_134591.1, on the reverse strand, counting down.
TATTGACTTTGCTGCATTAGGGAACATATGGGACCTTCCTTTTGCTTCAAGGAGCAGGAGGAGCCTATCTAGGGAACCCCCTAGACAGTGGCGTTTGTCTTTTTTCTAGTTAGCTTTCCTTTTGCTATGATGAAATGTCCTCAAAAGAGCAGCTTAAGGAAGAAAGAGTTGTGGAGGGAGCTCATAGTTGGAAGGGAGTGTCCATCTTGGTAAGAAGGTGGTGGAGGCAGGAGTTCATTGGTCACGTGGTATCCTCAGGTGGGAAGCAGAAAGGGATGGATGCTCATGCTGACTAGCTTTCCCCTTTCTCGATGGTTCAGAACTCAGCCCAGGAAATAATGTGGTCAACTTTCAGTGTGGGTCTTCACAGCTCAATGAATCTAACTGAGATAATCCAGAGATGAATACAATCTAGATAATCCTACACAGGTGCACATGGAGGCTTGTCTCCTTAATGATTCCAGAGCTTGGCCAGTTGAGCATCAACACTAGAGAACACAGGAACAAGGATGAGACCAGTACTGGCGGCAGGGATCTAAAGGACAAGACGGCTTAAAGGAAGATAACATCCCACAGCCAAGCAGCCCCAGTCAGGTGTCTCCTGGGAATAAATTATGAGGACCTGGACCACTCTGAGAGAAACGAGTGAGAGGCCATGACTCCAGAACCCTGAAGTATCTATGGTCAGCAAACAGCAGATGTCCCGGGGCCACCCACAGAAGCCTGACCAAGAAGACCAGCTTCTGTCCATTGGCTGTCTTGAGAGGGGCTGTACAACATCCCTAGCTGACTCCTCTTTCTTACAGCCTGGTATACACCAGGTGCACCCTGGAACAGAGCAGCAAGCAGGGGTCAACAGAAAGCCAGCCCCACCCACCACTGCAGAGCTCACCCTGCCCCTGATGGAGGGCGCAGAGACCGACACACGACCAAGATCAAGGTACAGATTGCTACAATAAAGGAATGTGTTACTTAAGCAGAAGCAAGGCACTTAGGAACACAAAATGTCTCTAGGGTCTCTGCATTCTTCCATGATGGGACCTGTGTGGCATTTTATTCAAGGGTCAATCAAGTGGCCCCACAGAAGGTTGATATGCACCAGCCAGGCCTGGGGACAGCCCTAATGGGTACCATGTGACATTCATAAAGAAGCCTAGAGTGGAAGAGCATGGAGATTGTCAGCGCTTCTCCTAATCCTCAGAGACCACTTGGAGGAAGACTTGGGGCTCCTGAGTGACTGAAAACACATCAGTTAATACAGCCACTCAGTCTAACTTTATGACTAACACAAATGGCAAATCTTTACAGTGTACAAGAGCATTATCCCATGGCACAATAGCGCCATGGAACCCCACCACAATGCCCGTCTGTAGATGGAGGTTGCTCGTTAGCTTCCCAACTGCTCAGACCCGAATAATCACATAGAAACTATATTAATTACAACACTGCTTGGCCAATAGCTTAGGCATATTTCTGGATAACTCATATCTTAAATTAACCCATTTCTATTAATCTGTGTTGCCATGAGGCTGTCATCTACAAGGTAAGGTTGCGGTGTGTCCTTCCTTCTCCTACAAGGTTCGGTAGCTACATGGCATCTCCCTACTATGCCTACTCTCTCTCTCTCTCTCTCTCTCCCTAGTTTCTACCTGGCTTTATTCTGCTAAGCCATTGGCCAAAACATCTTTATTCATTAACCAATAAAAGCAACACTTATACAGAGGGACATCCCACTTCACCTGTCCTCTAGGGCTATATGTTGTAGTCCACTGTGTTTCCTAAAAAGAAGTACAGATAGGTTAGGAGGTGTGTGGATGGACAGATGAGAAGAGAGGGAGAGAGGGAGAGAAGGAGAAAGGTAGGGAAGGATGGTGGGAGTGATACGGAGGAGAAGGAGGAAAGGGAAGGAGATGAAAAGGACGAGGAGATAAGTGGATAGGGGATGGATAGATAGATAGATAGATAGATAGATAGATAGGAGTATGGATGAGAGTTTGAGCAATGAATAGATGGAAAGAATGATGTATGGGATGAGAAAATGAATGAAAGAAAAGGCAGATAATAGGTGATGGGGCTAGGTGGAAGGGGAAGATGAATTGATGGGAGGAAAGAAGTATGGATGGCTAAATGAAGGGAGAAAAACGCAATGATGGGGGGATGGATGGATGATAGATTGGTGGATGGATGGATGATGGATGGATGAGTGGGTAGAGGATGGATGGATGGATGGATGGATGGATGGATGGATGGATGATGGAGGGAGGGTGATAGGTGATGGGTGGGTGGAGGATGGATGGATGGATGATAGATGGATGGGTGGATGGATGGAGGATGGGGGATGGATGAATAGAGGGAGGAAGGGATGGATGGGAGGAGAATTGGAGAATGAATTAATGGATGGATGGATGATGGATGGATGGATGGATATGCAGGGGAGCTACCAGGTGGTACAAGAATTCTAAGAGCTGCACAATTCCCCTCTGTCAGAGCCACAGTGAAGCTGGGGAAACAGATGCATCGTGCTTCATGGGTTACACAGAAATCAATGCACCTCAACACCAGGAAAAAAATAGGTCATGATTTTCTATAAAACTGCCACAAACTGCCCCGATCAATGACTCCATCCATCTGTTTTACTCCTCCCGCTGCCTGTTTTTAATCCTCACGAATAGCAAAGGGGTCGCAGAGGAGGAGGCCAAGAAGCAAGCTGCATTTGCTGCAATGGGAAGCAGGTGCAGAGCTCCCAGGGAGATGACAAGCAGATCCCTTCACAGCAGGGGGCCTACTGAAGACCGTCTTTGCCAACTGGGCAAGAGAGGTAAGTGGATGGCAAGTCGATACCTACCCTCCCCCACAAGCCCTCCACTGCCACTCCTGATACTGGTCCTTTTTAAAAGTATGTAGTGTGCGTGCATGTATGCATGCATATATTGTGTGTGTACATATAGGTATACTTGCATTTGTGTACGTGGGTGCAGTGTGGAGGTGTGGAAGTGGACTATAGATAACCTTGGACATCACTCTCAAGAATGCCGTCCACGCCCTTGGACACAGAGCCCTTCACTAGCCCAGAGTTCACCAGTGAGACAAGCAAAACTGGCTAATGAGGCCCGGAGACTTTCCTGTCTCCATCTCCCCAGCATACACCACTGCACCTAGCATCTTATATGGATACTAGGGATCCAACACAGGCCCTCATGCACACCAGGCAAGTAAGTACTCTGCCAAGTGAGCTATCCCACTCCTGCCCTGCCAGTCCATGCTGACTTACTGACATAAGATGACCAGTGCTAACTAGCGTAGCTGGAACCTTAGCATGGGGCCACAGCCATTGGCAAGGTTCAAATCTGGGCATTAGAGTTAGCCACAAATATCCTACTGCTACGAGCCCTGGGAAGGGCCGCCATTCATCAAAGACTTGGCTTGGACAAGTTCCTGTGCAGTAGTAGGTCTGGCCCCTGGATCAGATGAGAAGCCCACAGGTTCAGCTGAGGAGACAGGTGTGGAGGAATAAGGCCTAGGGAAGACTCGGAGAGCCTCCAAGCAAGCACCAGAGGTGTGTTTCCCTTCTAGATCTGAACCAGAACCTCTATCTCATCAACCCTCCTGAGCCCCTACAGCCTGGCCACACATGAGAATTACTGAATAACACCAATTAATGGTTAGCATGCTCATGCCAACCTGTCCCTGAGGCTCTGAGCACTTAGCTACAGAATTCCCCAGTGTAGAGGACACTGGGGTTCCTCTCCAAAACTAACAACTGTCGGAAATAACCCTATAGGCAATGAGACATCTCTGGTACCCACTGCCAGAAGACACCATTAGTTAATCTACTCCTTTTTGAAGCTTTGGACTCATTTGGCTGGGCTTTCGGGGCAGCTCTTGCCAGCACGGCCGGCTAATAAGTAATTAGGAGATAATTAACACTTGTAGCATACAATAGAAACATCTGGACCTGCTGACTTATTAAAACCTAAGACTTGATTAAACAGTTGTAGGGAAAGACGGAAACAGGCTCAGCCCCTCTCCCTGACTCACCTCACCTCTGCACCCCAAGACATTGAGGGTCTGTGACTTCAGACACAGCCCTGCCCACTCCCCAGTGCAGTGACCTCCCACCTGCCCGCAAGGCTTACAGGGAAGTTAGAGGCCCAGTTCTATCATCTGTCAAGGTTTCCCTAAGAGGATCCCCACCAATTACTTTCCCTTCTTGTCTGCCTTTCCCAGATAGTTGTTTTGGAGCTTGGAGACAGAAGCTGCCCCGAAAGTGAATACCCTTCCCTGATATAATTCAGTATTCATTGCTTACCCTGGAAAGGGACCCTGGCTCCCAACCCTCCTCTGCTCACACTGGAAGGGTCACATACTAACTAGTAAACTAGCCCTCCCCCAGAGTTCAGTCATTTGTAAGTAGGGGGATATCAGGGAACCCTGAATCCCTACTGGTCCCCAACCTGGACTATAACCCTCTCATTATCTTCCCATACTTCCTGTCTCTTCTGAGCAGCTGGGCAGGAGCTGGACACACAGAAACACATGGATCTAATGAGGCTGACCACTCTCTGATGCTCTCCAGAGCTTATTCTGCAGCCAATGGGCTGCTCCAACCAACCATCCTCCTGCAGCAGCAGGACCATAGCTCATAGTCTGCAGCCAATGGGCTGCTCCAACCAACCATCCTCCTGCAGCAGCAGGACCATAGCTCATAGTCTGCAGCCAATGGGCTGCCCCAACCAACCATCCTCCTGCAGCAGCAGGACCATAGCTCATAGTCTGCAGCCAATGGGCTGGACCAACCAACCATCCTCCTGCAGCAGCAGGACCATAGCTCATAGTCTGCAGCCAATGGACTGGACCAACCAACCATCCTCCTGCAGCAGCAGGACCATAGCTCATAGTCTGCAACCAATGAGCTGCCCCAACCAAGCATCCTCCTGCAGCAGCAGGACCATAGCTCATAGTCTGCAGCCAATGGGCTGGACCAACCAACCATCCTCCTGCAGCAGCAAGACCATAGCTCATAGTCTGCAGCCAATGGGCTGGACCAACCAACCATCCTCCTGCAGCAGTAGGAGCATAACTCTTAGTCTGCAGCCAATGAGCTGCCCCAACCAAGCATCCTCCTGCAGCAGCAGGACCATAGCTCATAGTCTGCAACCAATGAGCTGCCCCAACCAAGCATCCTCCTGCAGCAGCAAGACCATAGCTCATAGTCTGCAGCCAATGGGCTGGACCAACCAACCATCCTCCTGCAGCAGTAGGAGCATAACTCTTAGTCTGCAACCAATGAGCTGCCCCAACCAACCATCCTCCTGCAGCAGTAGGACCATAGCTCATAGTCTGCAGCCAATGAGCTGCCCCAACCAGCCATCCTCCTGCGGCAGCAGGACTAGAGTAAGGCTGAGCTGCTGCGCAAAGGGGAAGTGAGACAGGACTGCAGGCTCTCCAGCAAGTCTGCGAACAGAAAAAATAAAAGGCTGAGCGGTCCATCTTCTGGGGACGGATTTGAGAGATGTCCTCCTGGGTGGCCTGTTTCCCTTCTCCGGGAAAGTATAAAGAGAATCCTATGAAGACTACAGGATTCCCTGTCACTGCAATAGTCCCCTTCTGCCCTGAGACTGCAGTTCCCTGGCTCTGGCTGAAGTTCCACCACGTTCAGTCCTGGAAGTTGAACCTTCAGGATGCAACAGTTGGCTCCCACTGTAATCTAATGTGGAGGAGGAGCCAATGAGAGGCCAGCCCTGGAATCCTTTTCCCTCTGTGAGCTCTGAGAATGGAGAAGTCAGAGCCTTTGTCAGTGTAGGTGTCTAACCAGTGTGCCTGAAGGGACTGAGCCAGCGCAGTGAGACCAAGGAAGGGTGGGATGTGGGAGCCCGCGGGATACAGAAGCTGGCTGACAGCACTCAGTAGGGCTCTGTGGGGACCCTGCTCTAATTCCTGAGGTTCCTTGTTCCTCCTTCTGACCAGTGAAGCTCCCAACTCTGGTGGCACTGACTCCTGAGAATGCCACAGGGGTTCTGACTGTTCCTGGGGAGAGGGCCCACCATGTTGGGGGACGTCTCTACACTACAGGGGTTCTCTTAGTGAAGAAGAAGTCAGAGGAAGGGAAGAGAAGAAGAAAATGAGAGCAGACAAAAAACCTGCCGCTGATATTCAGCAAGTTGCCATGACCAACAAAGGACAAGGGAGATCAAACTGTTCACATTCTCTGTAAAGCCTTGCGGCCATCCTCCTTTGTACACGGCCCGGGGTGTGCTGAACAGAAAAGCTCCCCTTCCACACTCAGACACTCGTGGGCAGCTTGTCTCAGCCTGGCTCCTGCTTCCCAAAGTCTCCCTCTCAACCACTTTCATTGGACTCAATGACAGATGAGACACATGACAGAGGGAGGTGCTTCTCCGAGGGAGACAGAAGATGTCAGCTGCTAGGTATGGCCCAGGCATCAGGAGCAAGGGAAACTCCTCTGCTCGGGGGCCGGCTGCCACTGTACGTCCAGAACTCTGAGAGGTGGATGTAGCCGCTAGTTTCCTATGACTGTGATGGATGAAGGCCATTTAAAGAAGAGAGGGCTTGTTTGGGCTTTCGGTTCCAGAGGGATGAGAGTCCACCATGGTAAAGGAGGGGCAGTGTCTAGGAGCTCAAGCAGGAAACCGAGAGGATGAACTCAAACCGGTGTGAGTCATTAAACTCGCAAAGCCCTCCTCCAGTCGGGCATGCTTCTGTTAGCAAAGCCACAGCTCTTAAACCTCTCAAACGGCACCACCCACGGGGACTAAGTATTCAAATGCCAGAGACTATGAGGCACATCACACTCTGCCACCATGGTGGGCACAGGAACGCCAGTAAACTGTGGGCAGCTCTGGACAAGATATGGAGACAAGGCCGGGCGGTGGTGGCGCACGCCTGTAATCCCAGCACTTGGGAGGCAGAGACAGGCGGATCTCTGTGAGTTCGAGGCCAGCCTGGTCTACCAAGGGAGTTCCAGGATGGGCTCCAAAGCTACAGAGAAACCCTGTCTCGAAAAACAAACAAACAAAAAAAAAAGATATGGAGACAAGGGCCAGATGTTTCCAAGCCCCCTGCTGACTGCCACACCACACATGAACACTGGGTGCTCCTGCTGAGGGGAGTTCAGCTACCCACTGCCCCATCACACATGGCCTGACACACTAACGGGGACATAACACCCCTGCTGGGGACTCAGCACTCCTGCAAGGGAGTCCTGTACCTGATATTGTCCTACCTCTGACAGAAACCCAGTACTCCAGCAGGAGACTTCTGCTGGGTACCCAATACTGCTGCTGGGAGGTGGTCCACCTGCTATGGCCTCACCTAGACCCTGTACCCCTTCTGGGGATCTGACACCTCTGTTGGGGACCTGATGCCACTGGTGGTAGTGGTCTGTCTGCCACCACTAGTGAGTGACCCACCGGAGTTCTAACTTGGGTTACCTGGATCTCTGACCTGTACTCCTCTGATTCTGATTCCAGCCCCAGCCTCCAGCTCCAGGGGAGTCTCAGCTTCTGAAGCCAACCAGCCCACAGAGGGGAATTAGCCAGGAGAGAAAACTCAGTCACTTAGGGCCACGAACCCGTTTGGCGACCAATTTGCAGAGAACTTGTCCTTAACTTGTGCCACCGGCAAGGTCTGCGCAGTGATTTGGGTCTATCAACCAGTAAATTACAGGCAGCCGCGTCGCTCAGTCAGGTCGGCTGGAGAGCTGAGACGGAGTAGCTTGGAATGAGTGACAGCTCCGATAAATGCATTCCTGCCAGGAAAATAGCATTTCCATGCCGAGGTGACTCAGAGAATATTGAACTTCGGGAAGGAAGAAAATAAAAGTAAAATGGCCCTAGCGCTCCTGAACGCTCCATCGTGACTGCCAGGCTCGGTGGGAAGACAAGAAACCAGTCATCAGGTAAATAGCTTGCAGTCCCCAGACAGGGAAGCACCGAATCACGTCGGGGACAGACAATCCCAAAGTAGGTGTCTGACGCGAGCACAAAAGGGAATCTTGGGCCAGTCACCTAGAACAGCCTCCTTTCTCATAGATGGGGAAACTGAGGTCACAGTCAGACAGTAGATAAGACTGATGAGGTATAAGGGCTGAGAGACCGGTGCAAGACAGGTTGCTGGGACAATCTAACAGGGAGACCCCGGGGGGTCTAGGGACTCACGCTGGTGACATAAGCCACGTATAAGACATTGATAATGTCCTCAAAGACTGATGAATGACAGATTGAAAACACAGCAGGGCACCTGCCATGAATCAGGAAGTCAGGTGGATGGAGGATGGACAGGGCCAGGAGCCCAGGAATATACAGACTCCAGTAGAATGTAGAAGCTGACTCCCTGGCTCATGTTTGTGGCGATTCCTTCGTCATTGGAGAAGAAGCTCAATCAGCAGCTGGACCTGCAGGATGCTCAGCGGCATGACTGGTTATTGGCCCAACTTGGAGGAGTCAAGTTGGGGAAGAGGATACATCCCATGCTCAGGGCTTATTGCTTTTATGGAGGGCTTGAGCTAGTCCTTGATGTTGTGGTACCCTGTGCAGTCTCCCAGGGATGGTGATGGCTAGGAGTACCTGCGCACAAGGGCTGAGCCTTCTGAAGGTGGAGTTCTTACAAAGACTTGTGCTACCTGCTGGATCCACCTCCATGCTCTTGTCACATTACTGATGAACTGTTCTTGGTGATGACCCCAATAATATAACTTTCAGAGACTGAAAGCCAGATTAGAGGCTTGCTCGGGATGGACTTTTGTTAATGCAACCATGCCACATTGTCAACTTGGCAAAAATCTAGACAAACCTTGGAAGAGGAAACATTTTTCTTTTTTTTAGATTTTTTTCCCACTCCCCTTATTTCCTCCCCACTCTTCTTCCACCATCCCCCCATACACTCCCAATTTGTTCAGGAGATCTTGTCTTTTTCTCCTTCCTAGGTGAATCCATATATGTCTTAGGGTCCTCTTTGTTGTCTAGGTTCTCTGGGGTTGCGGCCTGTAGGCTGGTTATCCTTTGCTTTATGTCTAATATCCACTTATGAGTGAGTACATATTATATTTGTCTTTCTGGGTCTGCCTCACTCAGAATGGTTTTTTCTAGGTCTGTCCATTTGCCTGCCGAGTAATACTTCACTGTGTAAATGTACCACATTTTCTTTATCCATTCTTCAGTTGAGGGGCATCTAGGTTGTTTCCAGGTTCTGGCTATTATGATAATGCTGCTATGAAGATAGTTGAGCACATGTCCTTGTGGTATGATTGAGCATCCTTTGGATATATACCGAAAAGTGTTATTGCTGGGTCTTAAGGTAGATTGATTCATACTTTTCTGAGAAACCACCATACTAATTTCCAAGCAGTTGTGTAAACGGAGACTCTGCTTTCATTTCCCTGCTTCCCCAACTCAAAGCGCACACACACACACACACACACACACACACACACAGAGAGAGAGAGAGAGAGAGAGAGAGAGAGAGAGAGAGAGAGAGAGAGAGAGAAACTATATTAATTACAACACCATTTGGCCAATGACTTAGGCATATTCCTAGCTAGCTCTTATATCTTAAATTAATTCATTTCTCTTAATCTGTACTTCATCACAAGGCCATGGTTTACTGGTGAGGTTCTGACGTCTTTCTCCTTCAGGCTATATGGCATTTGCATGACTCCACCTTCTTTCTCCCGGTGTTCAGTTTAGTTTTCCCACCTAGCTATATTCTGCCCTGCTATAGGCCAAAGCAGTTTATTTATTAATCAATGGTAATAAAACATATTCACAGCATACAGAGGGAATCCACATCACAACTGTACAGGTCCACCAGCAATGCAGAAGTATTCCCCTTACTCCACATCCTCTCCAACATAAGTTGTCATCAGTGTTTTTGATCTTGGCCATTCTTACAGGTGTAAGATGGAATCTCAGAGTTGTTTTGATTTGCATTTCTCTGATGACTAAGTACATTGAGCATTTTGTTAAGTGCCTTTCAGCCATTTGAGATTCCTCTGTTAAGAGTTCTGTTTAGGCCTGTACCCCATTTTTATTGGATTATTTGTTGTTGTTGTTTTTATGTCTAGTTTCTTGAGTTCTTTGTGTATTTTAGATATTAGTCCTCTGTCTGATGTGGGGTTGGTGAAGATCTTTTCCCATTCTATAGGTTGTCATTTGTCTTGTTGACCATGCCCTTTGCTTTCCAGAAGCTTCTCAGTTTCAGGAGGTCCTATTTATTAATTGTTGCTCTCAGTGTCTGTGCTACTGGGGTTATATTTAAGAAGTGGTGTCCTGTGCCAAGGCATTCAAGTGTACTTCCCATTTCTCTTCTATGAGGTCTGGTGTGGTTGGTTTTATGTTAAAGTCTTTGATCCATTTGGACTTGAGTTTTGTGCATAGTGATAGATAAGGATTTATTTTCATTCTTCTACATGTTGATACACAGTTATGCCAGCACCATTTGTTAAAGATGCTTTCTTTTTCCATTTTATAATTTTAGTTTCTTTGTCAAAAATCAGGTGTGTGGATTGATATCAGGGTCTTCAATTTGATTCCACTGGTACTCTTTTCTATTTTTATGCCAATACCAAGCTGTTTTCAGTACGTAGTAACTCTATAGTAGAGTTGAAGTCAGGGATTGTGATGTCTCCAGAAGTTCCTTTATTGTACAGGATTGTTTTGGCTATCCTAAGTTTTTTTTGTTTTTTCATATTGAGTTGAGTATTGCTCTTTTGAGGTCTGTGAAGAATTTTGCTGGGTTTTGATAGGTATTGCATTGAATCTGTAGATTGTTTTGGGTAAGATTGCCTTTTTTATTATGTTAAGCCTATCTATTCAAGATCATGGGAGATCTTTCCATTTTCTGATGTCTTCTTCAATTTCTTTCTTCAAAGATTTAAAGTTCTTGTCATACAGGAGCTTCACTTGTTTGGTTAGAGTTACCACAAGATATTTTATGTATAAAAGGTGATATTTTTCTGATATCTTTTTTCATCCCATTTATCATTTGTATATAGGAAGGCTACTAAATTTTGAGTTAATCTTGTATTCTTCTACATTACTGAAGGTGTTTATCAGTTGTAGGAATTCCCTGGTGGAACTTTTGGGGCCACTTATGTAAGCCATTGTATCATCAGCAAATAGTGAGAGCTTGACTTCTTCTTTTCCGATTTGTAGCCTCTTGAGCTCCTTTTGCTATCTTATTGCTCTAGTGAGAACTTCAAGTACTATATTGAATAGATACAGGGAGAGTGTATAGCCTTGTCTTGTTCCTGATTTCAGTGGAATCACTTTGAGTTTCTCTCCAATTAGTTTGATGTTGGCTGTTAGCTTGCTGTGTATTGCCTTTATTATGTTTAGGTATGTCCCTTGTATCCCTGCTCTCTCCAAGACCTTTATCATGAAGGGGTGCTGAATTTTGTCAAAGGCTTTCTCAGCATCTAATGAGATGAACATGTAGGGTTTTTTTTTCTTTCAGTGTGTTTATATGGTGGATTACATTGGTGGATTTTTAAATGCTGAACCATTCCTGCATCTCTGGGATAAAGCTGACTTGATCATGGTGGAAGATTTTTCTGATATGTTCTTGGATTCAGTTTGTCAGTGTTTTTGCATCAATGTTCATAAGGGAGATTGGTCTATAATTTTTTTATTAGTTGTGTCTTTGTGTGGTTTGGGTATCAGGGTAACTATAGCCTCATAAAAAGAGTTTGGCAATGTTCCTTCTGTTTCTATTGTGTGGAACAATTTGAGGAATATTGTTATTAGTTCTTCTTTGAAAATCTGGTAGAATTCTGTGCTGAAACCATCTGGTCCTGGGCTTTTGTTTTTTGGAGAGGGAGTGGGGGGAGACTTTTGATGACTGTTTCTATTTCCTTAGCAGTTATAGGTCTATTTAATTTGCTTATCTGGTCTTGATTTAATTTTGGTAAGTGATAATTGTCCATTTCCTTTAAGTTTTCCAATTTTGTGAAATACAGGTTTTTTAAGTATGCAGTTCTCTCTATAAATGCTCAGACCAAAGGGGCAATCCTCAGACTGTATAAACTACACTGTGTCTCCACCAAACCTCAGGTTCCCGGGAAGAGAAAATCTTAATCAAGATTGGCCTATAGGCAAGTCTTCAGCACATTTTCTTGGCTCACCCTCAGGACCCCCAGCACAGCCTGGCATTGTGTTGACCAGGACTGGGAGTACTTGGAGTACAGGGTGTTCAGAGAAGGTGGTGTCTGGGTGTCCTTTCCCAGGGGTCCTCTCTTACAACCTGTGTCAAGGGGACCCAGGACTTGCTTACTCTGGTAAAATACGCAGGCACAGAAGCAACTATGATAGTTTGAGTAAGAATGACCCCTATAGATTCCTATATTTAAATGTTTGGTTCCCGGTTAGTGGATTATTTAGGGAGAATTAAGAGGTGTAGCCTTGTTGAAGAGGTGTATCATTGGGGTTGGGCTTTGAAGTGTCAAAAGCCCATGACAGGCACCGGGGTGTGTGTCTCTTTCTGTTTCTCTCTGTGTGTCTGTCTCTGTCTCTCTTTCTTTCTCTCCCTCTTTCTTGTGGCTCAGATATAAGCTCTCAACTATGGCTCCAGCACCATGTCTGCCTGTGTACCGCCATGCATGACATCACAAAAACAACAGACTAACCCTCTAGAACTGTAAACCAGCCCCCCAATTAAGTGCTTTCTTTCAGAAGTTGCCTTAGTCATAAGAGTCTCTTCACTGCAATCGAACAGTAGCTAAGACAGAAAGAAAGAAGCTTATTGACAAAGAAAGAAGATTATTGCATTCATAGAAACAAGAGTGGGACCAGCAGAGAAACCCGCCCCCTACTATGGTTCCCACAGGAAGAAGGCTGAGGACAGTGCTGGAATAAAGCTGCTCCTTCTCTCCCTGAACCTGGGAAGACTTGTGCAGGAGAATGGCCTGGGCATGAGATGATAAAGGGGGAGTTTGGGAGTGACTCTGGGTTGGACATCTGCATTTGGGGGTTCTCCCCAGTCTGCTTGCCTTTCTAGTAATTCACCTGCCTATACAGGAGTGTCCAACCCCTCCCCCCCGCAACCAAAGACCACAGGTGCCAAAGCATCAGTACGCAGACAGAAAATCAAGACGGTTTGCACTCAGGCTCTGCAAAATCCACCTGAGAGTCCCCGGAGCTACCATTGCCCCTACAGAGGCTTTTATGCAGGAAGCCCCACCATTCCTCTAATCAGACAACACTGCAAGCAGAGCAGAGGCAGCCCACACTTGTTCCACTTCCTCCCTGAGAGACCGGGGTCTCTGGAGCAGCGTACAACCCACACAACCCATCAGAGACCCCCACCATGGGGACCCGATCTAAACAAACCACCTGTGACCCTGGGAGCAAATCCCTCCTCAGCTCTATTGATGCATACCCCCATGACTGACCAGAGTCTTAGGGACTCATGATCTCTGCAAGTCTCAACCCTCCTGGTGAGCCCCGCAGCTGCTTCAGAACCCTTTGGGGTGAGGTGAAGGTCTTGCTTATGGAACCCCAGTAAGGAAAGCATCCTTGAGAAGCAAACGCTTTATCTCCTGGGTATCACCAGAACCCACTCATCCCTCTCTGTCAGACAAGTTTCCCAAGAGGACTGTCTTGTTAAATGTCCTTTCCCCAGTAGAGGAGGAGACTTCCCTGAAGGTAATAGCTGTCCCCACACACTTCCAAAGCAGGCAAAACATCCCTGGTTTTCTTCTGATACGGCCAGTATGCCTATCCCAGGAGCTCGGCAGGTGCACTGAAGCCGAGGCCCTTAGGGCGGTGGAAGGTTTGTTTTGTTTGTTTGATGTTCTTTTTTTCCCAACACAAGAGTGAAATGAAGCCCTGTGCTGACCTCTGGGTATAACATGCTCTGTGACAGGCAATTTCAAAGCGGAAAGGTCAGCCGACAGGAGAACCGTATCTGAGCTGAATCCCACACGTAGCACCACCAGGAGACAGCCTGTGTGTGTGTCACTCCCTGAATTCCAACGAGGCCAGGAGCAGAATGTTACCGGGCCAGGGAAATGAAGCCACAGGTTTATAATAGCTTTCCTCTCTTCCCGACAGATGTTCCTGAGACTCACACTCAGCTACAGCTGTCCTCAAAAGGCCAGGTCAAGGGAGCCAGCCTGGCCCACCCCTTCTCGGTCTCCCTGGATGCCTCGACCCCATCACCTATCCCCGGAATTCTTACCAACTGTAACCACCATCAGAGTCTGAACCTGGAAACACTGAGGCACAGGCTCTGAAACAGAGAGTTTATCCAAGCCGGGTGGCCGTAGCGCATGCCTTTAACTCCAGTACTCGGGTAGGTCTCTGTGAGTTCGAAGTTAGCCTGGTCTACAGGAGCAAGTTCCGGGACAGGCTCCAAAGCTACAGAGAGAAACCCTGTCTCGAAAACAAAACAAAACAAAAACAAAGAGCTAACCCTGGCTGTCCCCGGCCCTGGGGAGATGCAGACAGGAGGGTGCCTGGATGTGTGTGCCCAATAAAGAAGACACTTGAGTGTGGCTCTAAATTGACCGTTTGTATTTGAGAGGCTCTTGCTGATCTAGGGATTCCCCTCACTAGATGGGGGTATCTTTACCCTGCAATCACAGATCACAGGGTGCCAAAGCACCAGAACAGATAGGAAACACAAGGTATGGCTCATACCCAGTCCCTGTAAAAAAAGAAGAAAGAGGAGGAGGAGAAGGAGGAAGAGGAGGAGGAGGAGGAGGAGGAGGAGGAGGAGGAAGAGGAGGAGGAGGAGGAAGAGGAGGAAGAGGAGGAGGAGGAGGAGGAAGAGGAAGAGGAGGAGGAGGAGGAAGAGGAGGAGGAGGAGGAGGAGGAAGAGGAGGAGGAGGAAGAGGAGGAGGAAGAGGAGGAAGAGGAGGAGGAGGAGGAAGAGGAGGAGGAGGAAGAGGAGGAAATGGAAAAAAAAGGAAGGAAGGAAGAGAAAAAGAAAAATCCAGCCTGAAAGCCCCCGAGGCAACTAACCCTCACAGGGGCTTTTATGCAAGGGACCCCAGCATTCCCACAGGTCCTTCTGATCCCAACATTTCATCTTCTTCTAATGAGAGACTGTCATGGTAAATCTTGGTTATCATCTTGATGTGGGATCAGTTAATTTCATGGCAGACTCGTAAGGGCATTTCTGGGAAGCATTAATGGAGGCACGAGACCTTCACCCAGCGTGTGAAGCACCTTCTGAAGGCCAAGCCCGGCGTGGTGAGATCACAGGGCACCGCAGGGCTGTCGGCCTGCCTTTGCTCTGAGAGCACACCGGCTCTATCCCCATCCTCCGCTGGTATAAGGACCCGGGCTCCTGGCTTTCCAACGCGGACCAGCCTCCCCAAGAATCCTTTAGGCCTTTGGAGCCAGGCTAGGACTGCAGAGGCGTCCGGTCTTGTAGGCTGTGCAGTTACTCCTCTCAGCCTCTCCAGTGTGCAGATGGCCATCACTGAGCTCAGCAAATCTAACAAATCCCCTTCCGTAAAGCATGTCTTTCTATTTCTTCTGTTCCTCTGGAGAACCCAACTAATGCAGAAATCCAGCAGGTGGTTCTCTTTCCGGAAGGATAAGGAGTCCCCAAAGCAAAACTGGATGATAAGCCATGTTTTCTGAGACACAGGTAAAAGGGAGAAAGAAAGGAGGATATGGGAAAATTACTTATGAACCAAATCTGAGACATCCTAACCCACAATCTCTTTCTGTGATGGAGAGACCCGGAGGGGAGAAAGCTCGGTTCACAGTTGCCATAGTGACAGGTAATGCAGAACTGGGACTATTGTAACTCCCTAAAGGACCATGACAACACATGTCCCTATCTTAAACCACCCTGGCCCTCTGTTGGGGGAAGCAGAGCTGCCAGGCTCTAAAACCCTGAGTTTTAAATTGCCCAATTAGCCAGCCTGGATTGCTCTGGCGGCACACTCTGTCCCCAACCTCCTTGGCCAAGAAATAATTCTGAGATCGTTAATACGGGCTCTGCATCTGCTCCTGCTCCACCTGGAGACTGGCCAGTGGCTCCCAGGAGCCCAGCTCAAGAGCAAGAAAAGTTACAGAAAGAATCCAAAGCTGCTTTTTTGTCAAGACAATTGGAGGCGGCAGGGGCCCTGAGAAGCCCCAGAGCATTGTTAGGAGTGAGCACAGGGAGCAGGCAGGCCATTGGGAAGATAAAGGACCCCAGACCCCGCTGCTGCCATGGCTGGGGCCACAGCCACAGAACTTCCTCGTCTGTGGGACATTCCTCTGGCCACCGCAGCCCCTATCCTGACAGCAATTGCTGCCACCAGCAGGGCACAAAACAAATCTGATACAGCTTCAAAAAAGATCAGCAAGTAAGGACATGGGCCTGGGAGCTGGCTCCTGGGGCCTCACAGTCCCCTAGGGAGGGTCAGCCACTGACTAGCCTGCATAGGTTGCTAGAGACACACAGGTCTGTCCTCGGGGTCTCAAAAGCAAGGTCCCAGGGAATCTGTGGTGAAGAGAAACAGAAGAATGCCTGGGAATGCAGTTCTTTGGCATTGGAGCATAAAGCACCCTCTTGGCTGATGGGGCTAGGCCAAGTTCTTTACTGGAGGCTCCTGGAGTCTGGGCCTCTAGGCTCAGGTTTCAGTGACTGAGTACAGGTTGGTGGGGGCAGTGGGGGACACACGAATCTTCTTAGAATCCCCAGAGGCTCGTCCCTAGTGAGAACAACTTCCTTGACTATGTCACAAACATTCTAACAAATGAACGGGAAACAAACATGCATTTGCATTCACACAAGTACATACACACACATACATTCACACACACACACACACACACACATTAACACACATGTATGCAAGAATGCACAGGCATGTGCACCCTTAGTAAAAACAAGCTAAGCCTCACAATTGGCTCACATGGGGGAGTGGCCAAGTTATAAGCCCTGGTCTGTCCCCCTCCAGCCCAAATTGGTGGGCACAATGAGGATAATGTTCCTGATGCTAACTCAGATAACCTCACGACTTTGGTTGCCCTGCCTGGGGTCAGAGTCTAAGGTGAGAAGAGCCCCTAAGAGGCCAGTCCAGTTCCCCCTCACTGATCTGTCCCAGTCTCTGAGAATCTACCCATTCTCCCCCTCCACATAGGAAAGTCAGCCCCAAAGCCATAGGGCTGCAGGTCCCATGCCTAGACCCAAATCAAGCCCTCATACCCAGCAATACACTGGGTGACAACATGGTCATGACCAGGGTCACTGCAAATTCAAGAGGAGATGCCACATTGAGGGCATTCCACCCTTCTAAGCCATGGTCATTTCATAAACCCAAGCTCAAGCAGGCGCAGGCTTGAAGCTAATGTCCTGCCCGCTTCCCTAGGCAGGACAGATATTCACCGGTATGTTCCTTGGTGCTCAGCAACCGGATGCAGGCTCGAGTGTACAGGATACGCCATCCTTTCCTCGTTCACTCGTCTCCCTACAGGCTAAGACATGAGCTTGTCTTCATACACAGAACTTGGCGAAGTGCCTGAGCCTCGTCAGAGCTAAACTAATGAATGTTGTAGATCTAATAATAACAATAATAGCCAACACGGGCTGCGGGCCCCAGGCCAGCACTGCTTAGACACTTCACCTGTCTGAGCCTCCAGAGAGCCCCCACGGCTACCAGGCCTATAGTCACTTGGTGTGTGACATGTCTTTCCAGAGAATTGATGGCTTGTGCACTCTCACCGGCAACTCAGAAACAAAGGCTGCTGGATTTGAACACCCACCACCACCACCACCACCACCACCACCATCATCATCACAACACTTGAGAGACAGTGCATCCTGGGACGGGGGTTGTGGGGAGGACTAGAGGAGCTGGGGATAAAAGATGATAGATATATAGGCTCACAACTGTTTGTCTGTCTGTACCTCCAGTTCCAGGGAATCCAACACCCTCACACAGTCACACAGGCATACTAAACAGCAATATATATAAGGTAAAGAAAAGAAAACATTTTAAAAAGCAATGCTTAGTGCCTAGGGGGAGCCTGGCCACAGCCTGTCCTCCCAGCAAGCCATCTACAGAAGAGCTCCTGACAAGTACCGGGATGCTTGCATATGGAGTCCTGGGAAAGGATGCAGAAGCCAGGGCTCCCCCAACCCCGGGTCTCGGACTCCCAAATACACATGATGGTTTTCCAGAGAGAGCAGTAAGCCTGCAGCCATCCCCGAAGCCGTACCCCCACATCCATCTTCACCTTGCCAAAGCAGGTGCTCCCAGCGTGTGACGGTGGCGGCCACAGACTGTCCCAGGCCTGCAGAGTGTTGCAATGGCCTGATTAGGTTTCATTAAGTGTCTTTAAACAATTACTACCTGCAAGACCACTGGAAATCATGGCAATTAAGTTTAAATTAAATGCCTCTTGGAAATTTCACTTCTCTGTCCACATCCGTAATTGCTGCTCCATTCCATCGGACCGAGAGGCTGTTTAAATTTAAATTGTGACCAGGGATCAGGTCAGACAGTCTGGGGAGGAGGAGGAGGACACACCAACGATCTACCCAGGTTCAGAAGCAGAAGGTGGGCACTTGGGTGTTTGTGGGGTTTGGTCTTTCTTGGTTTGTGATTCTGTCCTGGAAGTTGGTTGCTGTGTTCTGTCTGCTTGGTCCCTTCCCTCTTCTGGTTTCTCCTGGGACCCACTCTCCCCATGCATGTTCCCATCCTGGTTCCAGAAGTTGACAATGGATTCAAATCTGACCAGTCAAAGGACCACATTTCTCTAGTTGCCGTGATTGGTGGATCACATTTCTCTGGCTGCCGTGATTGGTGGATCACATTTCTCTGGCTGCCGTGATTGGCAGGGCACACTTTCGTGTTTGTTTCAGGGATGATCAGCTAATGTGAACTGTACCAATAGATACTAGGTACTACCAGCTCTGTGGGGAGAGCACTCTGAAGGAAAGCAAGCTGGAGCAGCAGCAGCCATCTTGCTACCACAGGGCATGACCAGGAAAAGGAACAGAGTCAAGGCCAGAAAGGAAGAAGGAAGGCCAGACGGCACTATATGAGTCCCTGGATGAACCAGGGGTTTAAGGGGCACCGTGCAGTTTTGCCTTAGGCTTGTTCAGACAGTCTCCATGAGATGCAAACAGACTGTAAACCCAGGAGAAGCAGGACTGTCCCAGGAAGAAATCTGAATTCCCTGGGGGATGCCTGGGTCACCTTCAGATTGCCAACCCCGTCCTTCTTAAATCCATGCATTGAGTGCCTCCCATCTCTTCCCATAGTCCCAGCTATAAATGCCACCCAACGCAACATTGAAATATTACTTAAAACATTACAAGATCTGACCTGATCTGGTATTTATGATAAAGCCAAGGGGGAAGAATTCATTTGTCTTCCATTGACATGGGAGTCCTCGCTGCCTTGGACAGCGTCTATCATGATACCAGGCATCTTTCATGCCACTGGTGAGAGGGCGTCCTATGTTTTCAGAGGTGAGTGACATTCCCTTATCCACTCCTCTATCCATGGGCACATGGGCTGACTTCCTGCCCTCGCTCATGTGGATAAGACTACAGTAAACACAGGCATACAGAAGCCACCTCTGTTGACCCTGTTACCTCTGGTTACAGCCCCAGTGCTGATCTCATTTGCTCAGCTACATCTCCAGTTGTGCTTACTGGGGCAGGCCTCTTCCCTCTCCATGTGAGTGCTGTTATTCTATATGTACCAGGGGTTGCACCCCACTTTCTCAAACCAGCTCCCCACTAAATGATGAGCTCCTCCCAAGTTCTTTATGAAAAGCATGGTGCCTGCACCTGCACTTGCAACTGCACTTGCACCTGAGCTTTCACCTGCACCTGTACTGCACCTGCACTTGCACCTGTATTTGCACCTGCACTTACACCTGCACTTGCACCTGTACTTGCGTCTGCACTTGCGTCTGCACTTTAATGGACCCCATTGTGCATCCTCCATTCAAAAAAGCAAGCCACAATGATGCCACAGGAGAAGCCCAGGAAGCTGAAGTCGCTTGTGTTTGCTCACCTAGTGACCTCAGCAAGATTGAATGCCCACTTCACTAAGTAGCTCATTGTACCACCTGCACTGGGACACATCATTCCTGGAATTGACTAAAATGAATGTCCTTGCAGAGGTGCCTGGGGACCTGGAGGAGGGCACTGCTTGTCTGGGCTAGTGGCATGGGATGTTTCTCCCATCCCTGCCTCTGAGTCATATAGCTGTCCTGTCTCTGGACTGAAAGGCAAGTGCCTTGGCCATGGTTAGGATTTTACCCTGTCTAGGTCTGCCCCCAAGCTCCAAGAGCAGTAGCTAATTAACCCCTGAATTGAGAGTCATGTATGTAAAAAGAGGCAACTTAGAACTCAGACATGAGGCACATGATGGTGCTTAGAGTCTCAGGACACAAAGCTACACAGTTGGGGACCACAGCGTTCAGCCCCCAGCTGACAAGGAAGCATCAACCACAGGAGTCAGGGAGACATCCTTCTGCCCCTGGCTCTCTGGCAAGAACAGGTCATTACCCTAATTGGCTTCCTATCGCTGGGATAAACACCATGACCAAAGCAGCTTGGGGAGGATGGAGCTTACTTGGCCTCCATGTCCTGATCATAGGGGACCTTGGAGGGAAGTCAGGCACAGGAACTTAAGCAGCAGAGGCAGCAAACACAGAGGGGCGCTGCTTGCCAGCTTGCTTCCCATGGCTTGCTCGCCCTGCTCAGCCTGCTTTCTCAGGCAACCCAGAACTACCTGCCCAGGGGTGGCACCACCCAGAGTGGGCCAGGCCCTCCCAAATCAGTCATTAATCAAGAACACCCCCACAGACTTACCCACAGGCCAATCTGATGGAGGTGATTCTTCCACCGAGGGTCTCTCTTCCTGGATGGTCTGGTTCATGTCACATTGACAAAAGGCTAAATATCACAGGCTCTGGAAGAGAAATCCAAGCATCATCTTCCTGAGTCACACAGCTTGCCACCTGTCTGATCATGGGTGAGCATCCTAGCCCTGCACCCTCAAAGTCACTGAGTGCCCACAGCTGTCATGGGGCACTTCTGCTTTTTGAATTTTTTATCATTAATTAATTAATTAATTATTTGTTATTTATTAATTTATTATCATTATGTGTATAACAGGAGGGTGTGTGTACCAGGCATGCCTGTGGAAGCCAGAGGAGGACTCTGTGGAGCTGGCTCTCCCTTTCACCTTCACGTGGTTAGCTAGGCTTGCATGGCAGGCATTTTCCCTAGGGACACTTTCTCCATGTTCATGCATCTCTCCCACCCTGCTTCCTCGTATCAAAGATGGCGGCAATGAGATGCTGGTCACTCCCTCCACTTGTGGTCACACAAGCAATGCACCTGGCAGATGGCACTGGTGGTGAAGCTGCCCTTCTGGGGACGGGCCGTGGAAGGCTGTGCTTGTTGGTATAGCAGGAAGGGAGAGTGGCTAGGAGTAGGGGTGTGAACGGTGCTTCTGGAGGCTTGAAGCACGAGTCCTGGGTTAGCTCATCAGCAGGCCTGGGTCTCCACTACCGGACAAGGGAAGGTGAAGGGAAGCTCTGTCAGAATGTGAAGAGAAATCAGGGGGACTCACTGAAGCCCACATTCAAGGGCTCACTCTAGAGGCTCAGACCAGAGTGAAGGACAATGGTGATTCTCTGCGGTTTTTACCGGTGCAGACATGTGACCCTAAACCCATGCCGATCTCACCTTGAGGCTGTCCTGAGTGTACTCTCAGATCCCACACCCTTGTACAGGGCCAGGTACAGCACAGCTATTCTGAAAATGTCTGCAGAGCTGTGTGTGTGTGTGTGTGTGTGTGTGTGTGTGTGTGTGTGTGTGTGTGGTGTGGTGTGTGTATGTGTGTGTGGTGCATGTATGGTGTATGTATGTGTGTAAGTGTGGTATATGTGTATGGTTTGTATGTGTGGTGTGTGTATGTGTGTGTGGTGTGTGTATGGTGTGTGTGTGTGGTGTGTGTATGGTGTGTGTGTGTGGTGTGTGTATGGTGTGTGTGTGTGGTGTGTGTGTGTGTGTGTGTATGTGTGTGTGTGGTGTGGTGCATGTATGGTCTATGTATTGTGTAAGTGTGGTATATGTGTGTGGTTTGTATGTGTGGTGTGTGTGTGTAGTGTGTGTGTATGTGTGGTGTGTGTATGTGTGTGTGGTGTGTGTATGGTGTGTGTGTGTGGTGTGTGTGTATTGTGGGGTGTGTTGTGTGTGTGTATGGTGTGTGTGTCTGGTGTGTGTGTATTATGGGGTGTGTGGTGTGTGTGTGTATGGTGTGTGTGCGTGTGGTGTGTGTGGTATATGTGTGTACGGTGTAATGATTTTTTTTCTTCAGTCACTCCCCACCTTGTTTTGTGAGACAGTCTTCCCCCAGTGAAGCAGGAGTTCACTAATTCAGCTGTGGGCTAGCTGCCCCACTCCCCACCTTGTTTTGTGAGACAGTCTTCCCCCAGTGAAGCAGGAGTTCACTAATTCGGCTGTGGGCTAGCTGCCCAGCAAGTTCCAGGGACCGCCTGTCTCTGCCCCCAAGCTCTGAGATGACAAAAGGGCATCACCACACCTGGCCTTTTCATCATGTCCTATGGAAAAAACCCGGGTCCTCTTTCTTGAAGGGCAAACTCTGTCCACTGAGCCATCTGTCCCACCCACATTTCTCTGTGTCCACGGGTGTTCCCACCTCAGAGAAAGCACAGCGCTGTGATCTGTGTTGAGCTGGTTCCTGACCCAGGGGGGCTTGCATTGTGTCTGCAGCTAGGAATCCAGCGCAGGTGCCACAGGCCTGAACCACAACTGTAGCCTCAGAGGATGGCTGGCACTGCCACACGCCCAGCCCCCCCAAAATAACCGAGGACCCTTGAACATAGGACGACCCTAGTAAGAAAGAACTCCTCCTGTCAGGACTTCAGTAGCCACTTTGTTTGGTGCCCCCCACTTCCCAAGGAGCTTCAAGGGAACCTGCTGGCCCTGACAGGTGAGGTCTTGAACCTCCATGAAGATGCCTGTTCCTGAGGTTTCCTCAGAGTCACTGTAGAGGGCCTGGCTACCTGTGAGGCCAACATGCCAGTCGAGTGCCCAGCACTGTTAATTAAAACCTGAAAATGGAACTTGGGGATTTAATTAACAATACAAGTGCAAAGAATGGAGGTTTGTGGATTTTTTTTAACACATCTATAATCTTTCATTAACAGCTAGAAATTTAGATTGCCATGCATAGGCAATGAGGAAGTAATAAATGAGAAAAGATATTGAGGAGAACCGCCATCTCCCGGGCTGGCTGTCAACTCAGGGAGCAGCTTGGAGCGTCAATCCCTGTCTCCTGTCTCACCTCTCTGGAGCAGGCTGTGTGTTGCTAAAATTTCTTCCCAGGGGAGATACAAGCAACATCTACCCCTCTTCCTAAGGTCCCAACCCTAAACGGAGGTGGGAGCGCAGCAAAGCTCACCATGGAAACCAAAGAGTGCATTAGGCTTAGTACCAGAGCACTGGGTGAGGGGTCGGAAAGCAGCCGCTCGGGAAGGTGACTGCAAGGTGGTGGCTTCCCCATGGCTGTGTAGAGAGAGCCCCACTGTATAGTCTAGTTCTTCCCAGGGATCCCCAGGGCCACGTGCAATCGCACATGGGTCCCTCTTGGGCTCAAGGATTGTGGGAACTTTCTAGTCTGTTGGATTCCCATTGTCTACAAGAGCAGCCAGCACACTGACTCAGAAACCATCAGTGAACAGGGAGAGGGAGTGGAGGAAGAAAGGGAGGAAAGGAAAAGTATTCAGTACTCTTCAGGACCAAGGGTGGCATCCTTCATCCAAACCTCTGCGTGAAGGAAGAGCTGCAAACACTGGCTCGTCCACTGCACCTACGGGCCAGAGCCCCCTCTACTTCCAGTTTAGACCCCTAACCAACATGGGGCTGCTCTCCCCTAGAAACGCACACCAGGCGCCGGGTAAATGGGCGCTGAGTGAGTGGATGCCGCTCTGCCCTAGTGTGTTCAAAGGGCCAGAAGGTGCAGGAGCAGAGAGGGTTAACAGCCCAGGACTACCAGGTAGGGCCACTACATAGAAAGGATATGATTGTAAAAATGTGCCTGGCATATAGAACCCACAAGAACACCCACAGGGTGACAAAAGAGTTTGGGAGGACACAGAAGCCTTGCCCGGACCAACATCTAGAAAGAGAGGATCCAGAAATGGGGAACTACCATCAAATAGTGTTCTCTTCATAAGGCCAAGCACAAGAACACAGTCTGCCCCACAGGGTCCCCGTGGGGCTTCATCCTGTCTACGGCATCCATTTTACCCCATGGAGGGCATCCATCTTTCCCCCCACCAGGAGGGACTCCAACTATTGGCCTGTGAGTAGAGATCGAGGTGTTTGGCCATCCAGATGCAGACATTGTGTCCTGCCAGAGCTCAGCCCAAATGGAACCTCATTAAGCCTTTGTGCTGGCATTAAAGGTTACCACGTCCTGTCCCCATACCCCACATGGCACGCATACTGAATACTGATTAAAGGCAGGATAAAGTTCCCAAGCACAGTGCTGTGACCTTCTCCAGAGGACACAGTGATGCGAAGCCTTGGGCCCTGATGGCCAGGTACTCAGATCTCCTTTCCGGTATCCTCCGAGTGGCCTGTACAATCCACAGAAGGCACCAACTCTTTGCCCCCTGTGATGAATGTCAAGGAAGATCATTTCTTTTTGCTGGAATGCTGGAATGCTTAGTCGAAGATTTAGGAAGAACAATATACTGTGTGTTTGGGTTTTTTTTTTTAAGCAAAGTGTCAGGGTTGGCCACAAAAATTGTCCCCACATAGGGATGGCAGGCCATAGCTAGGTCTGCAGTCCAACCTGTGCTCCAGTCTGGGACTGAAGAAAGTCTCCTCCAACAGTCCTATCCACCATCTTTCCCCCCACCCAAGTGAATGCCCTCATCAGGCACGCAGACTCTGGGGCGCAGGCTGGGACCTTTGGGCCTCAGAGGACTGCTGTTCCCCCAGTGACAGCCTGCACTGAGCACCGGTGCTCTGCAGAACTACCTGGGAAAGTGCTCCTCTTCTGGCTGAGGGGCCTGTGCTTACAGGGTCCTCGAGAGCTCAGCAAGGCTGCGGTAGCAAGAGCTCTCCAAAAACTGCTGGAAACAGTTCTGACTTAGTTTAGCTTTCAGGAACCAGGCGATGAGCTGTAATCTTTGTGTGGTTTTCTCAAGACTTCTGAGGAGGGCACAGAATGCCTGGTGCTGGCAGAAGGGTAGGCAGTGGACTGTGTGATTGACAATCTTGCTGGTTAAAGCAGCCAGCGCAGCAAGGGGGAGTCCAGCAGCCTCCGATTAATGAGCCAAACTGAACATCTGGCTGCTGTGCCCATTGCTCTGACTGGCTCTGGCTGCAAACCCTCCTGGCTGCTGTGCCCATTGCTCTGACTGGCTCTGACTGCAAGCCCTCCTGGTTGCTGTGCCCATTGCTCTGACTGGCTCTGGCTGCAAGCCCTCCCAGTTGCTGTGCCCATTGCTCTGGCTGGCTCTGGCTGCCTGTTCTGGTTGCTGTGCCCATTGCTCTGACTGGCTCTGGCTGCAAGCCCTCCTGGCTGCTGTGCCCATTGCTCTGACTGGCTCTGGCTGCAAGCCCTCCTGGTTGCTGTGCCCATTGCTCTGACTGGCTCTGGCTGCAAGCCCTCCTGGTTGCTGTGCCCACTGCTCTGACAGGCTCTGTCTACATGCCCCCATTATTGTCTCTCTTCAGCCATACCTGACTGCCGAGAAGGCATCGTGTTGAGCAACGGTGCGTGTTACTTTATGTGTGAGCCTCATATGCTCTCAGCTCTAGCTACAACTTTTCATAATATAAAGTTTAAATGCGCAGCTGTACAGGTTTCTAGTCAGATACATATGGCATTAAATGTGCTGGACTCCACTTAAAATAGCAGCTTACAAGAGACTCATTTAGAAGACTTCAACAAACACCGATCCTTCAGTGAACCCTGACTTTGTTGAGACAATTTTCTAAGCAGTCACAAGTCTGAGACACAAACAGCAGGAAGCAAAACATTTCTTAACAAGACACAAAATCTCAAGTTAGTCACATAGATCAGAACAATGTCGGAATTCTGGTTGTTCCAGACACAGGGACTGGGCTCTAATTTTGCACTGGTGTCTTCCTATTACAAAGATGCTGAAATAGATGGATTTTACTAGTTCTCAATCCGTGGGTTTTATAATTAGGTGAGATATCAATTTTTCTTTTGCTCCTTTTTAGCCTTGGTCTAATCCCACTTTAGGACCTAAAGACTTTAGGACTCCCAGACTTGGGGGCTCACTGGATGTCTTTGTCCCTCACCCCAACATGGCCACATTGAGCAAACCTCCTTTGTCTACTTTCTACTTGTCCCATTCATGCGTGCTTGCTTGTTTACAAGGAAAGGAGCATTGCTGGAGCTTCCAGGGGCTGAGAAGGTAGGTCAGCTGACAAAGGGCTTGCCTGCAAGTTCAAGGATCCAGGTTCGATCCCCATGTTCTAGGCTTCTCTGCTGCCTTGATAAAACACCGACCAAAGCAACCTGGGGAGGGAAGAGTTCGCTTCATCTTCAAGCCTACAGGGATCAGCAAGGGAAGCCAATGCAGGAGCTCAAGGCTGAGACCAGCAGGGGAATGCTGCTGGATGTCTCCCCTCCTCTGGCTGGCTCAGCTACCTACCTTTCTTTACAGCCCAAGTCCTTCTACAGCAATTAGCAATTAAGAAAATGCCCCAGACGTGCCCACAGGCCAAACTGGTGAAGAAATTCCTCATTTGCGATCCCTTCTTCCCGGGTATGTCTAATTTTAGGTCAAGTTTGACAGCTGAAGCTAACTATGCCATACTGCAACCATGAACCTGAGTTTGATCCCCAGAACCCATGGTTTAAAAGGCCAAGTGCTTGAAATCCAAGGAGGGAGGTGGCGACAGGAAGACTTCTGGGGCTCACTGGTCACCAGGTCTAGTTAGTCTACTTGCCAAGTTCTAGGCCAGCATAAGACCCTGTCTCAAAAAACAAAAAGTAGATGGTGTCTAAGAAATGACTCTTGAGGTCATCCTCTGACCTTCATGAGTGTATGAACATAAGCATACGTATATATACACATGTGCAAGCACGCACACACACATACACACACAAAGAAAGGAAAACAAGAGAAGTAGCTATCCATGCTCTGAACCTTTCAGATTGGCTTTAAAATATTTAATGAGTTAAAAAAGAAACAGTTGCAGACAGTTAAGGAAAGGCTAAAACAGACACTCCCAACACTGATGGAATGCTCATGAGCAGAACTATCTGGAACCAATCTGCCACTTCGTATCTGTCAACCAGATACTCAGGTTACCACAGAAGCAACAGAAAGCAACTGGCTCATATATGAGGTCAGATTCTAAGTACAGGTCGGGAGCCGTCCAGGTACAGTGCTGTGCAGTGCTGGGAGCTCTAAGCATCATCACGTTCCTTAATCTTGGACGCAAGTGGTTCAGGTGCAGTGTCGTGCTGCGGTAGGAGCTCTAAGCAGCATCATGCTCCTCAGTCTTGGACCCAAACTGATGGAGCAGGAAATGCCCAGCGTGCTATCAGACAATGTGAAGGAAGAAGGAGAACATGGGAACTTGAGATACAACTCTGAAATATCCAACCAGTTAGAACACATGGTACTTCTGCTTGTATTCCATTAGCCAAAGAAGTCTAAACTTCCTTGATCCCTAGTATAGCTACTTGATGAAGGATGGACTGACAGACAGAAGGACTGACAGATGGCCGGCCGGCTGGCTGGCTGGCTGGACAGACGGACGGACGGCGGATGGATGGGTGGTTGCATGAGTGGATGGATAGACGAATGGATGGATAGATGAATGGATGTTTAGATGGATGGATGGATGAACATGAATAAATGAATATATTTTCCATAAAGCATAGATTTCTATTTTTTCATTTCTCTGGTTTTTATCTATTTTGAACAGCTTTGGTTTATGTTAGGATGGTTGGATAGGTAGAAGGGGAGGTGATAGTAGGTGGGTAAAAAATAAATTGGGTGGATGAAAGGGTAGAAGGTGGGGAGGTTAGATGAATGGATGGAGGTTGGTGGATGGGAAATGAATGGATGGATAAATGAGTAAGTGGAAGGTTTTAGGGGGAATGAATATATGGGTAAGACAAGGATGGATAAATGGATAGAGATGGTTGGATGATGGATGAAGGCGGGTTGATGGATGGGGTGGAATGGGTAAGTGAACTGGTGGATGAACTGGATTGATGAAAGAGTGGATAGGCAGTGGATGGGTTGATGGATAACTGTGAAAATGGAAGGAGTCAGAGTCAGGGAGGGTGGATGGATGGAAGGGGTGGGATTGTGAATAGACTAGGTGGGTGAAAGGGTGGATATGTGGTTGGTTCGGTGAGTCAGAGGGAGGGCAGATGGTTGCAGATGAGGGAATGATTGATGTGGATGCCCCGTACATATGTTAATTTTATTGGTTAATAAATAAAGCTGTTTTGGCCAATGGCTTAGCAGAGTAAAGCTAGGCAGGAAATCCAAACAGAGATAAAGAGAGAGAGTAGGCAAAGTCTAAGAGACACCATGTAACTGCCGAAGGAGACAAATGCCAGAACCTTACTGGTAGGCCACGGCCTCGTGGTGACACACAGATTAACGGAAATGGGTTAATTTAAGATGTAAGAGCTAGCAAGGAATACACCTGAGTCATCAGCCAGACAGTGTTGTAGTTAATATAGTTTCTGTGTGATAATTTGGGTCTGGGCAGCTGGGAAATGAATGAGCAGTCTCTGCTTATAAATGGTGCACAACATGGAGCAACTACATCCAAATAAAACCTGATCTAACTTGGGAAGGAATTCTAAACACAAAAGAACAGAGTTAAGATTGGCTTCTTGGTAGCAGCATTTTCTCAGGTGAACTCTATTTGCTAGAGGTAAACAGAGGCATGATTCCTTTAAGAGGAAGCTTCCTGACTCAATGTTAGCAGCAAAAACTGTGTGGCTCCTTTAAGAGCCGGCTTCCTGGTTTGTGCTGGTCCTTGTGAAGAGTGTGTTCCCAATTGCTTAATTGCAACATAGACCCACTATCTCCCTGGAGCTGGGGCAGTGAGCATGGCTTACAGAGATGGTGAACATACCTCTACCATGTTGGGTGGGTTGGAACCAACAGGCCATGGTGTTGGTCCTGGCCATGCCTGCTTAGCACTTTAAAAAAGGCACTCCTGGTCAGAAAATAATTACAGATACACAACAGGGCAGATTCAGACACAAAAGACCTCTAAATAAGACCCCGTGTGTTTAAAAAATGTACATATGCTTGGGAGACATAGGAAAAAGAGTATAGA
The DNA here is from genome assembly GCF_037038515.1 of Microtus pennsylvanicus. NCBI lineage: Eukaryota > Metazoa > Chordata > Mammalia > Rodentia > Cricetidae > Microtus > Microtus pennsylvanicus. The sequence continues at coordinate 80,342,147 of NC_134591.1, read as the reverse complement.
CAGTTATAAAAAGTAAATAGATTTAAAAAATAAAACAGACCCAAAAGGATGAATATGGGATATACTCACTCACATTTGGTTTCTAGCCATAAATAAAGGACATTGAGCCTATAATTCACGATCCTAGAGAAGCTAAATAAGAAGGTGAACCCAAAGAAAAACATATAGGCATCCTCCTGAATATTAACCTTCATCAGGCGATGAAAGGAGACAGAGATAGAGACAGAGACCCACATTGGAGCACCGGACTGAAATCTCAAGGTCCAAATCAGGAGCAGGAGAGAGCACAAGCAAGGAACTCAGGACCGCAAGGGGTGCACCCACACACTGAGACAATGGGGATGTTCTATCGGGAACTCATCAAGGCCAGCTGGCCTGGGTCTGAAAAAGCCTGGGATAAAACCAGACTCTCTGAACATAACGGACAATGAGGACTACTGAGAACTCAAGAACAATGGCAATGGGTTTTTGATCCTACTGCACGTACTGGCTTTGTGGGAGCCTAGGCAGTTTGGATGCTCACCTTACTAGACCTGGATGGAGGTGGGTGGTCCTTGGACTTCCCACAGGTCAGGGAACCCTGATTGCTCTTCAGGCTGATGAGGGAGGGGGAGTTGATCAGGGGAGGGGGGAAATGGGAGGCGGTGGCAGGGAGGAGGCAGAAATCTTTAATAAATAAACAAATTTTTAAAAAAAGAAAGTATGGGAAAGAAAAAAATAAAAAATAAATTTAAAAAAATGGGTAGATCCTACAGATTTGGCAAAATTAAAAATAGTTGGTATTAGATCTCAGCATGACTCTTTGTCATGTGTATTTTGTGTTAGCAGATATTCGTGTGGGGCACAGTCAAATGCACTGTCCCTCCTTGGAAGGCAAGGACATTTCCATGACCACTGTACCTTACGCATGTTCTAGTCGCATCTCGGATCAGTGCTTCTCTGAGGGTCGGCTTGCATATCTCCCTTCTGTCCAGCCTTAGATCTTATATGCAGGCACCGTGTTCCGAGTCTAGCCTAGTGCCACGCCCACAGTGGCCACTCAATAGTCAGGGAACATGTGGTTGCTTCTGATGTTGTGTGTCTTTGACTAGTCCTGTGTTGGGCTGAGGTCCGTGTGGTTATTTTTATGCCCATTAGATTCATACTTGTTCTATAGATGTTTACAAACTGGCATAAACAGGCAAAGAAAGGATGAATAAAGCAGTTTCATCTTAAGATATAAAACCCCAGCAGATATTCCGTTAGTAGTGACAGGGCAAAAAATTTAATGACAAATGCATTTCTAAAGTATATTTAGGTGTAGAGGTACAGATGAGTCTTATGGAAAAATTATACACACATACACACATGCCACATGCATACCACTGTGCTTTGGGTGTGTCATCTAGATGCTTGTGTTGGAAATATATACGTATGTATGTACGTCTAGGGATGTAGATCAGTAGCAGAGTGCCTGCCTAGCATGTGCAGGAGCGTTCTCCTCCCCCTCATGTATGTATACCATGTGCACTGCATTCCTGGGGTCTACAGAAGTCAGAAGAGGGCAATGGATCCCCTGGAACTAGAGTTATGCATAGTTATGAGTCATTATGTGGGTGTTAGTAACCAAATCTGGGTCCTCTGCAAGGCAAGTGCTCTTAACCACCAAGTTAACTCCAACTCTCAACTCCTAGAAAAATGTTTTTATTGGTAACAAATCATACATTTATTTTAATTCCTTCATATATGTAATCTGAGCATTTATTTATTGCAGATGAAAGCAAATTTTGCATACTAATGAGATGGGTGGTATGATGGTTTGAATAAAAATGGCTCTCATAGGTCCATAGGGAGTGACATTGTTAGATGTGGCTTTGTTGATGGGAGTGTGGCCTTGTTGGAGGAAGTGTGCTACTGGGGTAGGCTTTAAGGTCTCAGACGCTTAAGTCGGGCTCTATGTGGCTCACAGTGTCTTTCTGCTGCCTGCTGATCTAGATGTAGAACTCTCAACTTTTTCTCAGCACCATATCTGCCTGCATACCACCATGCTTCCTGCCATGATGAAAATGGACTAAACCTCTGCAACTGTAAGCCAGTCCCAATTAAATGGTTTCCTTTATAAGAGTTGTCATGGGCATAGTGTCTCTTTACAACAATAGAAACCTTAACTAAGACAGGTGGCTTGTTTATTTTTACATAAAGAATTAAGTCTTTTTAGGAACCACTGGCAGTGGAGTCAGGATTTATCCCTACTGCTTGAGATGGCAATTTGGAGCCCATTCTCTTTGGAGGGATACCTTGCTCAGCCTAGGGAGGGCCTTGGTTCTGCCTCAAAGTGATGTGCTAGACTTTGTTAACTCCCCATGGGAAACCTGACCCCTCTGAGGAGTGGACACAAGGTGGGGTGGGGTAGAAGGTGGAGAGAATGGGAGGAGGGGAAGGAACGAGAACTGGGATTGGTATGTAAATTTCAATTAAATAATAATGAAAAAAATAAATTAAAAAAGGAAAAAGAAAATAAATAAAACAAAGTCTTTAAAGAGACAGTAAAAGTAATACAAAAGAGTACAGACAGTCATAGATTAAGTGGATAAAAGTAATTTTTAAAAGCCATGCAAAGATGGAAAATACAGAGAGAGTCTGGATTGTGTATATCATGTGTTTTCTTTGAATATTTTGACTACAGAGAGATATTTGATTCTGGAGGCTGCTAAGTTTAACCAACATATGTATTTTAAAGGAATCTTGACTCCAAATGTGAGTCTAAAGACCCCTTTGGAAAAGAGGGTCTGCTTTTGTTTCCACAGAGGATGAAAACCTGTGGATCCCTTCCAGGCTAGTGTGATTTGATGGAGCAAAACTCTCCTGAAAGGTCTCCATGAACCCTAAAAATACTTCACATAACAAATAGCAGGAAGCAGATTGGGGAAACCAATGGCCAAATTTCCAAATATTGTATATAAATGTTTCTTTTCATTTAAAGGAGGTGAATTATAAATTGCTAATGGTCACAATCAAGGTCTTTCTTAAGTAAAAATAAAATATGATATAGAAATGAATGCTTTACATTGGTATGGACTTTGGTTCATTGATACAAATTTAAGGTCAATTTTGTTATATGTATGTTTATACTCATTTAAGGTATTATATTTATGCAAGTCACTTAAAATGTAATATATAATTAAAATTACAGATTAATAGACAGTCATTTATAATAGTCAAACTTGTAGTTATGTTAGTTAGGTTTCTAGATGTACAGAGATGTATTTTAGTTGGATAGATATTCTTCAAACCTTTCAAAGACCTACAGAACATGGCATTTAATTTTTTTTAAGAACTTGGACTTTTCTCAACAGTGAGACATGTCTGCTTCTGGCAGCATCAATCTACTTCAAGAGGGTGATGGGCATCGAAGAGGCTCCTCATGGAGTGTGTTCGCCATTTGGGCAAGAAACTGCTCCTGCCTGGACTGCTGTGTGAAGTGGACGTGCAGTGGACCCCGAGCTGCAAGACTTCCTACAGCACATTTGCATATGAGTGTGCACACTTGTGTATGGAACACATCATGCTAAGGTCACATTGTAAGACCCAAGGCTCTGAAGCCTCAGTAGATGGCTCCTCGCTCATATGAGCCGCCAGTGCATCAGATGCTGTGGTCTTGGTGACTGACAGACACAGTTTCTATACACAGAAACATAACTGAGAGGGAGAGGCAGCCACAAGGGCCCTCTGCAGCCCCCAGAACCCACCAATGAAGGTCATTGCCAAACAAGTGTGGACCAGCTTTTCACATGAACCACAGAAGGGGCTGCCCCTCCATGGCAGGAGCAGGCCATCAGCCCTAAGGCAGGCTGGGTAACCTTTTAAGTGCAAGGCCACATCTCCCTTATCAGGAGAAAGACCATGGTCCTAGGGCCCCATGGAGCTTGACATAGTCTCAAAGCTAGTGGTTCCCTGACCAGGTGAAAACTCCTGACAGACACTGGAGCAGAGTCAGCAGAGAGGGGTCATGTCTCAGAACACATGGTTACTAGGTCCTCCACCAAGCCCTATGCACCCAGGGTGCAGCATACGCAGGATAGGCCTGGAGTGGTTTGAATAGGAATGATTCCCATAGACTGAGATGTTTGAGCACAGGGTACAGGGAGGGACACTATTAGGAGGTGTGGCCTTGTTGGAGGAAGTATGTCACTGTGAGGGTGGACTTTGGGGTCTCATATGCTCAAGTTACCCCCAGTGTGGCACACAGTTGCTTCTGCTGCCTGCAGATCAAGATGTAGAACTCTCAGTTCCTTCTCCAGCAGCATGTCTGAATGCACACTGCCATGAAGATAATGGACTAAGCCACTGAAACTGTAAGCCAGCCCCAAGTAAAGATTTTTCATTATAAGAGCAGCCGTGGCCAGGTGGTGGTGGCACAGACCTTTAATTCCAGCACTTGGGAGGCAGAGGCAAGAAGACCTCTCTGAGTCTGAGGCCAGCCTGATCTACAGAGTGAGTTCCAGGACAGGCTCCAAAGCTACAAAGAGACCCCGTCCAAAAAACAAAACTAAAAACTGTTGCCATGGCCGTGGTGTCTCTTCATAGGAATAGAAACCCTAAGACAAGTCCTGATCTTAATGCCAAGCTTATGTCATGGAGCTGGCCCCACAGAGGTGATCCCTGCTTCTGACTTCATGGCTACTAGGACTGAGCATTGGCTGTCATTGTCCTTCTACACATGTAATGACAAGATCCGTTAATGGACCAGACAATAGCTCAGGGGTGGGCACCAGACACTGCAAGGCTTCTCCCATCTCCATGAGATCTTCTTGGTGGACACAGCCAAAAGAAAGCTCTGCCCTCTATCCTGAGGCATCTGAGTCCAGCCTGTGGAGAATTCTAGAAGTACAGCCTCTCTGGGGCAGGCCAGGGCTGGGGCTGAGAAACCAGACCATAAAACCCCAGCTTACCTCAGACCTGTACAAGCTGTGGTGCATGACTCTGTATCTTCCTGTCTTCTGATCTCTCTTTTTTCCATTCTCTTTCTTTCTTTTGCTCTCCCTCTCTCTCCCTCCTTCCCTCATGCCCTCCCTCCAACTCCATCCTCCTTGGTCTCCCTTCTCTTCCTTCCTCTCTTCCTTCCTTGTATTTATTTTTGCTCAAGCTTCTCAGACATTTTCAAACATAAGATCTCCTCCAGTCTCCACAGGAAACAGCAGCCAAGGTCCATGAACTTCTGGTACTGACCTAGAGGGCGAGGCTGCCCACTCCTGGAGCTTAGGACCCAGAAGTCAGTGTGGGCCTAAGCTCTGACCTCCTCATCTTCCTGACCAGCTCTCGGCTGAGTTCAGAAGGCTGTATCCTGTGAGATTTGGTCCCGGGAACAAACACTAGCCAGCCTCCTACACACACACACACACACACACACACACACACACACATACACACACACACACTGCCATGCCCCAAAGCAGTGATTCTCAACATCTGGACCAAGACCTTTTTGGGGGTCCAAACGATTCTTTCACGGGGTCACCTGAGACCATCAGAAAACAGATATTTACATTATCATTCATAACAGAAGCAAAATTGCAGTTATGAAGTAGCAACAAAAATAATTTTATGATTGGGGGTCACCACAACATAAAGAACTATATTAAAGGGTTGCAGCATTAGGAAAGTTGAGAATCATTTTAAAGACTCAAGTGGAGCCGGCCCTCACCCAAGGTAGCCTCATCCTGTTAGCACAGTTGGACGGGATTCCAAGGCCACTCTGAAGGGACAAGGTGTTTGAGTGGGAATACATATGCATTCCCCACAGTGGCTCCCTTTATCACAGGAGCTGAGGAGCTGGAGGAGGAGGAAGAGGAGGAGAACCAGGAGGAGGAGGAGGAGGAGTCTTCCTAGTCCTCTCCAGTGTTCACCTGACACCTCAGGGTGCCAGGGGGAGCGAATCTAGAAACAGGCACGTGGAAAGAGGCCCCCTGGAAAGGCTCACAAGCATGCGCCTATTCCAGGAAAGAAGTACAAACCTGCTCTCGTTGCCACGGCAACCCAACTCAGCTCCAGCAAGGGCTTTAATTGGAAGTTGCTTATTTGGCTGAAGCCCCAGGAATAATCAACGGGAGATTAGTAACATTAAAAACCAGCAGGAGCCAGGAAACATCTCGGAGAGGACGGTGACGAATAGGACAGTCCCCCTGGAAACCATGGGTGATAACAACAGTCGTTAAGCTTACCCAGCCCCCCAGCCTCATCAGGCCTGCGCAAAACGAAGCGTCCGCACCTGTGATTTCATGACATCCTTGATCATTCTCTCATTCTCTCATTCTCTCATCTTACACACGGGAAGTTCTGAGAGGTTAAGAAGGTGGCCTGAAGCCACGCAGGATTTGAAGGCAATTGAGATGATCCCACAAACCATTTCACTCACAAGCACTGAGCCTATCTCGTTTCTTGAAAGGCGCCAGCCTTGAGATACAGAGTTTACAGCTTTCCCAAGGTGGCTAACACCCCAGGTATCCCAAACGCCGCCGACATCTACAGCTCAGCTGGCCAGGATCGGTCTTGGAGATACTAGCCAAACCGGTATCTCTACCTCTGTAAATTCCTGCCTTCTCTCTCTCTGGACCCCAGCTTCCACTCTCAAGCCTGCCGAGGGCCTGCTGCCCCCTGGTGGCAGTTATGGAGCATTGCATAGATTGAACCCCAGACCCGAAACAGGAAAGAGACCCAAGAGGACTTCCTAGGGAGGGGCCCTTGAAGAAACCTGGGATGCCAGGCTGGAGGGCAGTGTGGCCAGCACCCAACAATTTCACAAGTGGGTGGGGGAAGAGTGGGACGCTGGAGGGCCTGTCCTGACTCCTGACTCCTCTCTTAACTACTGAGGTAGCAGGCATCAGGGAAGGCCACTTGGCAACCAGGCCTCAGCTGCACACCAGAACCCCACCAACATCACAAGGGGTTGGCAAAGCCCGTGCTCCTTCTGAGAGAACATAAGAGAGGAGCTGCTGCAAGCAGTGCTGACTTGGGCCAGGGCTCCCAGAGCTCTTTTCCCAAGGAAGATATTGGTGTTCTGTGCAAAGTTCCTGGATCCTGGGCCCTGGGCCCTGGTCTCCAGGTCTCATTCCCAGAGCCGGTGCTGGTGGAATTCCGTTGCTGCTCCCAGAGAGGCCATACACCATGAAGTGTCTAGGATTCAGGTTACTGTGAACACGGTACCAAGTCGGTCACAGGAGTGCCTCCCAGCCAGTGGGGAAGGGAGCTGCCTCAACATTGGGTGGGCCTCCGGAAGGGTATTTTTAACCGTGTGTTTATTCTCCAAGCAACCTAAATTACTTTTTTAAGGCAACTGGCATTTACTCAGTTGTCAACTTATTAAATTCCCCCCATCTCGAGCTAAGCGAATTTGCAAGTCGCTGTGACTCCAAATAAGAAGACCTGCAGATTAAATAGTGGGGCCAACAGCACACAGCCTGGTCAACAATCAAGAGCCAATATCAGCAGTCAGAGCAGAGAGCCTCCAGGGAAGGGAGGAAGGGCTGGCCACACTTGCCAAGTCGGCTGCGGAGGCCACCTGCGTCCCCACACTGCAGCCCAGACCAAGCAGCTGAGGCCACCCGGGGCTGGATCACAAAGCCGTCGTCAGGATGCAAAGGGTCCTCGGAGGAGATCTCGGGGTGGGGGAGGGGGGATTCCACAGGACAGTCCTCAGAACTAGCTGGAAGCCTCTGCCAATCAATCAGTTCCAGGAAGCAGATGGCAGAGAACAGGCACACCACAGTGTTGTTTTCTGATACCCATGAGTCTCTGGTAGCCTTCTCTCAGAACTGACCGCAGGATCCTGGAGAGGCAGACGATGCCCATAGGATGCTGGAGGGATGTAAGAGGCCATAGGTCTTAGAGAGTCGGGAGCCTGGGCTGGAGCACAGCTCTCACTGCAGAGAGCTCCCCAGCAAAAGGCAAACTGCAGATTCCTCCCCCAGAGTCTTCCAGGGCCCCAAGGCTCAGGCTGGACCAAAAGCAGACAAGTTTTACACAATGGGACATTTCCTGAAGGATCAGAAAGCCCTAATTAAAAAACAAACAAACAAAAAAAAACAGTATCCCATCCTTCCTATGGTGGCCTCACCGCTCCCCAAGCAACTGGTTTGAGCCACACAGGCCTCAAACATGACAGACACCAAGAGTCCTGACCAATCAGGCCCAAAAGTATGGACCATGTAGAGCCCGGCACGGCTCCCCGCGGGCATGGCTGTAACACTGCAACTCAGCCCAGGGTACTGGGTACTGAATCAGGGCCTGCCTATGCCAAGCATGTGCTGGAGGATCAGAATGGAGCATAGGCTGCATTGCTGTCCTCCTGGAACCGGTGCTCCGTGGACACATTCAGAGGACAGATGAACACATGGGCCACCCAGTCCTCAGGTGATCACCATCAGTGGATACAAGACACATACAGAGAGACAGGGACAACGGCGCAGAAGGACAGAGTAAGAAAGAAAAAAACAGAAGGGCTTCACGGATTAAGAAAAAAAAAAAGGAGAGTGAGACAGAAGCCGAGTAATGGAGACAGAGACAAGAAGACGGGAAAGGACGGCATTTAGGCAGTGGAACTGGGGTGACAGACACACAAGATACATCCATTCTACCTTCTACCCCAGGCCAGTGGCTGAGATCTGCTCAGGCCTCGTCCTCAAAGCTAACCCTTCACTTTCTGGGGTATGTTTGCACCCCAAGACTGAATTAAAACTTCTCTGGTCCCTGTGTGGCAGCTTGCTGTACTCTAGAGCCTTCTTCCATCCCACGTACCTCTGCAGAGCCCGCCTCGGCCAGGAAGGCTCAGCTGAGGCCTGAGGAGAGAGGCACGAGGCATGGATGGGCAAGAGAAGCCGAGGTTCCAGCCGCACAGGCTGCTGTCGGCTGCGGGACGAGGCCAAGCAGAGAGAGCTGGAAAGGCTTGGAGTGCAGCCCCTCGAGAGGTCACAGAAGTGTTTATCGGGAATCATTCTGAATGAAGGCTGGCGTCTGGCAATGGCAGCCGTTTTGTTACTGAGAGAGAAGGCTCGCTCTCAGAGCTGAGAGAGCGGGAATATTTGTAAATTGTATGCAGGCTCCGCTTCCTTTAAGCTACTTAAAAAGCCATGGGTAGAAGGAGTAGTTAATTAGAAATGATTGTTTGCTCCTCTCCATTCCAGGGACAAGAGCTCCCTCCTTTGTCACTTGATGGCCACTTGCACAGATGTTCCTAGTGTCGCCTGGCAGCCTGAGCTGGTGGCACCAGCCCCAGTGGCTCAGCCCCAGCGCTGACTGGTGTGAGACTCCTCCAGGGCCCCTGTGTCTTCCCTGCGGCAGGGGAGTAGACTTCAATACAAATACAGCAAGGCCCTTGACCCCCCTTATGGCATGTAGGAGACCAGTGCTCAGTGCAATCCAAGAGCCCAAGAGATGGCAAATATCCTCTAGATACAGGGGCACTGCAGCCCGGGTCACAGGGAGCAGGCGTGAAGGGGCATTGCAGCCCGGGGCATAGGGAGTGGGCATGAAGGGGCATTGCAGCCTGGGTCACAGGGAGCAGGCGTGAAGGGGCACTGCAGCCCGGGGCACAGGGAGCAGGCGTGAAGGGGCACTGCAGCCCGGGGCACAGGGAGCAGGCATGAAGGGGCATTGCAGCCCAGACCACAGGGAGTGGGCATGAAGGGGTATTGCAGCCTGGGTCACAGGGAGCGGGCATGAAGGGGAGCTGCTAGAAGTTATGCTGTGAACCAACACTCAGGGCTGAATCCTTGTGGGTGAGTCAGCTACTAGCAATCAGCCCAGCTCACCTGAGGTCATGGGGGTCTCAGTGATGTCTAAAAGGAGTATATAGTCACAGGTACCCTCTTTGCCAGATAAGGAGGCATACGAGTACCAAGAAATTCTAGGTTTCTCTGCTTCTCAAACTGTCCCTAGAGTGGCAGACACTTTACAGTGACTCCTGCAGGGCCCCACAGCCACTCCACAAATAGAGGCCTCAGCTGTAAGGGGGCAGGGGGGTCACTGGAATAAAAGATGTCCTCCTTACGGGGACCTTTCTAGCATCTTCCTCCAGGGATACCTCAGCTCATCACACCAGCTTCCCCAGAAAGAAGAGCCCACGGAAAAGGGGTCTAAAGTGTGCTAAGGCCCTGTCTTAGTTTTATTTCCTATGGTGAGAGAAGCAGCTTGCTAGACAAGAGGTTTATTTTGCTCACAACGCTAGATCACAGCCCTCTGCTGAGAAGAAGTCAAAACAGAAGGGACTGGAAGCAGCCAGTTGTAGACAGAGACTGCTTGTTCGTTCCCCAGCTGCCCAGACCCAGATAATAACACAGAAACTATATTAATTAAAACACTGCTTGACCTATTAGCCTAGGCTTTTTATTAACTAACTCTTACATCTTAAATTAGCCCATTTCTATTATTCTGTGTATTGCCACAAGGCTGTGGCCTACCGGGTAAAGTTCCAGTGTCTGTCTCCTTCGGCAGCTACATGGCTTCTCTCTGACTCTGCCTCCTTTTCTCCTCTATCTCTGCTTGGATTTCCTGCCTTGCTCTATTTTTGGGTCATGGACCCAAGCAACTCTTTATTCATTAACCAATAAAAGCATCACATATACATCCCACACCAGCTAGTCACAGCCAAAGTGAGAGAGCAACAAATGAATACATCATGCCTGTAGTTGGTTTTGGGTTTTTTTTTTTAACTCTTTGCAGGGCCCACCACCCAGCTCCCAAATAAATACATGGAGACTTATTCTTACTTACGAATGCCTGGGCTTAGCTTGCATGTCTCTAGCCAGCTTTTCTAACTTAAATTAACCGTCTCTCTTCTTCTACATTTTTTTACCTCTCTGTACTCTATATATCTTGCTTTCCTTCTTACTCTATGATGGCTGCCTGACTGCCCCTGGGGCCCTCTTCTCTTTTTCTCACTCCTCCCTCTTCCCATTCTTCTTCCCTAGATTTCTGCTCCCATTTCTTCTCTCTGCCTGCCAGCCCTGCCTATCCCTCTCTCCTGCCTAGCTATTGGCCTTTCAGCTCTTTATTTGACCAATTGGGTGTTTTAGACAGGCCAAGTAACACCGCTTTACAGAGTTAAACAAATGCAACGTAGAAGAATATAACACACCTTTGCATCTTTAAACAAATATTCCATAGCATAAACAAAACATAACACATCTTAAACTAATCGTCCACAACACATGCCAGTACTCAGCTCCCTTCCTCCACACTAATACAGTCCAAGATCCCCTGCTGGGGCATGGTGCTACCCACAGCCGGCAGGCCTTCCCACCTCAGTTACTGTATTAGAGACAATCGCCAGCTTCACCTAGACCATCTGTCACTGAGACTCCCTTCCTGGAGACTTAAGTTAACCACCATGGGCCCCTCGTCCTGCTGCTGAGACTGTTGTGTTTCTCGCTGCTTTTCTGCAGATGCAGGTGAAGCTTCCAGAGAAAACTCCAAGCGAAAGATTCCTAGTACCAGATCAGTCTCCGGGTCCCTGCCCAAGATGGCCGCCACAAGCCCGATTTACCTTTAAAGCTGTTGGACGTTCACTGTCAGATTAACAAAAAAGGGGCTGGGGAAGGAACCCGGCCATTCACAGCAGGCTGGTGGCCCTGGAGGGCATAGGCCTGGCTAGGGCTGCGTCCTGGAAGCTACAAGGTGGGAGGAGCAGGGTGATAGATTCTAGAGGCCAGGGGAAGATACACAAGGGAGACCAAGCGGCGGTGGGCGGAGCCAGGGACTTGCGTTCACAGTGATTTATTATTTAATATGGAAGGAGGGAGAAGCATGGAGACCTCCAACACAAGACGTGATATGTGTTGGCGAAGACCTTGGCGCAGATCCTGACCCATTCAGTACAGACTGCAGATTCCTGCCCGACCTCCCCTCATCCCACAGGATGAACCTATCGTTGGTTAACACTCAAAACTCTTCACAAAACATTTCAAATGCCAGGCTGATTTCTGCATCCAACCTGTCCTGTGTCTGTATTTTTAGCACTGAAAGAATTCCATCCTCTGAAACCCTGGAGGAAAGCAAACACGATAGGAGGTGTTTGTTCCTTCATTCCGCGGAGTAAGACCCTCCTCTCTCTGGCGCCATCCCCTGCTCGCGCACTTAGAGTGTGTCCAGGAGGGAAGCAGACTCTAGTATCTGAGTCCACCTCCCTGGGAACTGATCTCAGCTCTGCTGCTTTCTTAGCTGTGTGACTTGACGGAAACTAAGTCACCTCTCTGTGCCTCCATTTGCTCTCCTGTAAAATCAGAACATAGTTATGTCTGCCTCCTCAAGAGCTGAAAATGCCCATTAATGCAGTAGCTTGCTTAGGATACTGTGCCTCATAAGGACTCTGGGCTGCACTGGGAGGGGTGCAGGGGCCGGGCTGGGAGGTGGTGCAGGAGCCAGGCTGGGAGATGGTGCAGGAGCAGAGCTGGGAGATGGTGCAGGGGCAGGGCTGGGAGGTGGTGCAGGGGCAGGGCTAGGAGGTGGTGCAGGGGCCAGGCTGGGAGATGGTGCAGGGGCCAGGCTGGGAGATGGTGCAGGGGCAGGGCTGGGAGGTGGGGCAGGGGCCGCCGGGCTGGGAGGTGGTTGTAGGGGCCAGGCTGGGAGGTGGTGTAGGGGCAGGGCTGGGAGGTGGTGCATGGGCCGGGATGGGAGATGGTGCAGGGGCAGGGCTGGGAGGTGGTGCAGGGGCCAGGCTGGGAGGTGGTGCAGGGGCAGGGCTGGGAGGTGGTGCAGGGGCCAGGCTGGGAGGTGGTGCAGGGGCCAGGCTGGGAGGTGGTGCAGGGGCAGGGCTGGGAGGTGGTGCAGGGGCAGGGCTGGGAGGTGGTGCAGGGGCCAGGCTTGTGGGGCAGGTACAGGAGCCACACTGGGAGGGGGTGCAGTTTAGCCCGTGGCCTCCCCACACATGCACACACATGTGCATATAAATGTATGTCTGTGTACACGCATGCACCAGCACACACACACATATGAACACATATACACATACAGAAGAACTCAACAGCTGATTAGGGGGACAGTCATGGTGTCACACCCGTAAGTAAGGACGGCTAGGAGAGTTTCGGGACAGGGGACGGTGGTCTTTTCTGCAGGGTTTAGGCAATCCACTGGAGCCTCAAGGCAGGAGCATGTCCCAGACTGTGCTGACCCACCCCTGGAAATCAGGCTGGGGAGAGGTTCAGATGCACACACGGGTTCCCCTGTGGTCCAAGTGCCCTCCCTGCCACTTCCCAGGTGGCACGTCTCAGGCTGAGGCTTCAAGTCAGAAAAGGAGCTTTTAGCCGAGTGCCTGAAAACCGAGCATGTGATCCTCAGGCTGCGTGCCAAGCCCACCCCCTCAAGCCCTCTCCCAGCTCAGCTGGAGAACATTGCTAGGTGCTCCTGGGCTTGCGGCCTCATCAAGGGTGAAGCTGGCTCTGAGCTCCAGAGTGGGAGACAGAGAGGGAGGCAGTCCCTCCTCCGCTGTTCAAGAGAGCCTGCTGGAGATGGTATCCTGGGGGAATGGGGTGATATCAGACCCACCAGCGGCCTCAGCAAACCTTACCCTGGCCACAGGAGTGTGAGGCTATCCAGCCCCCACCCACTCCAATCGGGCCCCAGGGCTGGCAGGCGGAGAGTCTGTGTCTTGAGTGGGTGGGAAAGACTCACAGCTGGGCCAGGCCATAAATGCAGCTGCAGGAGAACCACTGGGAGCCAAGAGCCATCCACTCATGGGTTCTCTGTGCGAGAGGAGCCGAGAGGCATCCCCCATTGACCTCCAGGCCAGTGAGTCCAGGCTGAGTGCCTACAATAACTAGATTCCAGTTCCATGGTTCAGGAGATGACATGGTCTCACCCGGCAACAAACAAGATGTAAGCAGACCTCTGACCCCGGGGATTCTAGAGGGAATGTGTTCTCCTGCATTTTCATCTTCTCCCTGACACAGGGCCCTGCCCTGAGTTTTTAAAGCTGGCAGCCCAGAATCTCTCTAGCCCTATCTGTGTTCAGTGCCGCTTTTGCCGGCTCTCTGCCGCCCGGGCAACCCGGAATGGTCTCCCCACATCTAACTTGGGCCATCAGCAACTCCAGTTTTTTCTGGGATCCCCGGTTCCCTTCTGCATGCAGTTCAGTCCTATGAGCTGCTCTAAGTGACCATCACAGGCTATGTAACTTACACATAACAGAAATCTACTCTCTCAGCTACGTATTGTTTGACTTTGGGAGCCTAGGCTGTTTGGATGTTCACCTTACTAGACCTGGAAGGAGGTGGGAGGTCCTTAGACTCCCCACAGGGCAGGGAACCAGGTCTGCTCTTTGGGCTGATGAGAGAGGGGGAGTTGATTGGGGGAGGGGGAGGGATATGGGAGGCGGTGGTGGGGAAGAGACAGAAATCTTTAATTAATTAATTAATTAATTAATTAATTAAAAATAAAATAAAATTCAAAAAAAAGAAATCTACTCTCTCTAGGTCTACAGGATGGAAATACAAAATAGAGACACGGGGGCTTGATATGCATTGAGGACAATAGCGAGAAGTGACGGGGAAGAACCCCCATGTGCTGGTTGGTTTTGTCCCCTTGACATTCATTAGAGTCATCTAGAAGAGTTAACCTCAGTTAAGGACTCCCCTTCAACAAACTGTTCTGTAGGCAAAGCTGTGGGACATTTTCTTGATTAATGATTGATGCAGGAGGGGCAAGCCCACCCCAGGTGATGCCACTCCTGGGAAGGTAGACCTGGGTGTGCGAGCTGTGGAGAGCCAGTCAGTGAGAGCGTCCCTCCAGCCAGGCGGTGGTGGCGCACGCCTTTAATCCCAGCACTCGGGAAGCAGAGGCAGGAGGATCTCTGTGCGTTCAGTGCTAGCCTGAGCTACAAAGGAGTACCAGGACAGGCTCTGAAGCTACAGAGAACCCTGCCTTGAAAAACAAAAGAGAGAAAAAGAAAGGAAAGGGAGGGAGGGAGGAAGGGAGGGAGGGAGGGAGGAAGGAAGGAAGGAAGGAAGGAAGGAAGGAAGGAAGGAAGGAAGGAAGGAAAAGTGTCCCTCCATGGTTCCCGATTCTGCTGTTGCTTGAGTTCCTGTCCGGACTTCCCTCAGTGACAGACTGTGACGTGGAAGTGTAAGCCAGATAAACCCCTCTCTGGCCTGAGTTGCTTTTGGCCGTGCTATTTATCAGAGCAACAGAAAGCCAACTAGGACACCCTGTTCACGGTACTGGAGGCAGAGCTCAGGGTCTCACACACGAGTCAAACTCCCTGACGTGGGCCGACATCCACAGCCCTCTTTTCATTAGAGGACAGCATCTTGCTAGGCTCACCAGGCTAGCCTTGAACTTGAAATCCTCCTGCCTCAGCCTCTAGAAGAGCTGAGATTTCTGGCCCAGTTCGAGGGTCTTTCTAAGGCCTTCTAACTTCATCCTGAGTGGGAGCGCCCCCTAAATGTTACCCCTAGGTGCCAACTGGAGGACTCCAAGTCAGAGAAGCACATTCAAGCCCTAGCACCATTTAGCAGGATGTAGTCACCACTGCATAAATGAAGATGTGGACATGCTGGGGCCACACTCTACCATCCAACGGGCTCACTGCACAGGTGTGGGTGACAAGCCAGACTCCAGCGCTCACTCCTCCTGGGAGCTACGCCACGGGCTTAGTCCTGCCATCTGACTCTGCAGGGCAGCGGAGTCAACACCTATCCATCTCAGACACAGGAGGCTCTCAAGGACTTGTCCAAGATCATCTGTACTCCACCCTTGGTCCAGGAGCTCAGGAGTATAACCTGTGTGTGAGGCCACACGAATGGAGGACACACCTAAGAATTTAGAGGCTGCAGAGCTGAGGCTGGGACCTAAGGTCACACCAGCCCCAGGCAGGACCAGCCTGGTGACAGACAAGGGCTCAGCCCACTGTGGAGGACCAGGCAAAGCTACACAACCACCAAAGGCAGACTACAGCTCTGGGGCTGGAGGAGGAGGAAGAGAAGAGCCTTGTGGGAAGCTGGCTATGAACTCCACACTCCGGCACATCTCCCACGCTCCCCGGGAATCCGCAGCGGCGAGAACATTGCACTTCAGGTGCCATCTCAGAGGCGGCTCAGCCAAACGCTGTCACAGCTCCAGCCAACTGTTAAAATAACTTTGAGCTTGTTATTATCAAGTAATGGATGTTTATTGTAGAGACGTTAGAAAATGCAGACAAGCCAAAAGAAGGGGAGAAAAATTACCCAAAATCCCCTCGCTGCGAAAGGACCAGTTGACATGTTTCTGAGTCTCCTCGCAGTGATTTTTCCCCAAGCTTTGGTTCTTGTGTTTTTCTATAACGAGCGTTCTAAAAATGGGCTTGCCCCGTCCTCCCATTGGGAAAGATGCTTCACGAATGGGTAGGAGAAGAACGGTCCTCCCGCTGCCTTCCTCCCGCCACCCCTGCTTCTCTCAGGACTGGTGAGCTGATGGCTGCAGTCCGGACTCTGACCTGCAGTCAGAGCTGCAGATCTAGTGTATATTACACAATATATGTATGTGCACAGGTGTGTGCGTGTACATGTGATGTCTGTGTACACACAGAAATACACCCACAGGCACACATTTACATATGCATATATGCTTACAGGTGTGGATGCATGCAAATACAGAAGCAGGCACGCCGGAAGCATCTCTCCCTGCAGGCTCAGCCTCCTGCTCGGAGCTGCCCCTTGGCCATGCCTGACTATTCTGCTTGCTCTCCTATCCTACCCCCTCATCCTTGCTTGGGCGATCAGGAAACAGGCAATTCTGATCTTGGGCAGGCAAAGGCACGCTTCTGTGGCCTTGATCTCAAGCCCGACCTTCTGGAGGCCATGACAGACCCAAACACAGAACCAGCAAGGAGACTGCACATTGCCCCGGATTTCTGCTCCAGGTACCACTGTGGGATCCTGGATGCCCTGGCTGAGGCCACCTGTGAGTACTCATCCATTGAGCCTCACAGGGACATCCTTCCTGGAGTCCTTTTCCACACTGTGTGAAAGGCTACACAATTTCCCTGCTCAAAGCCAGCACGCGGCTCTCGGCTGTTCCATTGAATACACTGTAGTTCACAATGCACGTAACTTGTTCTTCCTTGAAGACAAAAACCACAGAATTGAAGCACAGCAAAAGCCAGGCCAAAGCCCATGAGGGTCAAGAGCATCTGGAACAAAGACACAGTGAGACTGTGAGCAAGGGCCAGGCAGTGCAGGCTCCATGCCCTGGCAAGGAGCTTGCTTCCAAATCTTCTTTAAATGGGAGCCACTGGGCATTTCAGTCCACAAAGAGAGAGAGAATCTGGAGGTACCTCCTCCCAGCCAGGTTCAACCCTAAAGTCATCCTTGGTCCCCTTCATTGAAACCACGTGCCTATCAGTGTGGGCTGCCTGAAGCAGGCCCATAAATGGCTCTTTTGCTCGTCTCACAGGGGAGTGCAGGCTTCCCTGTGTCAGGACCATGGCTCTGTCCACCTACTCCCAGCACAGCACTGGTAAGGGACCTTCTAGAAGAGATACTGGCCGGGAAATCCTTGAATACCCCGCCGTCCTCCCTGCCTTTTGACCTCTCCCACACCTCTCCAAGCCCTGTCAGGACCTCAGAGCAGTCGGAATGCAGGAACCTGTGCAGACACCAGGTAGGGGGGACTTCTTGGCAAGCATGGGGACAAGGAAGTCCCACCTCTGGCCCTTGCCCCGGAACTGCAGTGGTGGGGACACCAGAGCCCTCTTCCTTGGAGTCACAAAGCTAGGGTCATCAGCTGTTCTGGTCTGCAGCAGGAAGTGGGAACCCTTTCCCAGTCCCACAGAACCACTTACCAAGGGCCCCCTTGCTTTGTGGTGTTTAACTGCATACAGCTTTCATGGCACCCATCCTGAGGGAACTGAGGGGAACTTGGGGTTCCTCCTCTTTGGCTCTGGCAGACTATTCAAACACACAATCCCCTGTCCCTAGGTAGTGGAGACATCAAGCTTGACATCAGAGTCAAGCTCTGGGTGGAGTCCCTCTGACTTTTGCAGGTCACCGTAGCAGGTACCCATTTGCCTGGGGAAGCAAGGGGCCTGTGCCATTCTATGCTCTCCCGTTCATCAGTTTCCAAGTCACCTCTTACTAAGCAGGACTTGGCAGGTACCCTGAGCCTACACAGGCCTCAGTACCCATTCCTCCGCTTTGGGGGTCCTTTGTCCTGAAGCCTAGGATGCACCAATGCTCCCAGAAGCTGAGGGGAGATTGTGAGAGGCTCTCAGAAGACAGCACAGCTCAAACAGGCATGAGGGCTGAAGTTCAGATGCCCAGAACCAACATGGCGGCTCACCTGTAACCCCAGTGATGAGGCAGAGGCAGGGGATTCCTGGAATACGCTGGCCAGCTCTACCAGCCGTCTCTGCGGGCTCTTGGTATGAGGGGAGACTTGCCTCCGTTTATAAGGTGGACAGCGATCGGAGAACACACTGGGTGTCAACCTTGGCTTCCCACATGCACACTACAATGGCCAGGGTTTGGTTTTTTGTTTTTGTTTGTCGACTTGACACAAGCTATGGTCCTCCGGGAATAAAGGAAATCAGCTAAGTCTCCATCAGCCTGGCATATGGGCAAGCCTGGGGGGCATTTTCCTGATTAATGATGGCTGTGGGGGGGTCCCGGCTCACTGTGGGTGGTGGCACCCCAGGGCTGGTGGTTCTGGTGCTATAGAAAGCAGGCTGAGTAGACCATGGGGAGGAAGCCAGGAAGCAGCACTCTCCATGGCCTCTGCATCAGCTCCTGCCTTGAGTTCTGACCCTGGCTCTGTCAGTGCAGGAGTGTGGCCTGGAAGTATAGGGATGAAATAAACCCTTCCCTCCCCACGTTGGACTTGGCCATGGTGTTTCTCACAGCAGTAGAAACTTAGGACAAACACACAGCACTCAAGGCTGTTGTGACTCCTCGGTGCACTGACCTTTACCAACCGTTTAGTGGCCCTTCCTGCCTCTGGGACTTCCTTGGCTATGCAGTCAACTCTATCTGATATTACTAAGTCTTGTTTTACTTTCTTGCCATTTACATTTTTTCCTTCCCTCAACTTTCAATCAATTGGAAACTATGTTTGAAGAGAATTTTCTGGAGACTGCATATGGCTTGTAGCTGGGTCGTGTTTTCAATCCATTCTGCCAATTCCTACATCTTAATTGGTGCATTTAAACCTGTTCACGTAATTAGTGATACACCAAGGATAAAACCCTGTTGTTTGTTTTCATTTCTGTTGTTTCTTTCTCTCTTCCCCTGGATTACTTGAAAGTTTTTTTTTTAATTCTTATAGCTTATTTGTAATGACAGCAATGGTGGTGGTGGTGGTGGTGGTGGTGGTGGTGGTGGTGGTGGTGGTGGTGGTGGTGGTGTGTGTGATAGAGAGGGGTGTGGAGGGAGAAAGAGAGACAAGAGACAGAGAGAGAGATTTTTTTTGTTTTATCTTGTTATTTTTGAGACACAGTTTTACTATGTAACCCAGGTAGACTTTGAGCACATGGTCCTCCTGCCTCAGCGTCCTGAGTTCCAGGATGAGAGGTGTACACCGCACACACATGCACGCACGTGAAAGACAGTATTCAGGTCTCACCACTTGCAAGGCTCAATACGATGTGTTAACCTGGCCCTTCTTTGCGCTCCTTGTCCTGTTTGTAATTTAATTATCTTATCATTTACATACATTTAGCTATATTCTGACAGTGTTGAGCCATCGTGCGTAATCTAGAGACCCCAAAAGGAGAAGGCTGGGGCAGTGAGGAGAGAGATGTGAAGGAAGAGGAGGAGGAGGCAGCGGCAGACGAGGAGCTGCAGGACGAGGTGGCTGAGATCCTTGTGTTCTTTTCCCGTCTTAATGTTTCGAGAAGCCACAGAGGTTTCCCTTTCACCACGTCTTCATCAGTTGTGGATTTTTGCTAGGGTTCTCTTTCATCTTCCATAAAGAACGGGATTTTATTTTCACATGTTTCTGGTGTGTGTGTGACTTCTCGGAGAACGCTTTCATCACGGATGTCTGAAGTCTCTAGCACCCAATCCTGGCTTCTTTGTCCTCTCAGCTGGTATTAATTGGTTGTAATTGCTTCCACTCAGTTTGAGATTTGTCCCTGCTTCTTGGTATAATGTGTAAAAAAAATTTTTTTACTGAAACTAGGACGCTGGCCTATTTTGCAGGGACTCTGAAAACTCTTTAAATCTTCTGTTCCAGGGGCTTCCACACTGCTCCACTGGGGGAAGGAGCGGGGCTCTGCCCCATTAGTGAGAGAGGATGCCATGCCACACTGACACCTTCAGAGGACTCCTCCTTCCTGGATGGAAGTTTCAGGTCCTGCAGTGTCCTCTGCTGACTGGCAGTACAGCAAGGCTGGCTTCATTACGACTTGGCAACAGCAGAATCCCAGACTCAGGGTTAGACCCTCTCCATTGCACCCCGGAGAGAAGGGAGGCCTTGATGCTCCCATGTAGGGATGGAGGGCAGCATTTTCTGTGTGATCTTTTGGGTGAGCACACAGGATGCCTGGTATAGAGGAACAACAGAGAGGCCTCTGGCTCCCCCGCCTTGATCTCCCTCCACTTGACAAGTTCAGAGACAACCTCTCATAGCATGATTGTTGTTGGAAAGCCACTTTAGAAGGCCCATGAAGAACTATCCTGATTTATGCGTCATCACATGGATCCCGGGTGCCTTATAAGATGCCCCCAACCATCCATCCATGTGGCACTCAGCAACAGTAGGCAGATGTCAGCTGTGTGGCTTTTGTGACCCCACGAAACCTGAGCTCTCTTACAGGCCTTGCCGGTGTCCTCCTACCCATTCACGGTGCTGCCAAGGTTGCTGAGGTTGCTGGTGTCACCTCATTGAAGAGGCCACTTCTGAATCAGCAGAACCCATCTCTCTGACTGATGAATCTTTCCTTGTCGTCTATCCTGGGAAAACAAGGGCACGGGTGTGTCACACTCACAACTAGCTGGCACAGTCCCACCTCTTGACTCAGACAAGAATGAGTAGTCAGAATAGTGACTGGGCCAGAGGGGTAGCTCAGTGCTGAGCTAGCCTGCATCACTTCTGGATTCTTTACCTCCAAATCAGGCCTCCGTGTGGGTCCTTCTGGGAGGATCAGGCCTCATCACAGCATAAAGACAGACTTCAGGTCAGAATGGTTCAGGTGGGGTGGTGGGCAACTCCAGGTTCAGAGGCCCCCGATCCCACCACGTCTCCCACCCTTTCATCACAGTGCAAGGGTAGGTGAGAATCAGGCCCTACCCGGTAGAGAGGCTAGTGGGTGGCCATTGCTCCATCCCTATACCCATGCCACCAAACCTCCTTCTGCCCTGGAAAAACCTGACCTTGACGTCTTGAAACTGCAGGGCCGTTCTCCTTGGCTCTGCTTCACCTGTCTTGTCTGAAGGGGACGCTTGTGAACGCTGCTTTCCTAGATTCTTGCTCTTCACTGTAAGTGTGCACATAAGAGAGGAAGGACGGGAGGAAAGGAGGGAGGGAGGGAGGGAGGGAGGGAGGGAGGGAGGGAGGGAGGGAGGAAAAAAGAAAGAGAAAAAAGAGAGAGGAGAAGGAAGGAAGGAAAGAGGGAGAGAGGGAGGGAGGGAGGGAGGAAGGAAGGAAGGAAGGAAGGAAGGAAGGAAGGAAGGAAGGAAGGAAGACAAAGAAGCAGCAGCCATCATTTTAACAGCCTGAGAGCTTACTGAGTGCAGTAAGCTTTGCGGACCAACGCCAGGACACAGAGTGAGGATAAGAGGATAAACAGGACACAGAGGCACAGGCACTCTGTAGCCAGTTTAAGGCATCTGTCCTCCCTGTCAGCTAAGGGGCAGCAGTAGCTGTGGGGCAGACAGCAGCAGCTAGACTGGGTGCCCGGTGTTGCGCCCCACTCCCCCACACACACACACAAACCCACATAGCCCTGAGTCCCAGGCAGCTATTACTCCATCTGTCCCATAGAGTTCCCTGCTCTGAAAGGTTCATCAAAAGGACTCCATGTCTTATGGACCTCATGACTAAACTACATCTCTGTACACCTCAACACAGGGTCCAGAAAGTGTGATCTATGTAGTTCTACACAGTCCTTCCCTTTTTACACTTTCTTCATTGTAAAACCCCCCATATTCGTGTGGACAAAGTCAGTCCAGATTTCAGTGAGTAACATCCCAGAGCCAATGGAAGGCCTTGACTTAGGCTGACCATGTTAGACAGGCCATCCTGTCCTCCCTGGCAGTGTTTCTTTAGCTGGCTGCTGCGACACCCAGGGATAACGTGTCCCTGTGACTGGGGCTGTCCACACACAGCAGACACATCTGAGACATGCCTGGGATTCACCCACAGTCCGAACTCCAACTATTAAATTATCTGGCCATGATGCTCTGCTTCAGTACCCCACGTTGACAAAGAAGCTGCTCCACCAAGAACGAACATCGTGGGAGCCGACGCAAGGATTGAAATAACACATTTTGTGACGGGCCTGGCCCACACTTGCTGCGCAGTGTGAATCTATCCTCACTATTGATTTTGTGGGAAAGGCCCATGTTTGCAATCACACTTCTGTCCAGAACCGTGGATAACAGAACTGGCGATGGACTCGGCGAGGCCCGTACCAGCCTCTAAAGAAAGGACTGAGCTGACCTCGCAGCTGCATTCGGTCATCCTGCTCCCCTGACAGATGCCTGAGATGGTGTCCAACCAAATGTGGCTTTGTTTTTCCAAGGGCAAACAAATGTACGAGAGGCTACGCTAGAAGGGCAGCCGCAGTCGCTGGAGGGTGTTTCAAAGGAGAAAGTTGGGAGCTCCCTTCGGGAGATTTAATGAGCTAAAAAGATGTGGGAAGTGGGACAAAGTCGGTATAAATCAAATATTAATCACAGCGAAGGCAAGGTTTACTAAGGTTTGAATCAACAGCACCAGCGGGCTGGACAGCACTTGCCTCTTGCAGGCGCTCCCTGAGTTCTGGGGCTGAACCAGCTGGAGAACCAGACTTGAAGGAAGGGCTAACGAGGGTGTCCCTGGAAAGCAGCAGAGGCCTCTAGCCAGCTGCAAGCAAGAGAGTTACCCCTCTTAGCCTGTCTTACCCCAAAGTGCTGCAGACCCTGAATGTCAAGCTCACCCCATCCCCCAGAAATCCTGACTCCGTGCTGATCCCTGTGCCAGGCTATGACATGGGTGTCTCCCAGTCTCCAGCAAAGGGCTCTGCTGTTACTCATGTTCTGGGGGAAAACTAAGGCTCAGAAACAGTCAGCAGAAGGAGGTGCCTCATCAGGGTCCTTTGGTTCTGATCCCCTGCCCCCATGATCTGCACTATCCAAAACCTTCCTGTGTCTCTCCTTACCCCAGCCAGAGAGGAGTGGACGTCAGGACTGCACAGGAAAAACTCTCTGTGTCAGCTTCACCCTGTCCCCTGCTTTCAGAGCTGCTCCCGCCAGGTCACCCAGTCACCAGCCCACGGGTTGTCCTGTGCAGTTCTGCCTAAGCCCCCTCTGCCCAACCCTGCATCCTACGGAAACTCCCACATCCTATGCCCATCCCTGCATCCTATGCACACTCCTGCCTCCTCTGCCCACCCCGCATCCTCTGCACAACCCCACCTTCTCTCCCAACCCAGCATCCTCTGCCTAGCCCTGCATCCTCTTTTTAAGAGAGAACACCTCACCCTGAATGTAGGTGGCTCCATCCAATGATCTGAGGTCCTGAACTGAGCCAAGGAAGATGAGCTGAGTGTCAGCATCCATCTCTCTCTGCTTCTCAACTGCAGATGTGGTGGGCCTGGCTGCTTTGTGTTACCATCATGCCTTCCATGTTATGATGGACTGCACCCTCATGCCGTGAGCCAAAACCCGCTCCTCCGTCCTTACATTGCTTCCTGTTGGCATCGGTCTCAGCAATAGGAAAAGACACCAACCCACTCTGAGCATGGCATTAACTACCCCATGACTTCACGACACACCACTAAGCCACGCTTCTTTTTTTTTTTTTTTTTTTTGGTTTTTCGAGGGCTTCTCTGTATCTTTTGGTGCCTGTCCCAGAACTAGCTCTTGTAGACCAGGCTGGCCTCGAACTCCCAGAGTTCTGCCTGCCTCTGCCTCCCGAGTGCTGGGATTAAAGACGTGCACCACTACCGCCCGGCTAACTCAGGCTTCTTAAAGTCTCCACCCCTTGATGACATCACCTCACTGTGAACAAAACCTTCTATCTTAGTTGGGGTTTCTACTTCTGTGATGAAACACCTTGGCCAAAAGCAAGCTAGGGAGGAAAGGGTTTATTCAGCTTACACTTCCATATCACTGTTCCTCTTCAGAGGAAGTCAGGACAGGAACTCAAACAGGGCAGGAACCTGGCAGCAGGAGCTGATGCAGAGGCCATGGAGGGGAGCTGCTTACTGGCTTGCTTCCCATGGTTTGCTCAGTCTGCTTTATCACAGAACCCAGGACCACCAGCCAGGGATGGCACCACCCACCATGGGATGGGTCCTTCCCATTGATCACTAA
The DNA here is from genome assembly GCF_037038515.1 of Microtus pennsylvanicus. Classification (NCBI taxonomy): domain Eukaryota; kingdom Metazoa; phylum Chordata; class Mammalia; order Rodentia; family Cricetidae; genus Microtus; species Microtus pennsylvanicus. The sequence goes on along the minus strand of NC_134591.1, from coordinate 80,317,692 downwards.
TTAAGAAAATGCCCTAGAGTCGTATCTGATGCATTTTCCCACGGTCCTCCTTTCAGATAACTCAAGGTTGTGTCAAGTTAAACTTTTCATTGTATGACCTTGAGAAGACTGAGACCAAACACAGCAGTTGTGAAGGCATCGCCACTGATGTCTGTGGAGCAGGTTCTGTGTTCTGTCAACACTCACACACCCACACTCACACTGAAGTTCTCCGATGAGGAGGTGACCCTGGCCTTACATAGTGTACCTTTTCCCACATCACACCTGGCTAGCACTCCTTCCCAAGCCCTCTGACACCTAGACCCTGGTAGAGTGCGGACCTGCCAAAGCTCTCCTAAAGAACAGAGAGAGCCTCAGTGGAAGGTGCCAGGGAGTCTCCTCTGGATTCAGAAGCAGGCTCTTCGCTCTCATGCATCCACTGGAAACTGAGTCAGAATTCCATACCTGTTCTAAGAAAGAGTTCGAGATCTTCTCTTCCCACAAGTTAAGTTAATCCTGCCTAAAGCCTCCTCCCACTGCCCATTCCTGCAAGGCAGAGGGAATCCCACAGACCTTTCTGTTCACCTGGAGCCTCGATATCTTTTACTGAGAAACATCCACACCCCCCCCAAAAAAAAACCCTCCTCACCTCCCAAGACATGCATGCCAATCATCTCCAAACAAAAGCAAGGGAACCAAGGCTAAGGCCACTTAGCTTGAACAGGGAGAGTTACGGTCCCACTGATCATCAAACCACTGACCTACGCTGCCCTAGGACTCGCCATCCCAGCCAGACTCCTCTGTGGCTGTCTCTGGTGTGCGCCGGGCCGACAGGACCATGGCAGGCTCTTCTGGGTAGGCTAGTGAGGAAGGGGCCAAGGCTGGGAAGCTGGGCAGCCTCTGTCTTTCATGTGAAATCCCTTTGCGGTACATCAGTCACAGGAAGTTCTCCGGCAGTGAGCAGGGACCAGATCAGTAGAGCTGCCTGGAAAGTCTGTCACCTGCCACCTCTCCTCACCCATCCTCAGCTCTGGAGGACGGGAGCTTTTAAAGAGATGCAGTACGCACCCTCGGGTTTCAAAAAGCGTGCCTGGCCTCAGATCTGTAATTTTTTTAAACAGGATTAATCCAGCTCAGAAGTCCTCTACCAGAGCTTTGTTCCCGGTAAGACAGGCTCTGACGGGAAGCTGCAAACTCAAGCTTGGCATCCCAGGGGCCCAGAACATGGGCCTCCTTATGGATGCTCTGCTGACAAGAACAATGTCCTGATGTTGTTTCCCACTGCAGAGAGGCTGTGAAAGGCTGGAGACCGGCTGGGACAGAGGCCAACTGGCCCTGTGAGAGCGTCATGGGCACGGAGAGCCTGGACTCCAGCAGAAGACTCAAACTGCCCAAGTCCCATTGGCCACTCAGCATCTCCCAACCTTACCCCTTGATTTCCTACTTATTCTGGTTATCCCAGAAGACAGCAGCCACTAGAACCAAAGGAAAGCAGGCTGTGGCTCACCCTGGGGGATCATGGAACCTCAGACCCACAGGAGATTGAGGCAGTCTAGTTCAGAGCCTGGGCCCTGTAGAAAGGGGAGAACAGGGTGATCTGGAAGAACCCAGCGGAGACACCACACTGTGTGTGCTCAGATTGTAGCTGGGCCATTTTATATGAGATGGCAGTCAAGCACCTGATCTTCTCGTGGGCCTCAGTTTCTTTATCTGTAAAGTGGGATGAGGCTACTGATGACAGGACTTACACACACCAGAGCTGCTGTTGTGGAGGAACTGGTAAGGTTGGAAGAGGAGAGCTCAGGACAGTGCCTTCCTCAGGACGTACATTAGATAATAGCTCTTGCTGTGGGTGTTACAATTATTGTATGTCTTAATGTTGACTTATGACATTATGATCACAAATATGTAGCAATATTGTACCACATGACAGGCAAGAGCCATGGCTCCTGCCTACACATAGTCAGCTGACTTATACTAGGAGGTTGGAAAGATGGCAGACATAGGTCCTCATGCCCTTCATCATGGGGAGAGAAGTGCACAGTAGCCTGTCATGCGTGTGATAAAGAATGTAAGAGAGGGTCCGGGTGGCTCGATACATAAGAAACAGCAAGGGTTAGGAACATGTCTCTGTTGGTAGAGGGTTCGCTTACCATGTGCGAAGCCCTGGTTTCATTCCCCAGCACCCCACAGACTGAATGTAAGTGCACACACCTGAAATCCCAGCACTGGGGAGGTGGAGGCAGGGGGATCAGAAGTTCAAGGTCATCATCACAAGGAAATGGACACGCACGTTGCCCTGATCTGACCAGCGCACCTTGTGTTAAAATATTACCCTGTGCCCTATAAATATGTACAGTTACCACAAGGAAATTCAAAAATAAGTTCTTGCCTGGACCGCCAGCACAGGCCTATCATCCCAGCTACTTAAGAGGATGAGTGAGGTCACCATGAATTCAAGGTCAGCTTGCAGAGCCAGAGCAGGTTCAAGCCCAGCTTGGGCAATTTAGGAAACCCTGTCTCAAAATTGTAAAAAGTAGGGGGGGGGTTGATGAAGATACAGGTGAAGTGCTTGGTTAGCAGGTTCGATGCCCTGGGTTCCATCCATAGTACTGCAAAATAATGACGATGGGGATGGGGATGATGATGACAATGGTGATGGTAATGATGATGATGATGGTGATGGTGAGGGTGGTGATGATGATGGTGGTGATGATGATGATGGTGGTGATGATGATGATGGTGGTGATGATGATGATGATGGTGGTGATGATGATGATAATGGTGGTGATGATGATGATGATGGTGGTGATGATGATGGTGGTGATGATGATGATAATGGTGGTGATGATGATGATGATGGTGGTGATGATGATGGTGGTGATGATGATGATGATGGTGGTGATGATGATGATAATGGTGGTGATGATGATGATGATGGTGGTGATGATGATGATGATGGTGGTGGTGATGATGATGATGATGGTGGTGGTGATGATGATGGTGGTGGTGATGATGATGATGGTGATGATGATGATGGTGGTGATGATAGAGATGATGATGGTGATGATGATGATGATGGTGATGATGATGATGGTGGTGGTGATGATAATGGTGGTGATGATAATGGTGGTGATGATAGAGATGATGATGGTGATGATGATGATGATGGTGGTGATGATGATGATGGTGGTGGTGATGATGATGATAATGGTAGTGATAATGGTGGTGATGATGATGATAATGGTAGTGATAATGGTGGTGATGGTGATGATGATAATAACTATAGTGATGATGATAGTGATGACAATGATAGTGATGATGACAATGATAATGATGCTGATGATGTTGACAGTATTGATGATAATGATAATAATTATGGTGATGATGAAGATGATGGTGGTGATGATGGTGGTGTTGATGACAATGGTGGTGATGATGATGAAGGTGATGATGGTCACGGTGGTGGAATCAAGAAGATGCCAAGAGGAGACACTCTGAACTAATGTTTATACATTATATGTGTATCAAGTATCACACGATACACTGAAAACATGCACAGTTGACAATATAATCTAGAAAATGAACAAAAGCTGAATGGTCACTTCACTGAATACTCACAGACATTTTTATTTCCTTGTCGTTATTCCCCAGACAGTGCAAAATAACTGCTATTTACCTGGCCTTTACATTTCAACAGCTTTTGTAAGTTGTCTGGGGATGGCTTACTAAACAGAGGGGCAAGTGTGTGGAGTGTGTTTAGATGCCATGCTATGTCATGAGAGCAGTGAGCAACCACTGATTCTAAGATCAGAGGATGCCAGGAAAGCTTAGAACCTGCCTACGATGGCTGCCAGGACATGACTGACTGCATGATCCTGCTTCATGCTGCCAGCAGTCTCTGAGGGGCATGGCATTGGAGCCCACTGTACATGTGAAGACTTGGGAGCTCACAGGTTAGGAGGTGTCTTGGTTACTTTTTTATTGCCATGACAAAAATGATGGCCAAGGCAATTTATAGAAGAAAGCATTTAATTGGGGTATCATGTTCCAGAGGGTTAGAGTCTTATGACCATCAATGACAGAGAGCATGGCATCAGACAAACAGGCTTAGCTCTATAGCAATAGCTTAGAATTTGCATGTGATCTACAAGCGAAAGGCAGAAAGTTAACTGGGAATGGTGTGGGCTTTTGAAACCTCAAAGTCCGCCCCCCAGTGTCACACTTCCTCCAACAAGGCCACCCCTCTCAATCCTTCCCCAACAATTCTACCACCTGGGGGTCAAACATTCAAATATGTGAGCTTGCAGGAGGGGGACGACATTTTCATTCAAACCACCACAAGTGGCTTGTCCTCTGGCTGTAGGCTGGCTACCAGGAGAAGTAGACTCCAGGCCAATAGGAAAAGTTGACCCTCAGCACACTCTTCCATATGGAATTGGAGAGCCGGGCAGACACCATAGACACCGGGCTTGGGTCAGGAAGCAAACATGACAAAGCTAGCAATCATGACAGAACTGGCACTGAGGAGGCTAAGGGAGTGGTAGCAGCTGTAGCAGGTGGAAGCATCTGTCTGTTTTCAAGACTGTCTCGGATCTAGACAACAGAAACCTCGAGGGGCACATAGGCATAGCATAGCCATGCCTTCCTTTTTCTCGAAAACAATGTAGACCTGGATTTTTTTAATGTGAATAAATTATTTTAAATTCTCTTAAACATACAATGACTCGATGTGTGTACTTTCTTATTTTCTTTTTAAACTCCTTTAGGAGACAACACCAAGTCTGAGACCCCCTGAACATTGAAGATGCACATGAACATCCCCAGTGCCTCCTCAGACCCAGTCTAGGACACATGGCTCTGTCCCTAAACTCTATGCAGAACACCCAAGTTTCCTGGAAATAAGAAGTGGGCTTGACACAAAGGTCTAGAGGGGGAAATGAGGGTCACAGAGTCTCACCCCATGTCTCACCAAGAAGCAAGACTGTGTTAGCTTCTTTTCTCTTTGCTGAAGACAAAGGGAGGAAGGGCTTATTTGGCTCCCAGTCTGGGGCTACAGTCCAGCACGGCGGGGAAGGCAGGGCATCAGGAGCACGAGGCAGCTGCTCACTGCATGCGCAGTCAGGAAGCGGAGATGCGAGCTATGGATCTGCTCACTTTTTCCCTTTAACGCAGCCCAGGACCCCGCCCACGGGATGATGCCACCCACATTCAGGGTGAGTCTTCTCTCTTCACCCCTGTAGACACACCTGGAGGCTTATTCCTTCGGTGGTGATCCTACAGCCCATTAAACTGAGATAAATCATCACACGGGCATTTTCCTCCAATCCAAAGAAACTGCAGCCAGCAGGACTCTCAGATCTGTGAGGTTTAGACTTCCCAGGTCACAGGCAGAGCTGAGGTCAGAGAGGTACAGGCTGCAGAGCACAAGATTGGCTCTGATATTTTTCTCTCTTCGGAGGTAGCATTCCTCCACAGAGGTCCATTTGCATGGGAGCTTCCCTCACCCGCCCAAGGCCGCCCGTCAGATGGTGGGTGCACAGCCGCTTATCAAAGACCATGAAAATACTTTGAACATTATACACTTTGAAGCTCTGGTTGGCTTTAAATCCAAGCCTGCAAACTATCTCTGCAGAAAAATAACCCAGATTTGTCACGGCGCATTTTGACACGTTTGTATGCTCCCTTGATCCAACTGAGGGCTAACAATAGCTCCCCAGCCTCACTTTAAATAAGAACACTCACAACACAGACAAGAAGAATGGGGGTAAAATGGGCAATTACTTTTTAAAAAACATCACAAATGATACGAAGAATCCTGGCTGCTGAAAACGGAGCCAGGTTTCCAGGCAAGTGACAGATTCACAACCAAGCATCCCTAACAGCTGCTGACAGGCCCCAAACAAAAGAGGGAGAAGAGACTGAGGGCATGATGTCTGTAGAGTGGCTAATGGGATTTAGGGGCCTTCCTTTGCAGGTCACTGGTTTTAACTTAGCCCAAACACCCTGTCACTAGGAGTTGCCACTATCTGGCCACTGACAAAAGACAGCAAGACCTGGGACACTTCTGAGAGGCAGAAGGGACCTCAGGGTAGGTCGAGGTCCTGCTTATAGGACAAGAAGAAATGGCTGAAGACAAACACCAAACGAGGAAGTGACAAAATCATTCTGCAGCTGGACATGCTGGGGCAGGTCCCCACCTTCCTGTTCTCCATTCTCTGTGGCCTCTCTCCAGATGCATTACCTGGGACCCCAGTTCTCCCTCGTCTGCATCTTCGGAGCCACTATCGTGGGGTCTCCCCATGCTCGGGGGCAGAGGCAGTGACTGATCCAGTTCCTGGTGGAAACAAGTTCCACAGAAGGTGAAAACACCACAGCTGGTGGCCAAGGTGGAGAGAAGAGCCAGGGCCTGAGCCTAAGCGATGTCTGATCCGACCACTTCTATGCCCGGGACCTCCTAGCTTCTCTGTCACTCACAGGCTCAGAAGAGAAAACATCAGAGCATCTTTCAGACCAAAAGGAAAGGGGGTGGGGCTGGGGAATGGCTCAGTGAGTGCTGTGCAAGCAAGTCTGAGCCCCAGAACCCATTTACAGGGCCAGATGTGGTGGCACATGTGTGTATTCCCACCTTTGGGGAGGTTGAGACAGGAGCTACCTGGGGCTTTCTATCCAGCTGTGCTGGTTGAATGGATGAGCTCCCAGCCAATGAGAGACTCTATCTCAAAAAACAAGCTACATGGCACCTGAGGATAGCATCCAAGATTGACTTCTGGCCTCCTCACACATATGTCCACCTGCACACCCTGCACACCCATGAACATAAACACACATATCTACATACAATAAAGAGGAAAGAAGGTTCCAAAGCACATAGCAGTCATGGAAGGACAAAGTACAGAACTCCACTCATATGGAGGCCTAGGGTACTTGAGTTCAAAGAGGCAAAAGGCAGTTTGGGGTGGGGAAGGGTGGGAAATGGGTGCCTTCCAGCTTAGCGCTGACTGGTGGGGATGGCTGAGCACCTGTGTTAGTGCACTTAATGCCACCAAGTGTGTCTGAGTAGGATTAAAGGCATCCACTGTATATACACAGCCACTGGTCACATAAGAATGTTTCTAGCTAATGATTAGTTACATATATGGCAGTGATTCCAAAGGAAACAATATCTGATGTCATTGTAGCTATCTTATTGTAATGTTCACAGGTCAACAAAGTAACCAGATGGCAGAGAGCCTGATTCTCCAGATGAGTTCCACCATTAAGCAATGCATGACTGTATTTCTATTTTTCAGATTTATTTATTTTATCTTGTGTACATGAGTGCTTCAACTCAAAAGCACAGAAAATATATTCAACAAAATCATAGAAGAAAACTTTCCCAACCTAAAGAAAGATATGCATATGAAGATACAAGAAGCTTACAGAACACCAAATAGGCTGGATAAAAAAAAATTCCCCTCATCACATAATAATCAAAACACTAAACATACAGAATAAAGAAAAAATATTAAGAACTGCAAAGGGAAAAGGCCAAGTAACATATAAAGGCAGACCTATCAGAATTACACCTGACTTCTCAATGGAAACAATGAAAGCCAGAAGGTCCTGGGCAAACGTTATCCAGACATTAAGAGACCACAGTTGCCAGCCCAGACTACTATACCCAGCAAAATTTTCAATCACCATAGAGGAACAAAACAGGATATTCTATGATAGAACCAGATTTAACCAATACCTAGCCACAAACCCAGCCCTACACAAAGTACTAGAAGGAAAACAATAACCCAAGGAAGTTAGTTACATCCACAAAAAAAAAAAAACCACAGACAATAGATGGTCTCACAGTAGCAAATCCCACAGAAGGGAAAAACACACACAATAACATCACCACCAACAAAAACTAAAATAACAGGAACTAGCAATGACTGGTCATTAATATCCCTTAATATAAATGGGCTCAACTAACCTATAAAAAGACACAGGCTAACAGATTAGATATGAAAACAGAATCCATTCTTCTGCTGCTTACAAGAAATAGACCTCAACCTCATAGACAGACATCGCCTCAGAGTAAAGAGTTGGGGAAAGTTTCCAATCAAATGGACCTAAGAAACAAGCTGGTGTAGCTATCCTAATGTCTAAGAAAATAGACTTCAAACTAAAATCAAACAAAAGAGACAAAGAAGGACATTTCATATTAGTCATAGGAAAAATCCATCAAGAGAAAATCGCAAAACTGAACATCTATGCCCTAAATACAGGGCACCCTTATATGTAAAAGAAACACTTCTAAAGCTTAAATCACACATTAAACCCCACACACTAAGTGGGAGACTCCAACACTCCACTCTCACCACTGGACAGGTCTGCCAGACAGAAAATTAACAGAGTAATAAGGGAACTAACAGATGGTATGACTCAAATAGACTTAACAGACATCTGTAGAACATTCCATCCAAACATAAAGGAATATACCTTCTTCTCAGCACTTCATGGAACCTTCTCAAAAATTGACCAAATACTAGAAACAAAACCTCAACAGATACAAAAAAAAAAAAAAGAATAACCCCATGTATCTTATTGGATCACCATGGCTCAAAATTAGAATTCAACAGCAACACTAATTCCAGAAAGCCCACAAACACATGGAAATTAAGTAATACTCACCTGAATCATCAATGGGTCAAGGAAAAATAAAGGAAGAAATTAAAGACTTCCTAAAATTCAATGAAAATGACCACACAACATACCCAAATTCATGGGACACAATGAAAGTGGTGTTAAGAGGAAAGTTCATAGCACTAAATGCCTACATAAGGAAGCTAGAAGAATCCCACACTGATAAATTAATAGAACATTTGAAAACTCTAGAACAAAAAGAAGCAAACCCACTCAGGAGGACTAGATAGTAGGAAATAATCAAATTGAGAGCTGAAATCAACAAAATATAAACAAAGAAAACAATACAAAGAAACAATGAGACAAAGGCAGAGAGAGAATATCCCAATTAACAAAATTAGAAAGGAAGCCGAGCGATGGTGGTGCACGCCTTTAATCCCAGCACTCGGGAGGCAGAGGCAGGCGGATCTCTGTGAGTTCGAGACCAGCCTGGTCTACAGAGCTAGTTCCAGGACAGGCTCCAAAGCCACAGAGAAACCCTGTCTCGAAAAACCAAAAAAAAAAAAAAAATCAAAAAGGAAAAGGGGTACATAACAACAGGCATGAAGGAAATCCAGAGAATCATCAGGTCATATTTCAAAAACCTGTACTCCACAAAATTGGAAAACTTAAAGGAAATGGACAACTTTCTGGATAAATATCACTTACCAAAATTAAATCAAGACCAGATAAACAAATTAAACTGCTAAAGAAATAGAAACAGTCATCAAGAATCTCCCAACCAAAAAAAGCCCAGGACCAGATGATTTCAACACAGAATTCTACAAGATTTTCAAAGAAGAACTAATGCCAATACTCCTTTCTATTGTTCCACACAATAGAAACAGAAGGAACATTGCCAAACTTTTTTATGAGACTACAATTACCCCGATACCCAAACCCCACAAAGACATTACTAAGAAAGAAAATTACAGACCAATCTCACTCATGAACACTGATGCAAAAATATTCAATAAAATACTGGCAAACCGAATCCAAGAACAAATCACAAAAATCATCCATCATGATCAAGTCAGCTTCACCCCAGAGATGCAGGGACAGTTCAATACATGAAAATCTGACAATGTAATCCACAATATAAACAAACTGAAAAAAATCCCACATGATCATCTCATTAGATGCTAAAAAAGCCTTTGACAAAATAAAACATCCCTCAATAATAAAGGTCTTGGAGAGAACAAGGATATAAAGATCATACCTAAACATAATAAAGGCAATATACAGCAAGCCAACATTCAACATCAAACTAAATGGAGAGAAATTCAAAGCGATTCCACCAAAATCAGGAACAAGACAAGGCTATACACTCTCCCTGTATCTATTCAATATAGTACTTGAAGTTCTCGCTAAAGCAATAAGACATCAAAAGGAGAACAAGGGGATATAAATTGGAAAAGAAGAAGTCAAACCCTCATTGTTTGCTGATGATATGGTAGTTTAACAGACAGGCACCTTCAAGAGCTGAGTCATCTCACAGGTCTCTACCTGGCATTAATAAAATTATTTATTCTTTAAAAGGTAAAAGGGTCTTCACAGACCTTGAAAGAACAGTACTCAACTTTATATGGAAAAGCAAAACACACACACACACACACACACACACACACACAAAAGCAGTATAGCTAAAACAATCCTGTACAATAAAGGAACTTCTGGAGGCATCAAAATCCCTGACTTCAAGCTCTACAACAGAGCTAGAGTACTGAAAACAGCCTGGTATTGGCATAAAAACGGACAGGAGGACCAATAGAACCTAATCAAAGACCTGGATATCAATCCACACACACATATGAACACCTGATTTTTGACAAAAAAAGCAAAATGGAAAAAAATAAAAATTGAAAAAAGAAAGCATATTCAACAAATGTTGCTGGCAAAACTGGATATCAACATGCAGAAGAATGAAAACAGACCCATATCTATTACCATGCACAAAACTCAAGTCCAAATGGATCAAAGACTTCAACATAAAATCAAACATACTGAGCCTCATAGAAGAGAAAGTGGGAAGTACACTTCAATGCATTGGCACAGGACATCACTTCCTAAACATAACCCCAGTAGCAGAGACACTGAGAGAAACAATTAATAAATGGGATATCCTGAAACAGAAGCTTCTATAAGGCAAGGACACGGTCAACAAGACAAAATGACAGCCTCCAGAATGGGAAAAGATCTTCACCAACCCCACATCAGACAGAGGGCTGATCTCCAAAATATACAAAGAACTCAAGAAATTGGTCATCAAAAGAACAAATAATCCAATAAAAATGGGGTACAGACCTAAACAGAGAACTCTCAACAGAAGACTATAAAATGGCTGAAAGACACTTAAGGAAATATTCAACATCCTTAGCCATCAGAGAAATGCATATCAAAACAACTCTGAGATTCCATCTTACACCTATAAGATTGGCTAAGATCAAAAACATTGACGACAACTTATGCTGGAGAGGATGTGGGGTAAAAGGAACACTCCTGCATTGCTGGTGGGAGTGCAAATTGGTACAGCCCCTTTGGATATCAGTGTGGTGATTTCTCAGGAAATTAGGAAACAACCTTCCTCAAGACCCAGCAATACCACTTTTGGGCATATACCTAAAGGATGCTCAATCGTACCACAAGGACATGTGCTCAACTATGTTCATAGCAGCATTGTTTGTCACAGCCAGAACGTGGAAACAACCTAAATCCCCCTCAACCGAAGAATGGATAAGGAAAATATGGTACATTTACACAATAGAGCACTACACAGTAGAAAAAAATAATGACAGCTTGAAATTGGCTGACAAATGAATGGATCTAGAAAACATCATATTGAGTGAGATAACCCAGACCCAGAAAGACAATTATCACATGTACTCACTCATAAGTGTCTTTTAGACATAAAGCAAAAAAAAAAAAAAAAAAAAACAGCCTACAACTCACAATCCCAGAGAACCTAGACAACAATGCGGACCCTAAGAGACACATACATGGATCTAATCTACATGGAAAGTAGAAAAAGACAAGATCTCCCGAGTAAATTGAGAGCATGGGAACCATGGGATAGGATAGAAGGAGAGGGGAGAAGAAGAGAGGAGAGTGGAGAAAAAAATATAGCTCAATAAAAACAATTTAAAAAATTAAAAATGAGTTAATAAGAAGCCTGAACTAATAGGCCAAACAGTTTAATTTAAAAAGAAACCAGCATTCACACATAACAATGCAGCATTCTGAGCCATAACCAGCAGTCAGAACATTAAGAAAAAGCAGAATCAAAAACCAATACTGTTTTACACAAGTCATGAAGAGCCTCAACAAAGTAACCACAGCTTTGGTATTGCTGTCTTGTAATAAGAAATAAGAAATTAGAAGTATCACTTTTAGCAATAAAAACCCTAAAGAGATCTGAACAGGAAGAAAAAGGTAGGTCATGGACACCATTGAGAATAATATATGCTGTATTTTATACTTTATACTGATGGCAATAACTAAATTCATAATCAATTATCTAACCATTATCCTATATGTTCATAAATAAATAAACAGAGCTTATATGGGCCTATAAAAAAGAATTAAATACACAGTGGGTTTTGAAGATTAGGCATAGAAGTGGCGTGCCAAATAATACCTGACTGATAATTTTATATTAACTACATGGTGAAATAATAATATTTTGGTTATGTTGAACAAAATCAAGTATCTAATTAAAAGAAATTTCACTGTTTCTTATTCTTTCTTGATACAGATATGGTTTATATTCTGGTTTGGATTAAATGTTGGTTGGATTACACTAGTCTAGATGCTGTTTCAGTAGGAAGTAAATGCTTTCTCATTCTGCAGCACCCAGGCTGTGCAAACTCTCAGTGGCCATGGTACTTTTAATATGTCATATATTTACTGCTTATTCGTTACTTCTATCTCTTCGCCTCTAGGAAATAAGATAATGGTAATAAATAAATAATACCATGTCATAATCTGTTCACTCGCAATGTATAAAATAGCTGAAAATATTACAGTACAATTAAAATGCATGTATTATGACAAAAAAGAAATCGTTTCCTTTTTTAAAAAATGTTTTAAAATTTTCTGAGAATGTCCTAGGTGAGCACGATGTCCTTTGATCACATCTGGCCTCCATTCACCCCTCCCACCCTTCCCGGTCCCTCCATGGATTCCCCTCCCGATGCCATGGTCTGATGAGTACTTCCCCTACAGACCTGGGGCCATCCGCTGAAACACGGGCAACCTACCAGGCAGTGGCCACACACCAAAAAGATGCGTCTCCCTCCCCTAGGTAGCCATCAAGTGCCCATGGCGCCTGAGCCGCAGAGGTGTGCTCCCTGCAATTATTTCCTAGACACCCGCTAGGTACCAGATGGTCCGCTGAATCTCAGAGTTGACCATCAAAGTTTCCACCACCAACAAACCTGAAGCCGGTGAAGGGAACCAAGCCAGGTAATGAAAACGGGAGGAGGGGCACTCAGAGAGGAGCGCCCCCCCAGCACAGGGGGACAGCAGGGAGGCAGCAGCCCCGAAGTCCAGTACTAACAAATAAAACCCTTCACGCAGGCAGTGAACCTGTTCTTACCTTTTCTTCCAGAAACCTCCCAGGGTTGCACGGAGGAGCCAACGGTGGGAGAGAACTCAGCCCCCTCACCCCCGCTTCTGCCAAATCTGCAGTTTTCTTTGGATCTGTGTCACGGTGAACCCTGTATATGTGCTATCTGGGTGACAGATGTGGTGTTTGCTCATTGCCTCTCTGGCTGCTTTTCAGCTCTGTCTACAGGGACAGGGAAGAGAATAATGGGTTCCATGCGCACGCAGTGCCTTGCTCAGCGCGGGAGGACGTGGGCCCACGTTCATCTGTCTCGCTCTAGAATGCCCTGACGCCTGTTTGAGGTCTTTGTCATCTGCCAGACCACGGCGTATTATTTATTTCCGGCAACTTGTCGGAAGCAGTTTTCATCGAGTCGTTATTTCATTTAGAAGCCCATCCAGCTGGCATGAGGGAGGGTACTGAGCCGGGTTGTCTATAGAGACCTGGAGAGGGATTATTGGTGGCCTCCATCTTAAAAGTTATCTACAGAGGCTGGCTGTATCTACAGCGTCAGCCATGTAAATACCGTGAATATCTGTTTCTCCAGAGGAAGGGACTTACCCATGTAACAGCCCCTCCTCTCTCACCCGCCTGTAAGAAAAAGAGCAAGGGTCGGGGAGATGGTGGCTGGGAAGCAGCAGCCACACAGAGCAAGGACTATCGGCGTGTCCTTTGAAACTGCCCTTATCCAGCTGCGTATTCCCACAGAGCCATGTTTCTACCCAAGCAGATGCACTGAAGACACAACTCCATACAGCTCCAGCCTGAGCACCATGGTTAACTCACACAGCTTCAACCCTGTTAGTGGAGCCAATGGTGTGACTGGTTGACTGATGAAGAAGACTTTGAGTGAAGTAGGGCATGGCTTTGGGATGAACCCAAAATAGCAGGGCACCAGGCACTTTGGGGTGGACGCTCAGCATTAGCTGACGATTCTGAAAATGCTCTCTGTCTTGGTCAGGGTTCTGTTGCTGTGATGAAACACTATAACCAAGAGCAAGTGGGGGAAGAAAGGGTTTATCCGGCTTACATTTCCACAGCACTGTTCCTCATCAAAGGAAGTCAGGATGCGAACTCAAGCGGGGTGGGACCCTGACAGCAGGAGCTGATGCAGAGGCCATGGAGGGTGCTGCTTACCGGCTTGCTCTGCATGTCTTGTTCAGCCTGCTTTCTTACAGAACCCAGGACCACCAGCCCAGGGATGGCACCACCCACCATGGACTGGGCCCTTCCCAATGATCACTAATTAAGAAAATGCCCTACAGGCGTGCCTGCAGCCTGGTCTTAGGGAAACATTTTCTTAATTGAGGTTCCCTCCTCTTAGATGACTTTAGTTTGTATCAGATTGGCATGAAAGTATCCAGCTCCCAGTCCCATTGAGGGTGTAGCAAGGAGGCTCCATATACACTCCCACGTGGGGCCAGCCCAGCATGAGCTACCCAGACTTCCTGCTCTGAGATGTTTAGCTATAGACAAAAAGAGTTGACTATCGCTGGGACTAGCCTGGAACCTGTAGGTTCTGGGAACACTAAGACCACCTGAATGGAGACATCAGGACCACAAAGACAGAAAACTAACAAAAACTAGGAAGAAGGCCAGCACCACAGCTACCCCAAATCGTCCAACCCCGCTCCTACTCTTGTTTCATGGGGTCTTCCCCACCACTGGGGGCAGAGGTGAGGATAGGATTTTAAGGGAAAGCCAGGATGCTGTGAATCTAGGAATTATCCTGTAATCTGACCCCTGTGTCTTCAGGACCCCTGCGTCTTCAGGACCACTGTTTGAATTTCAAAGCCGCTGTACACCAATTCAGACAATTTGTCACAGTCTTACCAAAGCACGCCTTGGTTTTTGTTTTGTTTTGTTTTTTTAAAGGATGCTGTGGAGTTGGAGAGATGGCTCAGTGGTTAAGAACATTGGCTGCTCTTCCAGAGGATCCAGGTTCAATTCCCAGCACCCACATAGCAGCTTATACACGTCTGAAACTCCAGTTCCAAGGGAACTGACACCCTCACCTCACACAGCTACACATGCAAGCAAAACACCAAACTAAAAACAAATAAATCATTAAAAATAAAATCATTAAAAAATGTACGCTTTCATAGCCCAGAGGCCAGGAGTTTGAGACCAAGGTCCCACAGGGTCCCACAGGGTCCCACAGGGTCCCATAGGGTCCCACACTAGCTGCCATCCCTGCTTCCCCAGCTCTGGGTGACTTTTGTTTACCTCTCCAGGCAGCTACATCCTCTAGGCTCTGCCACTCTCAAGAGCAGCCGGTCCTCCGCTCCTCCTGTCCACCCGTCCCCCTCCCCCGTGTCTCTTTTAAGGACACTTGTCACTAGACTTACACAAACCTGGATAACGCAGGAAAGTCTTACCTCAAGCCCTTCAGTGATCTATGAAGACCCTTTTCCCAAAGCACTGTTCACACCTACGGAAGTGCGGTTGGGGCGGGACCTCTAATCAGCCCACCTCCAAGGCTGCTGGGAATTCTTCTGACCAGCATCCCCCTCCAATAGGCTTGGGACTTCCTGAGCCCCTTCCACATCCATGCTGGGGCTTAGGCTGACTTAATCTTGTGCAAGTACGCGTGAAATTCCGTAACAAAAATAAAATGAAATTTTAAAGGATTAAAAAACATTAATTAAACTACTAAGTTTCATGCACGAAAGAAAAGACTTCTCCTGACCACAGCGCACGGCAGTTCTCTAAGCCATAGCCTCAGGCACAGGGCTCTCTCCTCACAGTCTGTGGGGCGCTGTGTTACCTCTAAGCCTTCACGAGCTAATGCTCTGTCGAAACAGAAAACGGCCAGAAAAATGAGATGAAAATTACAATTCTTCAACTTTTTTTATTAGACTCAATCGACATAAAATTGCCAGTAGGATTTCTAAACTGCTGCTTTCTGTTTCTGCCCTTGCCTTGTCTAGCACTGGCCATGGTTCTGAAACACACTTCTGGTTGCCCACTGTGGGAGCACCCGGAGCCAGGGAAATTCATGCGTGGAGACAGGGCTCATACCTGTATGCAGGTCTGATGCGGGACTCATCAATGTCAGCTTAACAGGATTTAGAAACACATAGGAGACCAAGGAAGTTTCCAGAAAGGTTCAGTAAAGGAGGGAAGACCGCCAGGCCATGGCAGTGCATGCCTTTAATCCCAGCACTGGGGAGGCAGAGGCAGACAGATCTCTGTGAGTTTGAGGCCAGCCTGGTCTACAAGAACTAGTTCCAGGACAGGCCCCAAAGCTACAAAGAAACCCTGTCCCAATAAATAAATAAATAAATAAATAAATAAATAAATAAATAAAATAAAAAAAGAGGGAAGACCACCCTGAGTGTGGTGATCAATCAGAGCTGCTGGGATCAGAGACTTTCAGCAATCCCACACCCTGGGCCTCAGTCCTGGGTAGAGCTGACACAGAATTTCACATTTCAGAACAAGTCTTGGTTAGCCAAACCTGAGATCACATCAGGGTTGGGAACGGCAGAGAAGCGTAGGTGGAAGTTTCTGTCCCACCTGGTCCCACAGCCTTTCAGTCCCAAATAAACACTCAGAGGCTTATATTAATTATAAACTGTTTGACCTATTGTTCAGGCTTATTACTATTCTTGTCTGTGTTTAGCCACATGACTTGGTACCTTTTCTCAGTGAGGCATTCTCGTCTTGCTTCCTCTATGTCTGACTTGCAACTCCTTTCCTCTTCCCAGAATTTTCTTAGTCTGGTCACCCTGCCTATACTTCCTGCCTGGCTACTGACCAATCGGCATTTTATTACACCGGCATGAGTGACAAATCTTTATAGTGTACAAGAGCATTGTCCCACAGCAGAGGAGGGCAGCATTCCCCCTGACCCAGCATTCCCCTGGACCCATCCTCTCCTTCCACCTGTAGGCTCCCTGCTGGACCCCAAGGATGCAGGCAGAATTTCCATCTTATTGTGGGAATTGGGAAGAGCCAAGGAACTGTCAGAACATTGTAAAAGGTTCTCTGGGGCTGGACACCCACTGTCATTATCCATAACTTCAGTAACTGGATGTCAATCTAGGGTTTTCCTTCTTGCCCTCACTTCCAGAGTGGAAGAAGGCACCTTAGTTAGGATGTCTTTGCTTCTGACACCTGGAACCAACATTATAACGGGCAACATCAATACCCTGGATGATTCCAGAGCATACCAGTCATATCCTGCTCCTTTTGCACTAATGCCCTTGAAATCAGGGTCTCTTTTGATAGACCGGTCAAGTAAAGCCCAAGAACAGAGTGGGCTTCATCCACACACTTCCTCCCTGACCATGTCATACATGGCTCCCCTTCTGAGCAGGCAGACAAAACTGTGGTTCTATTCCCTAACTCTCTTCCTGATGTCTGGGTACCAGCCAGGCGCTGACACACACCATGAGCTTGTGGTATGATGGGGAGGTGGGGGGTATTCCCCAGAAGCAGCACTCATGCTGTAAGCTTCTGAACAAACTGTTACAAAGAAACAACAGGAGGGCCCCACAGTGTGGACTGTGGACTCGCAGGTCCTCTGGAGCCAGAGAGTTCAGATGGAGTTTGACATGGGTAAGTCAGAGCCTGAGGAACCATGAATAGAAGCTTCTAGAGGAAGGACAGAGGAAGAGAGGACAGACTCTCTCTCCTCCAAAAACATCAGGAAATGTCAATAGACCATAGCTTGCCCTGTGGGCAGAACTTCCCTGTAGTGAACAGAGCTCCCTGTGGCAAGGCTGTGTGTCGGGTGGCCCAGGAGGAATAGGAACTACAGCCTCAGAAATGACACATCTCCCCCCAGAAGCCAGAAGGGCAGTACAGCATCCTGAGCAGAAGAGGGGGTGGGGTGGGGGTGACCATCCTCAGAACTCAGAAGACTACAAAATGCCTTTCTTCCCCATGGCCACAGGGCCCTGGGCAGCTTGAAGCAAAGGATGTTATGTTCCATCTCTAGCCCAAAGTGTGCATATCTGATGGGAGGACTGCTGGGGGTGGGGACAAGCAGAGCAGAGGAACCCCCTGAGGCCTTGAGAGTTATCACACCAAAGTGTGAGCAAGCTGGCACACGTCATCCTCAGAGTGTAGACAGTTCCGACAGCTCCCACCTCAAGAACCAGCATTCCCAGACACGCCACCAGCTGTAGAAAAAGAGGCAGGTGAAGCCGCCCTGGCAAGGAGAGCCGCAGGGCCCCGCTTCCTGGGCTGGCTAGGTCAGAGTCGAGGTTCAGCAACTGGTTTCCCTGGGCCTTGAGCCACTAGTTCTGGGGACAGACCTCTGAGATCTGTGTCACACACGGGAGACTGGGGCCCATAATGTACCCACCGTGCCTCAGAGAGGGAACTAGAGATACTAGAGAGAGACAGCCCTTGCCGGGAATGCATACGACAGGGAGAAACTGTCCGGAGAGTCTGGGGATCCGGACGGCATTTAGCCCTGACAGTGTGAAATGTTCTGTTAAATAACTAAAAGGAAAGATGCAGGTTTCTTTGAACCTGAAGGATACAGTAATTACTGAACCAGAACTCACAGCAGGAAATGTTTTATGGAGCCTAATTAAAGCAGAATGGGAGGAGAGTCATCACATCTGCGGGAAAGGATCCATTAGCAGAAGCTGAGCTGGCAGAGCAGTGGGGAGGGGCCTGAGCCTGGTGGTCCTGCAAGTCTGGGGCCTGAGCCTGGTGGTCCCACGTGCTTGGGCCTTAGCCTGGTGGTCCTGCATGCTTGGGCTTCAGCCTGGTGGTCCTGTGTGCTTGGGCCTCACTGAGCTGGCCCATTTCTCAGCCAGCCCATGCCTATGGAAAAGTTCAAGTCTCACACAGAGGTAACTGGGACATTCTTCAGGGAGACATGGCACAGGCCACCAGGAGTGGGTCTGTCTTGACATGCTCCTCAAGCCCCACTCAGGTCACTTCTTCTGGGTCCTCTCCATAACAGACTCTGTCTTCAAGTGTCCCATGTCCCTGGAGACCACCAATGACACAGATGAGCGTCTATGAGCTATGGACGAATGGACAAGGAGAACCCAGAGAGACACTGCAGAGGGCTCGGAACACTAGGAGATGGAGGAAGGGGCAACCTGTTGCCAACTGGGTTGCAGAGGGTTGCTTTAGTCAGTGTTCCAGTTCAACATAAGCCTTCCACTCCTTAGTTTAGCCTGCAGACCTGTTTCTGGACACAAGAGCCGGAGCTGCCGGCACGAGGACCTCCTTGAAGTCGGTTAACCAATGCCCAGGAACAGCCAGACACACAGAATCTTTTTCCACAGTGCTCCAGGAATACTCCTGACCCATATTTCCTCAGATAAATTATTGAAAACCCAACCCCTTCCCTTGTGCCCTATTTGGAACAAAAGAATACAGAATTCCATTTCTTCCTTCAAGAAAAGTTCCTAGGTATGAGGGAGAGGGCCCAGTTAGTAAAATGCTGGCCGTGCAGCGCAAGGTTGTGAGTCTGATCCCTAGAACCCACACAGAAATGCTGGGCGTGACAGTACATGGCTGTAAGCCCACCCTAGGAAAGCGGAGACAGGGGGATCCCTGGTGCTCACTTGGCCATCCAGCCTAGCCTACCTGGGGATCTCCAGGCCAAGTGAGAGAACTTGGCTCAAAACAACAGTAAAAAACCAGGATGGGCCGGGCGGTGGTGGCGCATGCCTTTAATCCCAGCACTCGGGAGACAGAGGCAGACGGATCTCTGTGAGTTCGAGGCCAGCCTGGTCCACAAGAGCTAGTTCCAGGACAGGAACCAAAAACTACGGAGAAACCCTGTCTCGTAAAGAAAAAAAAAACAGGATGGATGGCTCCTGAGAAACAACAAACCATTTTGACCTGTGGCTTCCATGTGTACACACACACATACACATGTGCACACACATACACATGTGCACACACACATGCACATGTGCAAACACATATACACATGTGCACACACACATGTACACCCACACCTGTACCCACATGCATAAAACCTGTAAGAATCAGGGATGCTGTGTGTGAAGAACCACGAATATTGTTTGTGAAGAACCTCGAATGTTGTGTGTGAAGAGCCAGGGATGCTGGGTGTGAAGAACCACGAATGTTGTTTGTGAAGAACCTCGAATGTTGTATGTGAAGAGCCAGGGATGCTGGGTGTGAAGAACCACAAATGTTATTTGTGAAGAACCTCGAATGTTGTGTGTGAAGAGCCAGGGATGCTGGGTGTGAAGAACCATGAATGTTGTTTGTGAAGAACCTCGAATGTTGTGTGTGAAGAACCAGGGATGCTGGGTGTGAAGAACCAGGGATGCTGGGTGTGAAGATCCAGGGATGCTGGGTGTGAAGATCCAGGGATGCTGGGTGTGGTGGCACATGCCTTTAATAGCAGCACTCAGGAGGCAGATGCAGGCAGAACTTTTTCAAAGCCAGCCTGATCTACATAGTGAAGTGCCTAGCCAGCCAGGGCTACACAGTGAGACCTTGTCTTAAAACTTAGAGGATTTGGTGGAGGAGCAGGAGGGATGGTGGTGAGCAAAGAAATGGGATTAAAGAAACAGGATAAACCAGAAACTTAACCAAAATCAAGGGGAGTTTGAGAGCTAGCCTGAGGGTGTTGAAGCTAGCCTGTTTGAGCAATACAGTCAATGAAACTGATTGGGCAGAAGGAGGATGCGGGCTCACACAGGTGAAAAGAGGAAGGGGCATGCCATCAGCGGGAGACTGTACCAAGCAGGGAGGGGCAGGCCTCCTGCCTCTCGTTCTGGTCATCTAAAAACAAAGGGCAGCCTGTGTCCTTAGCCAAGAGAGAAGTGACCACCCAGACAGAGTAAGAAGATGAAGTGACAGTTACGAGAACCACAGATCCTCCACCACCTGCCCATCTGATCTGGGAGAAACTGGTCTCCGTGCAAATTCTCCACCAGTCACTCTCACCACCCCACCACCCCTCCCTGAGGCTGGCACTCGCCCTGCTTCAGGGGCAGCTCCAGGTTTCTTTCCTTGCAGTAAGCAAGGAGGTTCTATCCAGATCCTCCCGGTACCCTGACTGCACCCTAGGAAAGTGGAGAAGCCATGCCAAAGAACACCACGAAGCTGTTTTCTGCTCAAACTCAAAGTCATTTTATTCCCATCGGGTTTGGAAGACTGGGGTACAGTTGGCTCTCTTTCCTTCATCATATGGCCTCCTTGGCAGCTGCCAGCAGCAGGTACAGGGGCAGCTCAGAGGGGGCCAGCCCAGGGCACCTGGGCCAGCATACCTCCACCCCTGGACAGCTGAGTGGCCTAGGACTTGCAAACATGGCCCCCTACTGTCTTTGGAATGTCTGTTTCTTCTCTGATAGGTATTTGCCCCACCAGATCAGAAGCTGCCCAGCCCCAGGGGCATGTCCCAAGGCTAATGCCAAGAACCTCCCTGTCAGTCCCTAACCAGCCATGGGTCTGTGGCCAGAGAGGATCCTGTCCTGAGCCCATATCCCTGAAATAGGTTTCTCATTTTGAAACCCAGACAGGTCCAGGGCTTACTAGGCTTTGGAGGGGTGGGCAGGCATGGGGTCAGCTTCCAGGGACACCTTTACCTGTACTGGACAAGGAAGTCCCAGTACTCTGTCAGGAACACTGAGAAGACATGGAATGCAGAGTCACAGGTTCCTCTCTGCCTCAGTGGAGGTGAGCTCAACCAGCTAAGTCTTCCAGGTCACTGATGCCGCCAGGCTAACACTTCCATCCACTATCGAGTGCCCGTGCAGAGCCCTGGGAATGCAGGGAGAGGCCTGGCATCAAGTCAGTTGAGATTTAAAGTGGACCGGAAGTGCCAGAGGAGGAGCAAAAGAAATGGGAAAGGCCAAAAGAGCCAAGGGCTCTGGCACCCTCTTCTGGCCTCCGTGGGTGCTAAGCATTGTAGTGTGCACACATCCACGCAATCACTCATGCACACAGAGTAAATCTCACTCTAAACAGTGGAAATCCAGACGCTTTGTTTGGATGTTTTTCTCTGTGATCTCGTGGCTCACACTGTGAATGGGAGGCCTGAGCCCATCTGCACAAGGTGACAAATGGAGATCCAGGGTGTGAAGCAATATTAAGCCATAAGCAGTGAGGGAGTTTGGAGACCTGTCTGTCAGAGCAGGAAAGGAAGCCGGGTACAAGAGACCACATATTCACTTAGAGGAAACACCCAGAACAGAGTTGTGATGTGGGAGTGTCATATATCAATCTGTTGATTTCATTGGTTAAGCAATAAAGAAACTGCTAGGCCCATTTGATAGGCCCACCCTTAGGTGGGTGGAGTAAACAGAAGGGAAGGCTGGGAGAAAGAAGCTGAGTCAGGGAGTCGCCATGGTTCTCCCACTCCAGACAGATGCACTTTAAGATCATTCCTGGTAAGCCAGCTCGTGGGCTACAGCAGATTATTAGAAATGGGCTAGTTCAGGTGCGAGAGCTAGCCTAGAAGAGGCTAGATAGAAATGGGCCAAGCGGTGTTTAAAAGAATACAGTTTCCGTGTAATTATTTCAGGGCATAACCTAGAGCTAGCCATATGGGCGGCCGGGTGCCGGGGACACAGCCCCGCCGCTCCTACTACTACAGAGTTGGAAGGCAGCGGAGCCCTTAGAGGGAGCTGAGAGAAGCAGCATGAAGACAGAGTGCCAGGAGGGTGCCGGTCCCCTTAAGGATGATGAACTGTCCTGCTAGAGAGTGGGCCGCCGGACACTGGAGCTGTGTGGGATATCGCTGAATTACACACTGTCATGTGGAACTCATTGGGACTTAAATAGAAAGGGGGTGGGGTGGAAGCAGAGGGCCAGGGGGATGACTCAGCCCATAAACAACGATCCTAAGGATCTGAGTTCAAATCTCCAATGCCCATGTCTAAAGCCAGGTGCAATGGCTCATACACCCACAAACCCAGTTCTGAGAAGGCTCCCAGGGGCCCAGTGGCCAGCCAGCCTAGTCAAACCAATGAGCTCTGAGTTCAGGGAGAGACCTTGCCCCCAAAATAAGGTGAAGTGATTGAGGAAAAGACCCAGCATCCACCTCTGGCCTCCATCCAAGCACAGACATGGATTTATAACTCACACATATGCCTATGGAAGCAAATGTGAGCTGAGCCTTGACAGGTCAGCCTTTTGGAAGCAACTCCAGCCTGAGTAGAACAGACGACCTAACTGGATAGGGAGGTTTCAAAGCAGAAGATGGTACAAAGCCATCTGAAGAGGGTGATTATATGGAGAGGCAAGCAGCCAACCAATCCTGAGATTCTCGCCCCTCCTACCCAGCCTCCCTGTGCCTAGCAAGCCTTCAGAGAATTGCTATTCCTAAGGGCCAGTCTGAGCAGGTCGATGCCGAGGGCAGGAGCTGAATGTGGCCTCTACCTATATCCTAACCCTGCACTTGTATGTGTCCCTCATTTGGAGGCGAGGTCTTTGCAGGTGTTTGACGTTAGAGCCTTGAGATGACAAGATCCTGGGTCATCAGAACGGTGACGAGAGCGTTCACACTTTGTTCCCACTTTGTACCATCTTCTGATTCCCTCAGTGCCTCCACCGTCTTCTGCTTTGAAACCTCCCTATCCAGTTAAGTCGTCTGTCCTTACTGTCCCCAGAAATCTCCCAGCCTTCTCGGTCTTTGAGTTGCTCCCTCTCTGTCTATGGGTTGGGTCTCTCCATTCTCACCCCCGGGAACCACGCTGGTTCTCCCAGATCTAATACCAAAGGCTACCAGAAGAAAGCATCCTCCGGACCATGGGATCCCGCTCAGCCAGTCTACACACATGTGCACACATGCTCTCCCACACAAGCCCAGGAAGTCCCAGAGCGGTTCAGGGATGATTGGAGCAATGACCTAACCAAAACGCATTAAGGTTTCCTTGCTTTCACTCCTGCCACCATCAAATGCCACTCAGGCCAGGGGCCCCTTCCAGGAGATCTCCCTTGGCAGACTTGAGCTCTTAGACATCAGCTAGGGCACAGTGTCCTGCAAAGGTCAAGATTATCAGGCCCAGCAAGGACAATTTAATAGAAGCTGTCAAGCCTCTTTCACAAGCCTCTGCTCTCTCGGAGCCTCCAGTGAACAACAGGGATAAGACCCCCGCCCCTTCCCAGCAAGCATTGTCTTGGAGCCTAAATAAGTAATGGGAAGGGAAGAGCCAACCCCAGGTTCTCACCTGGAGCTTGAAAGGAGGTTAATAGACTCCCAAGTCACAAGGAAGGGGGTCCAGCCAGCCATCCTCCCAGACATTCTTCCACTCACCACCCAGGCTTCCCTCCTGTCTACGTCCCCTCCCTTCACTTGTCCATTGCACTTCCCCTTTATTCATCCGTGTGCATCCACCTACCCATCATTGCATCCATCCTCACCATCTTCCCATCTCTTGGACTTGGATGCAGCCTACAGATTTCCTTGGTCCTTACAGCAGGGCCCTCCAGATACAATCAGCAGAATCCACTCAAGCGATGAACGATTCCAGATCAGAGCTGCATCTTCTTTGTTTCAGAAAGCATGGGGACTTTGGTACCCCAGCTCTGAGATGGCTGTGGGGCCCATCCCCCTACACTTCCCTTCAGTCCAGCTCTTACAGTAGAATTGTGGCATTCAGAAGAGCTAGACCTCCGTAGGGCAGATGGATAAACCAAAGCAAATATCTGAAAAACTGGGTGATAGTGTCTGGCTAGGGACACTGCTGGCCTTGCCTCACTGGGGTCCTTCCCACTCCCCGTCCCCCCACTTGATCCTTCCAAGGCTTGGACTTAAAGTGGTAATGTCTATTCCTTCAAAAGAGATGTCTGTCTGGCAGCCACACGCTTCCTACCAGACCTGGGCCCAGCAGTCCGCTGGCCATCCCTGAAAAGGAGAACACCACTACAGGTCCTCCATTCCCAATATGGCAGGAATCCTGCAGGTGGACCAAGGAGAGAGACAGTAGCTCTATCTGAACAGACGGTTTTAAAGAAGAGGCCAGGGAACTAAACTGGTGCAACTTTTAATGGAAACAAGATTGATGAGTCTCAGGCTGCTGCACAGATTGAGAGTCTAGGCTGGGGGAGAGGAGAAGAAGGAGCAGGAGGAAGAGAGAGAGAGAGAGAGAGACAGAGACAGAGAGAGAGACAGAGAGAGAGAAGAAGAAGAAGGAGGAGGAGGAGGAGGAGGAGGAGGAGGAGGAGGAGGAGGAGGAAGAGGAGGAGGAGGACAGAGAAAGAGAGAGAGTTAGTTCGAGGCCCCTTCCAGGCATCACCCTAAGAGCAGGGTGGCCCTTAGGAAAAGTCCAGATTCATTCAAGTCAGCCATTGTGAGTCACTATGAGTCACACCCGCTCCAGAACCCAGCAGCATTTAACTGCTGAGATATTTTGCTTCCCTTCATCTCTGTCTGCAACTTGGACCAGCTTCAAGAGCCTCTCGGATTGATCTAAGGCGACATCACTCTTTTCTGCTATCGATTCCTCGTCCCGTGGAAAACAAGAAGTTTATGTCCTCACTGAGAGCAGAAGTGCTACCATGCTGTCTAAATATTACCCCTCACTGTCACAGCAGACCGGAGAAGCCGAGACAGAGTTCTTGTGGACTTTAGACACTGACAGGCCCATCCATCATTCACTGGGCTGGACTCTCCAGTCATCAGAACATAGGGACCCCAGTTGTGAGCACCAGTGAAGCTTCCTCTCCTCATTCAGAAGCAAAGACAGAAAAGGGGGATGGCCCCATGAGAGAAGCTCATGCATCGTGGTCACGAGGACCGGAGGGTGGGTTCCCAGAATCCAATTAAAAACTGGGTGTAACAGCGTGTATCTGTAATCCCAGGAATTCCAGCGGCAAGCAGGAGGCAGAGATAGACGTTCACAGTATGTGCAGAAGTAAATAGCAAATAAGAAGGAGGAAGATGAGGCCCGAGGTTGTCTTCTGACCTTCATACACACCATAGCACATGCACGCGAGCACACACAATTTTAATTTTTAAAGCAAAGATGTATGAGACAGTGGCAGAAGTTAGCATCGATGGTCTCGCCACAAATGCTTGATGGCTGTCCAGGTTGGTCCCCACCCACCCCAAATTCTTTGTTCTCTCTTAGAATGAGCAAGGGTTTGAATGATTGACAGCCATGCGAGTACCGGCCCACACAGTGCTGAATTCCCCATTTATCCAGTTTACCAAAGGAAAAATGGTTCACTGTATATCCGTCCATTGTCTCACAGACATAAAAAAAAGAAAAGGCAGCAATGGGACCGAGTGAAGTCTGAAGAAGGCAGTGTCCGAGGCTGTCAAACTAGCAGTCAGCAAGCTTTCTGTGGATGAACTTAGCATCTTTTGGGACCTGCTAGGTAGCTGGTATGCAAATGAGTGGGCGTACCCTCTGCCTTGCAATAAAACCCTATTCCAGGAGAGCTACCAGACTTGGCCGCTCTTTGGTCTGTCCCCTCCTGCCTTGTAAGGAGTGCTGAGGTGAAGTCTAACAGAGGGGAGGGGGCCAGAGCACATCTGAGTTTACAAAGACCCCAGTGGTACAGCCAGGCGGCGACCCAACAAAGAGCTTTCCTTCACTGAGAGATGAACTTCCTAAGTTTCAGCAAAGGCCTATCAATCAAGTGTTCTTTTTTAGTGTCTCCTGCATTTCAGCCCCCTTAAAGCCTTGCCTGGCAACATCCACAGCTACAGCAAACAGGGAATGCGAGGATGGATGCCTCCTCAATGGCAGACTCTCCCCCACCATCTAAGATGCTCTGTGTGACCCGAAGAGCCCTTGGAAGAAAGGAGTCTGTCCAGGCCTAGCCGCCAGCGCCCCTTCAGCAGCATCCCGGGCCTGCTCACCTGGGAAAGGGCACACAGACTTAGGGGGCAAAGGGGGGCTCTCTGGGGAGAGCACAGAAGAGGCGGCAGAGACAGCTGGCTGAGAGCTCCAGAAGAAAGGGCTTCGCTGCTTGCAGGTCGCAGTCTTTCTCCCATAATTAAACACTTTCTCAGCTAATTGGCTTCGGCAATTTAAAAGAGACTCGATTCAATTTCCACTCCTTTAAAATGCAATCTAGACAATTTATGAAAAGAAACTAAATATACTGCAGCTTTGAATAGGCTTTCTCTTGCCATCACCCTCCTTAACGGCACTTGGCGAGGTAAAAATGCGCTTAAATCAAAAGAAACGTCATCCTTAATAAGATGAGAGTCGGCATGATGAACACAGCGGCTCCTTAGTCATGACGAAGGACAAACGAGGCTGCTCTCCACCTGTTGGATGTTCCCCCAGATGAGGACATGCAAAATGCGAAATTCAAAATGAAGACAAATCAAGCCACCCAAGAGGTTCTCAGGCCCAGGGTGGCCCTCCCTGCCGAATGCACACAGGCAGGGTGGAGCAGAGAACAGTCACTGGAAAGGACAGTCATCTTAGAGCTCTGGCTCCCTGGGGTCTGTACGCCCCATACACCACACACACACACACACACACACACACACACCATACACCACACACATCATACATTCACACCACACACAAACACACTATACACAACTCACATATGCACACACCACACACACACCACATACCACACACAACACACACCATACACACACCATATACCACATACCACACATACACCACACACCACACACTATACACATACCCCACATACACCACACAACACACACAACACACACCATACACAATACACATACACACACACCACACGCACATACCACAGACATGCACATACACACACACACCATACACAACACACATACTCACATACCACATACACACTACACAACACACACACACAACACACACAACACACATACTCACACACCACACACACATCATACATTCACACCATACACATCACACACTATGCACACACAAACATACACACATACCACACACACACAGAGTGAGGGACAAGTCTCAGTCTATGGTTGGGACGAAGAGAGATGGTGATTGATCAGGACCAGGATGTGCCAAATCAGGGGTAAGGTTGAGATAGAAGTTTCTAGAACTGTGATAAGGAGGGCGGGAGAAAATAGGAGAGGCAGAAACCGCTCCCAAATGAAGCTTCAGGAGAGACAACTGAGATGGATTGTTGGGCGAGGAGTTTATTAAAAGAGTCATTAACCCCATGAACAGAGAGAGGCAGACAGACAGACGGACAAATAGACATACTACTACGTGGCAAGGACACTGAGAATTCAGGACCCGAGCCAGAGACAGACAGCATGGGGGTCTCTGGAGAGAGGTTTCGGGGCCCACATGGAGACAGCTTTCTGAAGGCGGAGGAGGCTTCACAGCAGAAGCCTGTGGCTGGGCTCTCTGACTCCCAGGCAGGTGGGAGGAAATGGGGTGAGGAGCAGCATGTGTGGCCACCAATACTGGCTTTGATGTAAACTCACTCCCCAGGTGAGAGATCCTAGCACCAGGAAGTCTATTACCTGGGGACTCGGGAGGATGTCTGTCTGTGAGAGGGGAAGGCTGCTGTGGATACTATGGCCTGGATTCTAACAATTATCTTCTTAGAAGCAGAGGGCCCTGACGGGAAGGGCCTGGGGTGGGGTTCCCCATGGGCAGGGTCTAACTTGTACAAATGTGTTCATATGCTTACACTTAGTGTACACTGAGCACATGCCTGTGGCACACATACAGTTTTAAGGAGGCTTAACTGCTGACAGATGCTGTTGTTGGGTCAAAGTCTGGGTCCTGGCAGCCCTAACAAGCTGGGCTCAGTCACCTCAGGAGGTCAATTAAAGATACAGGGGTAGAAGGCAGAGAGAAGGGGTTTATGCCATGTGGTCACATGGAGTAGAGGAACAAATAAGTTCTGCCACCACCGCCAACCCCCAGCCCATCTTCTGGTCATGGTGTTGAGGTTAAAATGGAAGGCGAGAGGTGTGTGGGCTCCGCAGTCCTGGTCAAGGAGTGGTTCTGCCACTACAGTAGCCTCTGTTCCCATCTCTGCCGCAAGGCAGCTGAGAAATTACCAGAACTGTGTGGCATCACTTTCCAGGACACAACTCACCCCGTCTGCCTGGCACCAGGCTTTAGCCTTTCCCTTCTCCCAGCATAACATCCCTGGGAAAATTCCAGTTCCCTGGGGCCCATTGTCTCAAAGGTCTCGGAGCCCAGGGGAAGGACACAGGTGTCTCTAAGGCATTTTCATTCCTGCTGGGATGGTTATCATGCATGTCACCTCACATGCAAAATATAGTTGAATACACACGTCCACACACAGAGAGACAACCAACCTACACAGTACCAAACTCACACACATGGGACAGACGGGCATGCCCACATATGTACACTCAGAAGCCTGCACAGGCGCCCACCCCACACGGAGGCACAGACAGGGCTGTAGCTGGGATGAACAACATCCCCAGAGGGTCATCTGTTGAAGGATTTGTCCCTTGTCTGTAGCACTACTGGGGCAAAGGTGGAACCTTCTGAAGGTTCCCAGGAAGAGAAGTTCACGAGGTGTGTGTCTTGGAAAGGGATCTTGGCATTCCAACCCTTTGTCTCGTTCATCTTGCTTCCCAGACACCTTGAAAATGAGCAGACCTCCCTGACCACACCCGCCACGCACCAGAGGCCTGGAGCGCTGGGCCATGTGACCACAGACAGAACCCACCAGCCAACGCAAACCTCTTCCACTGTTAAGAGGACTTAACTCAGGTGTTTCGGTACAGTATGGAAAGCTGACTAATACAATCAGACCCACACTGAGGCTCAGACACCAGCAGAGGCATGTACCTCTTACAGAGCCACACGTCAACAAAGAACAGGCAGAAGCACACCTTCAACATACATACATGTAGGTACACATACACAGAGAGAACACAGTGGGTGGCAGAGGCATTTGCACCCCTGTCAGTGTTCTGCTCTGGGGAAAGACCCCTAAAATGTGGGACAGAGAAGGCTAACAGAAGATGGGGAAGGAGGTGGAGAGCAAGGAGAGAAGTAAAGAAAGCCGGCTCTGGGTGGGTAGGAACCAGTGTTTGCGGCAGTGAAAAATAGTTGTATCGTCATTGTGTTTATTTTACCGTTGTCTTCTGTTCCTGGAGGAGGCGGCTGCACTAATGTGCACACACGTCCCGGTGGGAATGAATTTGGGTCACTTAAAAACTGGGTCCTTTTAAAGGACCACAACAGGGGTGCAGGATCACGATGGGCTGGGGGCAGAGCAGGTTGTGGAGCCACGCTAGCTTGCATAGTGCAGAGGTAAGAGTGACCAGCGGCTTGGTTGAGCAACCCCAGGGGAAAGGTGTCCCCTCCCCACATACCTTTTCACCCTATGAAACAGGAGAGCAGATATGATTTGTTAGAACCTGGATACTCAGGACACCCCTCAACCTGATACCTGGGATCTGAGGACACCTCCTTCTGCACCAGCCCACAGTGCAGGAAGCTACACACATGTGGTGCCCTCCTCGTGTGCTAACATCTGGGTCTCAGCCAAGGTGGGATGGTGTGGGGAGATGTTCTCATGGCAATACGCTGCCTCAATTTCCCAGGTCTCAATGGGGGACCTACCCTGTTGTAGCAGAAGCTGCGTGTTCAAGAAGCATGTCCAAACTTCAAAACATGATTAGGTGACATTGGCCGCTAACTTGGGATACTGAGAAAGATCCGCGGCAGTGCGGTTGGGAAGCACCGCCCCTCTTCTGCCAAGATGTCTGTTGACTCTCCCTTCAGAATAAAAGTACTGGAGTAGTGGGTTTATTTCAGGACTTGACAAAGCGGGCCGTCGACCTAGAAAAGCAGGTGCGCTGACTGAACACAGCCTTGGCCATTTTTAGCTCCAATCCACAATGCTTCCACTGTAGAGACTCGTGGGTTTGGTAATCGGGAGGACACCGTCTTTACACACCGTCTGGGGCTCGTTCCCTCTGATGCTCAGCTGTTATTCTCTCAACAAAGGCATGGATGAGCTCATCTCTACTTTCATTTCAAAGCTTGCCAGGCGCGAGACCACACCTGCAGGTCGTTAGGCAAACTTGACCACTAGCAGCTTCTGCCCTTAACTCCTTGTTTGTGTGTGCGAGGCAGACAACTTAGCAGAGTCTGGGTAAGAGTAGAGCTGATGAACGGACTCTGCCATGCTCTGGTGTTTGAATCTACATTGGAAAATGAACTATCAGATTTGATTTCTTTCACTGTCCTTTCCCTTAGGGGGTGGCCAGCTCAGCCGCTCCACTTTCCTTGCTCTCGGACCCATGAGACTCAGTGCTTCATCAGAACAGGGTAGGTTTGGGTGGCAACTCCGCCGGAAGAGAATGACACCTTTGCAGAGCCTGTCTTCCTGGTGTCACTGTGCTGAAGCCCTGTCGCAGGAAGGGGTATTCTAAGGACAGACATTTGCACCCCTCCCTGTGGCACAGAGACTGTTCAAACAAAGCCCTTTAAACAATGCACTCTAAGGAATTAAGATGTTCCAGGAAATCTCATGCTTGGGGAGAGGAAACCCCTGGCACAGCCAGAGGAGGAAGCTGTCAAGCAAGAGGCTGCACACCGCTCTCCCGGAGCCCCTCACAGGTAGACGAACACATTCTGCCTCTTGGCTTCTGTTTAGCCTTTTGTACAAAGCTGTCATTGCTATGAAAGAGCTGAGAGAAACTAAATATATTTTCCCATTGTGCCAAACTGTAAGCAAATTCCGTGTCTTTTACCAATTTGTGTTCCCTAATTCGTTTAAAATAGAGAGAAGCTGGGGCTGGAGAGAAGGAGGGCTCAGCAGTTAAGAGCACTTGTTGCTCTTGCGGAGGACGGGGATTTGATTTCCAGCACCCATATGGCAGCTCCCAGCCATCTGTAACTCGAGCTCCAGGGCATCTGGCACCCTCTGCCAACCTCTGCTTACACCAGGCAGGCATCCATCACACGGAGCCTCTCCTGAGTCCAGTGTCTATAGGATGCAGTCCTAACCTTCAAGGATGCAGAAGATCTGAGCTTAGGGTCAATGGGAACTGCTGGGTAAATAATCACCAAGAGGCAGGCTTTCTAGAAGATTCCCCAGCCAGACACCAGCAAAGCAGATCTTTGTGGTTGTTTTTTTCCACATTTGGGGTAAAGTTATTAATAAGGTGACGATATGATGTTCTGTTCCACTGTAATCTGTAAGTAACTACTCAAATATTAATAGGCTTAGGACAAACCATTATAACTAATATTAAACCTCAAAATGATTATGAGTAACCCCATAGGGACAGAATTGGAGCAAGAAATTTGGGACAGACACACTACCTTTTAAGACCTTTTAAGACCATCAATACCAAAGATCGCACACAACCTCTTGAAGACCCAGGGTCCTGACCCAGAGCATGGAAAGCTGATTTCCCCCTTCCTGCAACTATCACTGGAACAGAGGCAGAAGGCCCCAGCTCCTACTCAAGGAATCCACCGTGGCACAAACTGAAGCCTGGGCAGGGACTCACTGGCTGGCCAGAGCTGCAGGGTGAACAATTTACCTCCAGAAACTTGTGGTCCTTGGGCTCCAGCAGGGCTTAAAGTGCCTGTGGCAGATGGGAGTCTCTACAGAGTCAGTGCTGAGCTGAAATGGAAAAAAATCTCAGAAAAGTCCCTTGGGTTCCAGGGCAAAGCCACAACTCCTTGGCAGATGACTACTAGCCCCTGTAGAGACAGTTCGACAAATGTCCCCCACGGTCAGTCTTGACTGCCAGCCCAGTGGTATTTAGGATTGCGTAGGAGGCACACCTCTGCATTTCCACAGAGGTGGTAAGACAGAGCCTAAAAGTGAGCGGCATCATCCCACGTGCTGGGGTCTCCTGAATAAAGCAAGGAAGCAAGCAGAGCAGCAGCCTTGACCTCTCTCTGCTTCCTGATTGCAGGGGCCATGTGACCAGCCGCCTCAAGCTCCTGTCTCAACCTTCCTGCCACGATGCTTGTACCTTCAAACTGTGATCCAAATTAACATTTTCTCCTTTTGAATGCTTCTTATCAGATTGTTGGTCACTGTGACAAGACACGTAGCTAATACACCACAGAGCGTATGAATTCATGAATCCCTAAGGGGACACATGGTATCAAGTATAACTAGTATCTCCTGGACCCATGCCAGGGTCGTGGCATGTAGTACTCCCCACGTGAGATGATTATTAGAGGCTTGGCTGGGTCCTGAAGACTCAAGTGCATGGGTGGAGCAATGGGAGACAGATGAGGCCAAATCCTGCAGCACAAGACAGGAAGGAGGCCAGGGTCTGCATCTCTTCAGAAGTTTTAGCTTCAGAGAAAATGGTCCAGAATTTACCAGACCAAGTCAGTCTGGTGTCGAGCATCATCAAATGAGCCCTGCAGTACCTTCTCAACTGTTAAAAGGCTACAGATGGGCCCCAAGTCCCCCACAGGGAGGAGGACTGCCTTTCCCAGCCAAGATGATCTTTTTAACCTACTAGGGAGAGGCCTCCTTCTGACTTCATTTGCCAAGAGTGGGCGTAGCCAAGCCTCAAACAGCTGCCTACTCCCATCCACCCTGTTCAATGAACTGGAGCACCAGAGCTCAGGAGAAGACCCTGACTAGGGCAGCTCAGGTCACACAGGGCCTCATCTACACTCAGTAGTAGGGGCAGAGGTGGTACCTTCATCTCGGGAGTGTCTCAAGATGGTCCCTGGAGGAGGAGATGGAGAATCTGTAGGTCGGGCTGCTTCCAGGCAGTCTTCAGCAAATTCTTGTGGACTGTGAATAGAAATCCCTCTTCATCTCTGGGATGAACATGTATTTCCCCAGTGGGACTTCTGGTTAGCTTAAAAGCACCATTAAGAAGTAATTAATATTGTGTATCGATTATAAATAACTTTTACATCATTTGAAGCATGGTTGTGGAAACAGGTATGATCTTGCATGGTCAAGGATTAGGTTAGGAGGTGTGATGGTTTAAGGCACAGAGATAGCATGGCTGAGGAGGTGAGAGTCTATGGGGATGGTGGAGATCATAGATGACATGGTGGCATTGGTGGGCAATAATGGTGGCAGATAGTGATCCTGTTGGCCACAGTGATGTCTGAAGAGTGGTGGTTGTGGTGGTAATGATGGTGATGATGGTGTCTATAGATGGTGATGATGATAGCAATGGTGGTGATGATAATATGTGGAGATAGTAATGATGGTGGTAGTCATGGTGATGACGGCGTTTATAGATGGTGATGATGATAGCAATGGCGGTGGTGATAATATGTGGAGATAGTAATGACGGTGGTAGTCGTGGTGATGATGGTGTTTACAGATGGTGATGATGATAGCAATGGAGGTGGTAGTGCTAATTCATGGAGACAGTATGGTGATGTTATAGTGATGATATCATGGTGGTAGTAATGACTATTATGCTGGCAGTTTTATAGAGATGATAATAGTAGCGGCAATGGCTGGGGGAGGGAGACGGCAGGGTAGACAGATATTATTTCCATTTGCAATAATGAATGTATAATGATTCTCAAATTGCACCTAGCTTTCTAAGTCAGTGCTGAGAATTCAAAGTGAGTCTCACGCTTATGCGCAAGCACTTCGTCAGCTGAGCTGTCTTCCTGGCCCACATTTTGTAGGGGTTAAAGTGAGCCTGACAGGCTTTGCCTTCTGCCACCAAATCTGCAAATGGCATAGGGCACAGTGAGCCCACACTACGGAGCGAGCCAGTCTGCTGGCTGAACTGGGTCCTGAGTCACAGAGCAAACCAAGGCCTGCAGCAAGGCTGGTGGTGGTGCCAGTGCCTTGGATGAACCTGGATGGTCATACTGGGGGTTCCGGGGGCTTGCACCTAGCTTCTGAAGTAAGGGGGCCTCCTGAGGTTGGGCCCTTAGCCTATGGAATGCAACATTAATTCCAGAAGGCTAGAGTCATAACTGAACTAAATTGCTGGGTGTTCACTAGTGTTGGGCAGAAAATGCGTGTTGCAATGGAGCTAAGTGGGAAATGCCTACATGACCACCTCAGTAGCCCTGGCCTGCAGAAAGTCTCTTCACGGAGAGCTAAATTGGGATATGGCTCTGTTGAGCAAGAGCAGCCTGCAGACCTGCACCGGCCACCTGCTCTGTGTCTTACGTGGCACCTTTGGCGCTGCTCACAGGCAACTTCCAGGATGGCAAACTGACTTCAGTTCTCCCCAAGAGAGCTCAGGTCAGATGCCCACACACATCACAGGCACCTGGTTTCACCGCTGAACAAATGAGTGTCTGGTCCCCGACATCCCCACTCCCCACCCCACTGTGACACACCTCCTCACTCCCTCATTCTTACCTAGGCAGCACCTGGGGTGTCACACAGGGGAGAACCTGCACAGTTCCTCACCCACAGTTCTGTGCAGGGAATATGCTGAGCTGTGACTTAGTCCAGAGGTGCCCGCAGAGCCCTGGCACCCAGATGGTTTGTCATTACTTTGAACAGGAGTGGGAACCAGGGTAGCCTTTTGCTTTCTCCTTGGGTGCTGAAGGGTAGCCATTCCATCTTCCAGCACACACTTCCCCATAGCACAGGGGAGCACGGGTTTGTTGGCCCCACACACAGGACAGCTGCCATCCCACAGGAAGCCTCACGATGCCTCTCACCGCCTGCAGGGAACTGACTCGATTCTCTGATGAGCTGCAAGTAACAGCATCCTCGGCTCTGTTCCCATTACCAATGATCCCGGATAGAGCGGGAGCAAATTCAGAAGCATTTGCTTTGCTATGCGGCAGCATCCACAATCAGTGGACCTATGGTGTAAGAGGTGTAAGAGCTTCCCTTCCATGGTAACCCCACCAGGTCCCTGGCTGTTGCCTCTACAAGAGGGGACACTGGTGTAGTGAGGACCCCACTTCTGAACTGGAAGTAGTCTAGAGTCATGCAGTATGTCCAGCCCAATGCAGCTCAAACACATTCTCTTGTCTCCATTGCCCAGGCCCCAGTCACCCCAAATCCATACACAAACAAGTCCTGCCTTCCTCTGGCTTTGGAGCTTTAGAAGAAGAGGAAGTGGGTACAGCTTCCCTGTCTCAGCAGCAGGCTGGAGGAGGAAGCAAGGTCCCAACCTTAGCCTTCAGCTCCTCCTGGGCTCTGATGGGTAGAAAATATCTAGATGGTATCCCAAGTCTACATGCTTCAGCACCCGTGCGTGTTAGCCACCCCTTGCTGGAGGGAAAGAAACATCTGGAAGGCCATCTCCCTGCATTCTTGTTCAGAGGCCCCTGCATTCAAGAGGGGAATGCAGCCCACTCCCACAAGCCCACGCCTGCTGATTTCTTCCTCCGAAAGGCTCTGAGCCCTGGGCTTGCTGCAGTCATAGCAGGCTATGAGCACAAGAGTGTAGGAACACTTGGAGGGACTTCTCGGGCATCTACTCATGGAAATTACAGTTTCATGAGATGCAAAGGTTTGGGGACAGACTTCTGTATGCCATGTTCCACATTCCCAGGGCCAAGGATGATTTCGGCTTCTACTTTTTTGGCAAGTGGCAGCAATTGACAATTTGCTCTGGAGAGTGTGGCTTTTACGTGTCAAGGAGTAGGGTGGGTCAGGGAAGCACAGGCCTGAGCGAGTGACTGACGGGAGCACACGGCAGCAAAGCCGTTTCTGGGAGCAGAGGCCAGCTGGCCCACTGTGGGCTGAGGAGGTCCCGCAAGCTGTCTGTGACTCCCCACAAGGGCTTCGTGTCTTCTGTCTGGGTTCCTGCACACTAGGGCTGTGAAAGGGGGCCGAGGAGGATGGAGGGCACCATCTCGCCAAGCACCAGTGGCCTTAGAACGTCACCCACAGAGACAGGAGGGTTCTCTGGCAACAGGCATCCTCACAGAGGGTCCCTGAAGGGTGACGCACACTGGAACCTATGTGACAGTCCCCAACACAGGGCCATCTCCAGATCAGGGGCTGACTGCTGAGCATGCAGCAGCTAAGTATGCCAGCCCTCCCCTCTCCCCACCCCCTTCACCATCACCCTCATCTCCCCAGTGGGACATTCGCTCTGGCTTCCTGTCTGGTTACCATCAGACTTAGCTGAGCCCCAGGGAGTTCTGAAACCCAGGCCTGAACTCTGCTGGGTCCACGTCTCTGCAGCCCTGCTCTTAAGAGTCTGCTTCTGCCTCTGCCCACAGGAGGCACTTCAGATGCCAGCAGCAGAGCCCAGGAAGGATGGGTTACTACATTGATCCCCAAGTCCCCATGTCTGGCTCAGCACAGGGTTGAGGTGTCCTCCTCATGCTGAAGGGCCATCCCTGTATCCCAAAGGATCACCATGACTTCAAACTCTTACCTCCATCGGCTCCCACATCCTCAAGAGTTTATCCTGGATCCAGAG
The DNA here is from genome assembly GCF_037038515.1 of Microtus pennsylvanicus. Classification (NCBI taxonomy): domain Eukaryota; kingdom Metazoa; phylum Chordata; class Mammalia; order Rodentia; family Cricetidae; genus Microtus; species Microtus pennsylvanicus. The sequence continues at coordinate 80,280,241 of NC_134591.1, read as the reverse complement.
TGTTCATGCGGCCTCGCCATTCTTTGGTTCCTCCCAGGAGTGTTTTCACGGTCTTGGCTCACTTGGGCAAATCCCAGCAAGCTGGCTCCAAAGCCAGTCTTCTTCTCCCTTACACCCCACGGCTGTGGAGGAAGAGGTAGTGCTCTGGTGTGGTCTGAGTTTCCCCGTGAATCCCTTTCCAGCTCTCACCCCTCCCACCTCAGCATCTCTAACCACCTTCTGAAGCTAAGGGGCAAGCTCTGGGCTGACATAATCCTGACAGGGCCCTAATGGCCTCTTTTAGTTTTGAAGGTCACATGTTCCAACCCAGGCTAGAAATCAAAATGTTTCTTCTTAGTAAAAGCAGATGAAATACTACATGCTGTTTAGAGTTGGCCCAGGGGACGACACTTTCTACTTCAGGCCAGTAACTATTCCAGTTGTTTTTACAAAGCCAAGCCTGTCCCACCAATACATCCCCTTCCCCTGGTCCCCAGGCCCACCTTCCCATGACCAGAGCATACACTGGCTGGCTAGGATTAAACATCAGCTGCTTTCTGAACTGGAGGGGTCCAGCTATTCCTCTCCACACCACAGAAGAGTCTAGGGAACTGTATCTTGCAGTCCTCCTCTCTCCTGCCCCTGCCCATGGGCATCAGCACCAGGATTCTCTAGAGTTTTGCCAAGTGTCACCGAGCAAGGCTAAGGGAAGGTCAGAACAATCTGGGCAGCATGACCCCTGAACCCCACATCTGCGTCATCCCAGCTTCTATCCTCCCTACTCCCTTCTAGGTCCTTCCAGGAACTTCTTGGCCCCATGGCAGGGCTGAGGCTTAGGGCAGGGAGCACCCATACTGGCCAGGCACCCACATCTCTCCCCAGGGATGGAGGAAGAGAGCCTCAGACAAGGCTTCCACCCCAGCTGTGTTCTGAGCAAGACTTCCTGTTTCCTGCAGAACCAAGCTCCATGCTGAAGCACAAAAGTCCCATCAAGAAGCCTCGGGGTGCTGAACAAGCCTCCACCTGGCTAGCATGCTTCATTGCTGGCTAATACAGTGAGTGTTGGCTTAGCCGACCGGGATGACAGCATCTCAGGCAGGGGAGGAAGCATCCATTCACGATCTCCACGAGTCAATCCCATCGTACAGCAATAAAAAATAAAATGAGAAGAGCTCTCCTCGGTGGCAAGCACAAGTCAAACCGACAAATATGTTTTATTAAAACCAGAGCCGCTAATAAGTTTATGTGACCCCCCCCACCTCTCTCTGCATTCCAGCCCTGGGGGGAGGGGGAGGAGATGGACTCTGGCAGGATGTGCTGGTCACTGCCAATGGTACAATTATCAGGAGCTCAGAGCAATGGCTGAGACACAGGTACCAGAGGACAGCACATTCCTCCAGGTTCTTCCCTTCATGAGCCCCCACAGAGCCGTTCCCTCCCGCTGTCCTGGGGAGGAAGGGGGTAGACAAGCTATCTGTAGATCCATTGGATCATTATGAGCACCCAATTTTCCTCCTGAGGCAGAGGAAATGGTCGGATTATAAAAGCATAGCAAGCAGAACGCAGGGAGCAATATAAGCACAGTGTCATTACTGGGGACAACTTCATCAGCCAGCCGGAGATGAATACAGATCAGGTTCCCAGGCTCAGACCCATGAGCAAGAAAGAAACTGGAAGCCTGCGTTTTGGGGGTCTTTGTCTTGCAACATAGTCGCAAGAAGCTATCGGATACACTCTCCTTTCTCCCAAGCCAGCTCTGAGCCCTGGGAGATAAAAGCTGCATCAGATGGAGCCAAGATCTTTCAGTGAAGTTAGAGACACTGGCAAGTGGCATCAGCTTCCCAACCCTTCACCCAGGCAGAGCTAGAGGTGCCTACCAGCTAGGGGCAGGATTGTGCAGACCACAGTGTAGGCTCAAAGGCAGCCTGAGAGTCACGAGGGGAAAAAGTGAGGCAGGCTAAGCCGTGTGAGTCTGGGCTCCTCCAAATGCTCTACCATGTCCCTGGGAAATGCCCCTGCCCTAGAGAGGGAAGTGGGACAAGGGCATCATTTGCAAGACCCAGCACCAAGATCAACATATGGCAACCCTAGTCGGTGCTGTTATGTACCATGGGCAACAAGAGCCAATAGGCCACATGTGGAGCCCTTCCATGTGCCAGCTCTGAGACTCCAGAGGGTACATACCCGGCAATGGCTGGCTGAGTCCGCCCTGCAGGGAAGTGACCCTCAGACCGCAGACAGCCAGAGGCTGGTGACTTAGGCTGGTGACTTGGCTTCTCACCATCCCAGACTGAAACCTCTGGGAGAGATGCCGCTGTTTCTACTTCTCAATCCAGGGGCAGAGTGTGAGAGTTGTGTCCCAAAGGCTGTGGGCAGAGAAGTGACCCTATACCCAACTAAAGCCTCTTGCAGGTGCTGAGCACCCCACTCAGCTCCTCCCTCCAGCTGGAAGAGACTACAGGGGTGACACCACCCCTCTTGTGCACCCTCTAGAATCCATCACCTGCACACTACAGAAAGCTCGGCCAGGATCTCTCCTGAACACCAGGATTGCTGACCGTCACCACATCTACATGGCAGATTCGAAGACTCACTTCTGTCAGATACACAATCCCAGCCCTGGGCCTCCTGCTTCCAACTGCTGAACAGGGAGATTCTGGCTGCACTAAGAAAGGACTCAGGAGTCACCTCTAGACACACCCACCCCTGGGTGCCTGGAGCTGGCAGTCTAAACCGACCCAGCAATAGTACCCCTCGGATTGTCTTAGACCTGTCCAAGTCGCACCCTGTGCGTCACAGGACACAAAGATAACTATGGACGCAGCCCGATACACACTTAGAAACTTATGAAAACATTAAGCTTTTTGTTTAATTTTGTTTATAACTCGGTTGTATGGTTCTTGAGCACATATAGTGATATTTTGTTTGTGTTTTAATAAAGTTTGTCTGAAGATCAGAGTGCAGAGCTAAGCCACTAGAGGTCAGGGAGTGGTGGCACACACCTTTAATCCCAGGACTCAAGGCCTCCCTGGGCTACAGATTGAACCTATCTAAAAAGAGAAATAGAGCTCACACAAAGGTGATCCCAGTCCTTGGGATCCAATGCCTTTAATCCCAGCAGTAGGGAGGTGGAGACAGGAGTGATATGGCTGGGTGGAGAGAGGAATAGAAGGCGGGAGGAGACAGGAGCTCACTGTAGTCTGAGGTTGGTGGGGAGCATTGTAGTCTGCAGTCACACCGAGGATAGGATCACCCCTTTGTCTGAGTCTTGGTAGAGGTGAGAACTCTCTAGTGGCTTGGCTGTTTTGCTTTTCTAATCTTCAGCTTGAACCCCAATATCTATCTCTGGGTTTTTATTATTTGTGCTATAAAGCACAAACTTTGTAAAGGACATCCACGTCACAGTGTCAAAGATTGAACAATGGGGCCAGCAAGATGACTCAGCAGGTAAAGGTGCTTGCCATACAAGCCACACAAGCCACACAAGCTATGCAAAGCACAAAAGCTACACAAGCTATGCAAGCCACACAAGCTATGCAAGCCACACAGGCCACGCAAGCCACACAAGCTATGCAAGCCACACAAGCTATGTAAGCTATACAAGCCACACAGGCCATGCAAGCCACACAAGCCACGCAAGCCACACAAGCCACACAAGCTATGCAAGCCATACAGGCCACACAGGCCACGCAAGCCACACAAGCTATGCAAGCCACACAAGCTATGTAAGCTATACAAGCCACACAGGCCATGCAAGCCATGCAAGCCACGTGAGCCACACAAGTCACACAAAGCCACACAAGCCACCCAAACCACAGAAGCCACGCAAGCCACCCAAACCACAGAAGCCACGCAAGCCACAGAAGCCACACAAGCCATGCAAGCAACGCAAGCCCAGTTAGCTGAGTGTGATCCCCACGTAAAGGTGAGAGGAGAGAATCAACTCTGCAAAGGGGTTCTCTGACCTTCACATGTGTGCTGTGACGTGTGTACCCCAACACACTCATGCACACACACATTGTGCACACAAGTTCAAAAACAATAATTAATAATGATTTTAAAAGTTGATATGCCTCTTACATCCTTTGATGGTGAGGCCAGCCCACTTGCCAATGTTTCTAGAAGGCAGTAGCTAAGAAACAGCACAGCTCGGTGTTATTCCAGGAAAATGACTCGGCCAGCCTACTTTCACAGCCTTTGCAGGGTCCTTGTACACCATGGCCTTTATGGAATCAATGGCAGAAATATTAGCTGTCACTTTCCATCCAGCTGGAGCAGCAGGGGCACCCCACGTACCCCGATGGGTCCCCATTTGTCAGCTTAACACACTATAGAAAAATAAAACAGCAACATTCTTCCCTCGGGGTGTGTCACACCATGCTGAGGGCAGGTTTTGGGGTCCAGGAAGGGCACTGAGTGGCTAAAAGCACCAAGGCAGGAGTGGTGTATGCTTGTCTAATCCGCCCACACCACAGCACCCCCAGCAGGGTCCCTCTGTCTGGTCCCAGGTCACTCAGGCTCTCTTCCACAAGCGTGCTGGTCCTGGGGCTATGACAGATAGACCATGAGTCCAGGACTGGGTTGCCATGACAGCAGAGGGCAAGGAAGGGTAGACGTTGCCCAGGACATCACAAACCTTATGACTTGGCTATTGAATACATTAGCAGAGCCATCAGCTGACTGACTTGACCATCCCAGCCTCCTGGATATGGTGCCAATTACCTGCTTGCTGGCCTGGAGGGGCACACCCATGCTGGTTAGCAGGGGCCAGGTGGCTGTCCAATCCTGACACCCCATCGTTATTCTGAAACCATCAAGGCTCTGGTGTCCCAACTCCACGTCTCATTTCAGGCTTCTAGAAATTAGCTGTTTGTTTGCAATGGTGTCTGTTTCCAGACGCTCATCGATTTTAGCCTTTGTTGTCCTAGCTTCCTGTCACAACGGATTATTGCAAGTGATGGATAGGAACTCACCCTGCACTAACCTGCCTTTTAAAAGCTGCCCGTGGTAGATGTGGCATACAGCCAATGGCTCAGAGCCTCTCTTTTCACTCGCCAGGGGGCAGGTGAGCTGTGAACACAGCAAACTTGGGTCTCGCTAGCCACCTTTCTTCCATACCTCCCGGTGTGGCAGCCCGGATCCCACCATGTGCTCTGAGGCCTTGCCCAGCCTGGCATCCCCAGCATAAAACTGATGAGCAGACTCTCTGTGGCCCCACCTCCCTAGCTGTTCCAGAGGCTTCCGTGGTTGTGCGTTTTACAGTGATGGAAGGAGACTATGGTCTTCCGAGCTCCCAGCCCCGGTCAGTACAAGCGTTCGCTGCCCTCCTCAGCTTGCCTCTTCTGTCCACTCCTCACTGCTGACTTTGCACCCCAGGACTATCCAGAGAAACCAACCAGTGTGGGGCATTTGTGACGTAATCTGCTGACAGGTTTGTCGGGATATTAATTATGAATTTGGGGGAATAGGCTTCAGGCTGGAAACATTTAGAAGTAGAGGCATCTGGAGGCATAGTCTCCTCCAGGAGACCTGTCTTCCCCACTACAGGCCAGGTCCACCCCTCATAGACAGCAGCTCGCTCAAAAGTCCCCTGGCCAGAAGTTAAGCATATCTGTGAACCATCCCATCTCCACAGGAGCAGACAGATGTGTCTGAACACAGATCTGGGTGCTGCGGCCCAACCTCGGGAACAGCCTGTTGGTGACGCCAAGGTCCTACTCTCACCAGCAGTGTCTGCAGGCCAACATCCACCGTGGGTTTCACTGCGTCCAATTGTCCTGTGGGCCCCTCACTACAGGGATGCCTCTGAACTGGGAGTGACAAGATGCAGAGCTGGGACCTGAGGTGCTCAGTGACTTAGGAGGAAGGAGGTCCAGACTCAGGCTCAGCTATGGCTGTGATTGGTGATCCCATGAGGCTGTGGGGCTCTTAGCCCACCTTGCAGGTGGGAAGGTTGAGGCCAGCAGAGATGCTCTGCGGGCTGAAGCTGCCCTGCTACTGGGTAGAGACCTAGCCAGAGATCTTCGTGTGTTTGGAGCGGCATCAATACCAAGCTCCACGTCTTAGCCAGCCTGGCTCAGTGGGTTTCTTGATGAAGTAACTGAAACTCATAAAGCTTAGAAGTCCAGAAGGCCCCTGAGCTCAGCAGCCTGGGCACCCTCACATGTGGGCACAGCTGGCTGTCCACTCCCACATCCCTGAGCTCAGCAGCCCTGGCACCCTCACATGTGGGCACAGCTCACTATCCACTCCCACACCTAACACTCCAACATCAGCACAGGTACAAGACCTACTTCAGAAATCAGGCTGTCCCTAGATAAGGCCATCTGACAACTTCCCTCAATCTGGAGTCTCTGTAACCCCAAGGGCAGGGGAGAGGGCAGTGTCTACTCCATCTGTCCACACTGCTGCCTGAGGAGGGAATCATGGGGGTTGGAGACTACTTTGCAGCATGGGACTTCTGGGGCCAGGCCTCCCCTGGCCCACAGCCCAATAGCCCAACTCTCCCATCTGCTTCTACACAATCAAGTTCAGGGTCGTCCCCCTGCCCAAGGCACGACTATGCGGCTAATGCCTTCCACAGCAGGAGAAGAATATGGTCCTGGCCACGCTCCCTAGAGAAAATATGGGAGAAATGAGACAGGAGAATCATCTAGTCATAGCTGTGAGTGATACTCTAACTCAGACACAAGCCCTACCACACCGCCAGAGCAGAAGGCAGCCCAGCACAGGCTCAGGCAAGGAGGAAGTCAGGGAGGCAGGGATGCATGGAGGGAGAAAAGGGCTCTCGTGCCCTCCCAAGGCTGTGCAGGTCACTCAGGAGACAGTCCACAGCCGGAAGGAAGCACAGGCTTTAAAAACACTGAAGCTCTTAGCAGCCAAAGCCTGTGGTCTGGGTGGAATGACTGCTGCTTCAGCCTCTGCGTGGGCATCCCAGAGGCTGCGCTGCGTCTGTAGGACCTCAGGGAATCGGCATGTGGCTTCTTGGGCCTCTAGGAGCCTCTTTGGTGGAGACAGTGTACAAGCCTGAGTGGACACTTGGGCCTGTTGGCCAGGAAACACAGCTCTCTGGTAAGGAAGGGGAAGTATGGGCACCCACTGGGCACAAGAGGAGCGGGGAGCCACGGGACAGACACTGATCATCACCCCACCCAGAGGGCAGCAAGCCCCACACTCCATCACCCCAGCAAGAGGAACCCCAGGACACACACATCACAAGAGACTCTGCAAAAGTGAAGTGTTTCATTCAATAACTTAAAATAAAAAAAGCAGATACAAAAGAATTCCAGTATAAAATACATAGTAAATTAAAATATACTATGTTCATATTAAATCTGGTAAGAAAAACATAATTTTATCATCAGGGATAACTTAAACAACACAGTTTGCTCCAGACGGTGACTGGCTGAGAGTGGTGAGGAGACAGCCTTGTGTGCTGCGGGCAGAGTGGGGGTCACTGCTGCGGCCACCTGGAGGCCACATTTCCTCACAGGATGTCTCAGCTCAGCGGAGGCACTATGCCATGACCGGGAACACCGCCACTTCTCTTGGCTTGGCCACCTCCACAGGCCATGCAGGCCCGTCCTGAGTCACGACCGCAAGGCTAGGAGGGGTCCGCAGGGAGGGGCACTGGCCACACAGCTGTCCTCACTGGTAGAGGACCTTCACACAGAACGTCTCTTCGTTCTTGTCCTCATGGTCATTGATGTAGATCAGGATCTCTTCCTGTCCAGTGCTGCCGCTTGGCATGAACCTCAGGCCGATGGTGTAGGTCTCACCTCCTGCCACCTGCAAGAGCATGGGGATTTCAGCTTCGCCTGGGCTTCCACTCTTTGCAGAAGCTTCTAGAACTGTACTATGACAAGCAAGCACACGGGTGGAACATCCAGACTGGCCTGACTGTCACCTGGACTGACAGAGGCTGTGAGGACCAGACAGGCGTAAAGCAGCTGCTGCTTGGTGTGGACAGCCAGGTGGCACCCCTTTCCCACGCACTGCTCTGATAATGAGCAAAGGAATGAGGGGGTCCCTCAATCCACTCATAGACTGTCCTCAACACACATCCCATCACTCCCATCACCTGTTTCTGCCCCCACAGTTCAACTACATTTCCTCAGAGGAAATCCACCTGCCTGTGCTGACACAGGAGGTCAGTGCCCCCCGCTTGTGGTGCTGACACGGAGGTCAGGGCCCCCCGCCTGTGGTGCTGACACGGAGGTCAGGACCTCCTGCCTGTGCTGGCATGGGAGGTCAGGACCCCTGCCTGTGCTGGCATGGGAGGTCAGGACCCCTGCCTGTGCTGGCATGGGAGGTCAGGGCCCCTGCCTGTGGTGCTGACACGGAGGTCAGGACCTCCTGCCTGTGCTGGCATGGGAGGTCAGGGCCCCTGTCTGTGCTGACACGGGAGGTCAGGACCCCTGTCTGTGCTGACACGGGAGGTCAGGACCCCTGTCTGTGCTGACACGGGAGGTCAGGGCCCCTGTCTGTGCTGACACGGGAGGTCAGGGCCCCTGCCTGTGCTGACATGGGAGGTCAGGGCCCCTGCTTGTGCTGACATGGGAGGTCAGTGCCCCCTGCCTGTGCTGACACAGAGGTCAGGGCCCCTGCCTGTGCTGCCACGGGAGGTCAGGGCCCCTGCCTGTGCTGACACGGGAGGTCAGGGCCCCCCACCTATGGTAACATTGGAGGTCAGGGCCCCTGCCTGTGCTGGCATGGGAGGTCAGGACCCCTGCCTGTGGTGCTGCCACGGGAGGTCAGGGCCCCTGCTGTGCTGGCACGGGAGGTCAGGATCCCTGCCTGTGCTGACACGGGAGGTCAGGGCCCCCCACCTATGGTAACATTGGACGTCAGGGCCCCTGCCTGTGCTGACACGGGAGGTCAGGGCCCCCCACCTATGGTAACATTGGAGGTCAGGGCCCCTGCCTGTGCTGACACGGGAGGTCAGGGCCCCCCACCTATGGTAACATTGGAGGTCAGGGCCCCTGCCTGTGCTGGCACAGGAGGTCAGGGTCCCCTTCTGCTGTGCTGACATGGGAGGTCAGGGCCTCTGCTGTGCTGGCACGGGAGGTCAGGATCCCTGCCTGTGCTGGCACAGGAGGTCAGGGTCCCCCTCTGCTGTGCTGACACAGGAGGTCAGAGCCCCTGCCTGTGGTAACACGGGAGGTCAGGGTCTTCTAGCAGAGAGCACAGGGTCATGATGTTCGCCTGCTACCTGAAGGACTTCCCCAGAGGGTGTAACTCTCTGGAGCCTGCCAGCTGGAAGCAGACCCACTCCTGAGTAAGGCACTATCTCCCTCTCACCCGCCAGCCCTCGGGGCAGACCTGGAAGGAGTTCTCCTTGAACTGCAGCAGGTCGGGGCGGTCACTGTGTAGGTGGTAGGTCCTCCGAGAAGGATAGGGGTTGGTGTAGGTGATCCGCTTGCTGGCACCCTTCCCTTCCCCCGCCGCCATGGTGATCTCAAAGGCCTAGGGAGGGAGTGGATGAGAAACACATAGCTGCTGGCCCAGCCTGAGTAGTCCTGAGCGCAAACTGTTCCACCTGGCCACAGGCCAGCCATCCAGAACCATCCCAGAGGGCCCTGCCCCACCTCAGTCTCACAGAGCCTGGATCTGGGTAGCTGAGTCCCAGGGCCGGGTAATACCATCACCCACAAGACACAGCGGAGGCCCTAAGGTGCTATAGCCCCCCCACCTGGCCCCACTGTTTATACAGACCTTGGAAATGAGTGGCTGGCGGCAGGAAAGGCACACGAGCCATGATGCCACCAGCTGGTGGTAGTCCATGTCCACCAGGTTGAGATGGACAAAGCGGCTGCCGGCCCTCCTTGGCCTCATGCCCACATGAAGGTCCTGGACCCCGTGAGGCGGTAACATGAAGACACCTGCAGGATCTGTCTTCAGGGACAAAGAAGAGGTCAGGGCACGGCCCTCTCGCAGTGATACAGTTCCTGAGGGTCATCTCTTAATAATCTTGAAGGCTTTGGGGGTACATTTTGGCCCCTCATCCTCAACGTCACATCCAGCAAGAGGCATTTTCACAAAAGGCAGCTCAGCCCGTAAAAGCTGCCACCAGCCACCCTGGCGCCGCACCCACCATTCCTAGGCCTCCGCAGGCTGGGCAGTGATGGGCTCAGAGAAGCAAAGAGACCCCCAACTCCGCCTCCAAGAAGGGCCATACCTTCAACTCCTGAGGGTGGGAGGTGAAGGCTTTCACCTTCCTAACAGTCTGTGTTCCCCGCAGGACAAGGGACAGACGGGTCAGCTGTCCTGCGACACAGGAGACGTCCACACGCTGCAGGGAGTGGAGGCAGACCTGCCACGTCTGCACAGGCTCCGCCAGCCAACGATCCCTGCGGAAGACAGGGGCCGTCTACACATCTTAGCAGGGCAACATCACGGAACACCAGGGAGGGGTTTCAGGAGGGCTGGGAGCCTGGCGGCCACAGGAAGAACTACAAAAAGTCACAGTGGATGGGAACCCTGTGTTCAGGGCTGGGGCTAGTCCCCCTTGCCCTAACCTGGAATCTCTCAAGATGGGGCTATGCAGTGTGTCTGTTCTTGGGGCCTGCTGAGGATGCGGGGCTTGAGAAATGCGCGTCACATGATGAAAATGGGAGCTCGGTCAGGGAGGCAGTGTGGAAACCTGAACCACGGCCAAGCCTTAGGACAGTGGGGAGCGCGGCTGAGGCCATAAGCCTGAGCTCGGAGCTCGACATCAAGTCTCAGCTCTGAGAGTCCATGGCACTACTGTAAAATGGAACAGGGGTGATACACATTCACCGGCTGCTACAAGGAACACTGAGACACGTTTAGATGGTGTGCATGGTGCACAGCCCCTCAGCCCCGAATACAGTTAAGTCCCACAGTCCCACCATCAGAAGCCACACAGGAAGCAGCCTAGGCTGCACCAGTTTTAAAGGGCTCCAATGGAACTGTTCAGCTGGGCGAAAAGTCAAGGCATGGCTTGACCAGTTTTCCGGCGCGAAAGATGAAGACAGTCACCAACAGAGGGGCTGAGCTCCAGGATCTCAGGGGTCAGTGCAAATCCACTGAGGGCAGGGTGGTGAGAGTCATCTTGGGCTAGCTCTGGTCCGGAAAGCTGCACCATCCCTCTCTTGGGGAACATATGTCATGTCCATCCCTTGGGCTACTGTGCCACTCTGGGAGAGAACATGCCATCACCAAGGCCTGGTTGGCCTCTAAGCCCAGCCTGACTCACAGCCACCGCTCTCCTTGCAGAGCAAAGTGCCAGTACCCATCATGCCTAGGGGTCAGGTCGGAGGGGAGGAGTTCCGAAGGTATCCCAGGCTGCCCATCCTCGGCCCCTTGCCCCATCTGTGTCCGTGCTTACGTGTAGATGATGACAAAGAAGTCTTTGATCTCTGGGCTTGGACCACTGGCCACCTTAAGAAACACATCCCGTGGCTCACCGGGGCCCTGCCAAACACAGCATGGGGTACATTGGTTGCCAGCCACCGGCAGGTGTGCGTGTCCCCTTCCCCAAGCAACGCCTTGGTTTTCTCGCTATTTTGCTGGCTGCACAAGAAAATCATAGCTTCTTGATCTTATATTGATTTCAATAATTACATTCCACAGACTCTATCGAGCTTCCTAACCAGTCATAATACAATTAGTGCCCCACCCTCTGCATAATGGCAATTAGCAAGTGCCTCAATTACCAGGCTTCCTTCATTGTGCTTCATGCCTTTTCCTTACAATTTAATCTCGGATAATCAAGGAACAGATCTGCCAGCAGCAACCTGAAATCCCTCACGAAGCCTTCCTCAAGAAGCCAGGACAGTCCCCCCTCACCTCCACGCAGCCCTGCAGAAG